>NC_041055.1:24590642-24932102 GCF_900634775.1 Gouania willdenowi | reverse complement strand
TGTGGTACCTAATTTATTTTATTGGATTCATGAAGGCTATTTTTCAGGCTCTTTAATGTTTTTTTTTTTTTTTTTTCCGTTCATTTGTAGAATATAGATATATAGAATATATTATCTATAGGAAGGAATCAAATCTGAAATTAGAAGATCTATGCCTAACAAAACATTATTTTGCACCATAATTGTTTTACTAACTTTTAAAAATGGGGCAACTTTACCGTTTTAAAACCTGTATTCTGCCATCTTAAAGGCACATAATTGATAATGAAACACACTCCCATTTGCCTGTAAATATCCCATTGTTTTCTATTGCAGCGAAGCATACAGCCTGCTTTTTAGATCTTGATTTAGCAACAAAAAAATAAAAATAAAAAAGCTTTTGGTTGCTCTAAATAATCAGGAGAAGATCCTCTTTGGTTTGCCGAAAGAGGATAAAAGCAGTTGTGAGACGTAAAATGATCTATGACCGCAGGGGGCGAGAGTTCCAACTCTGCGGTTTGGTAGTTGACAAAGAAGCAGAGAAGAAGAGCTCAGTGCGCTGACACGCTCTGGTGGCTGAAGTTAGTGAATAATCATGGATTGTTGAAGATGCACAAAGCCTGATGATATAAGCCCTTTTGAGTGAGAGTCCTTAACAGTCTTGCCCAAGGACACGTCAACACATAGGCATGTAGAGCACTGGGATCGAACAGAAGACAGCCACGGTCGCCTATATTTAATTGGTTGGTTTTTCAGTAATATCACTTGATTAAGCCTTTTCTAACATTCCACACTAGAGCTGGGCGATATATAAAGATTTTGGGGATATAAAAAATTACAATATCATCTATATCTATATATATATATATATACAGTATATATATATATCTTATTTTGTTTTAAAATATTTGTTTTAGGAGTCGCTGCTTTCACTACTTCTCAGAACAGCATAAAAAGCACAGTTTAATGGATTTCTGAGTGTGTTCTAACACAAACCTTCCGCATAACAAACTACACTACAGAACTCACTCACACGTGCTGTCCCTTAGAGGAGAAAAAAGGTGGCACATATTGTGCAGCTGTTGATTAGTAAATGTACCTATGTCGCATTTGGATCGTTAGATTTAACCCAAAATTGTATTTTTGGTCAGACTTCATTTGAAATAAAATTATCAACATACTGTATGTATCATATATCGCTATTTTGAGAAAAATATTGAGACATGAGTTTTGGTCCATATCGCCCAGCGCTATTCTACACTACAAAATACGTAATAAATCAGTCAATACATAAGGCTGCAATATCGTTGTCGCATTGGAAGTGAAAAAGTTATATCGGGACACCACTACGTCTTGCACAGCTGAATATGTTTTATTATACCAATGCCATAATAACTACATTAACTGCATTTCCCAAAGATAATGTGAATAAGGGTGCATAAGCTGAACCCCTCGGAGTCAGAATAACCCCTGCGAGTCAGCATAACCCTCAGTATTACCCCGCAGAGTCAGTATAACCCCTCTGAGTCAGAAGTATCCCTCAGAGTCAGTATAACCCTCAGGATACCCCTCTGAATCAGTAGAATGTCACTATTCCAATAGGTTTGAATGAAAGGATGTTTAATTTAAATTTGCCAATTGATAAGGTTTACGCCCACTGTACGGGATGACAATGTCATCTCTGGTATTTTTCCAACATACTTTTTGACACAAGTGAAAATCATCCTCCCCCAAGAAAAAATTCAAAAGCAAGTTTCCTTCATACACAGCCTGCTCTACTTAACAAGCCAATATCTTTTCTTTTTTTTTTTTTAAATTTGTTTTCAGATAAAGATTTACTATCACTACACTTTCAAAGTCAGTGACATTCACTAAACTTGTTCAGCACTGTCTCACTTCCTTCTGTTATCAGGGAATGTGTGAGTAAACACAGGATTTGTGGTAGCACCTTGAACTACACAGTAAAAGCCTAGAGGTGATCCTTCCCAAGCCACATTGTGATGTTCTCCTCCACACCAGGCTCTGCATGTGGGCTCTGATCGCAGTTCTCCAGTCAAAGTCAAATGGTCATTTCATGCAGATTTGCAGGACTAAATTACATCCCTTGATTGGACCACCACATTTAGGCTATGCATGAAATTTTAATTTCTAATCATGTTCAACTGCAAAATGGCAAATCGAGGGAGAGTTAAAGAGTTTATGTTCCCTCCTTTCTTTAGTTCATCAACTGGAAGATAAATTCTATATTCTGGTTGCTCATCATACAATGTCATGAAAAAAAGAAAGTATGAGTGCAGGATTTTGAGAAATGTGGAGGAGTGGTGAAGAACACACAGGCTTCATGATGGAGGGCAAACAGAACCACAGCAAGTCTTACCCAGTGTGAAGTAGGGCAGAGCAGTGTTGTCAAGATCATCCATGACGGAAATTCGCCCAGGTAGGTCTGTTCTTACGAACAGCATGAGGCGGGATTCCCCCCCTCCAGGAGCGGCACTACCTGCCCCAGCGGGGCCCCCTCCACCTCCTCCTCCACCGCTCACGGTTCCCGAGGCTCCGCCGCTGAAGCTGAACTCGTTCTCCCGGAGCACAGGCAGCGTAGACACGGTCACCGTCTTCACCTCACATGGAGACTCCGCTTCGCCCTCTTTGTCCCTCTCCTCGTCGGACAGAGTCGCTCCTCTGGTCGCCCGGACTGACACGGAGCCCGTGAGCAGGAGAACCAGCAGGAGGACGGGAGGTGGTGTCCACGCCATGCCGCCTCTAGTGTGTATGTGTGAGTGTGTGTTTAAGTGTGAGTGTGAGTGTGAGCTGGTTCCCTCGCTTTGAGTGGGGCTCATGAGCTGTCCGTTCACTTATAGTAGAGTCGCTGCAAAGCACACGCGTCCGTCCAGGAGGCGGCAGCACAGGTGTGTTGGACAAACTCAGCTCCTCATCACAGAACATACTCACTCACTCTTGTCCTCTTTTCTCTCTCTCTCTCTCTCTCTCTCTCTCTCTCTCTCTCTCTCTCTCTCTCTCTCTCTCTCTCTCTCTCTCTGACATGACAGTTGAATTCTTCATCAGTTTAAAATAGAAGAGCATGTATGAATCATTGCAAGTCATAAATATGAGAAATATAGTCATAATTATTATGATAAAGTCTTGATTATGAGGGAAACAAGTCATAATTATGTGATTGAAAGTTATAATTGAGACAAAAGTCATAATTATGTGATAAAAAGTCATAATTATGTGATATAAGTTATAACTATGAGGTAGAACGTCATCATTATGAATTGATTATGAGGGACACAAGTCATAATTATGTGATAGAAAGTCCTAATTATGAGACAAAAGTCGTAATTATGTGATAAAAAGTCATTATTATGAGAAAGAAAGTCATACTTATGAGATAGAAAGTCATAAATATGAGAAATATAGTCATAATTATTATGATAAAGTCTTGATTATGAGGGAAACAAGTCATAATTATGTGATAGAAAGTCACAATTATGAGACAAAAGTCATAATTATGTGATAAAAAAGTCAATTATGTGATATAAGTCCTAACTATGAGGTAGAACGTCATCATTATGAATTAGAAAGTCATAATTATTATGATAAAGTCTTGATTATGAGGGACACAAGTCATAATTATGTGATAGAAAGTCATAATTATGAGACAAAAGTCATAATTATGTGATAAAAAGTCATAATTATGAGAAAGTCAAAATTATGAGAAAGAAAATCATAATTTTCCGAGAAAGTTATAATTTGTGAGTTAGTAAAGTCATAATTATGAGAGTGTCTGAATAGTCCCTCCTATCTCCTTTCCTATCCACTTTTCCGGGGTTAAGGCAAGGTGTTAGAAAAAGGTGACATAATAATCCTACGGCTACGCCTCCTTTCCTCAGAAAATTTAAACACTCTTTTAACATGACCACCACTTAAACACTTCCTGGGGTTAAAGGACAGTGGATAGGAAAGGAGATAGGAGGCACTATTCCAGTGTTCGCTGTCCGTGGTGCTGAAGTAGAAGTGCTGTTACTTGATTGAAATTGTACTCAAGTGTGAGTACAAGTAAGTCATACATAAAATACTCAAGTACAAGTAAAAGGTAGATCATTTAAATAGTAGTCAAAGCAAAAGTTACTAGTCACATTTATTTTAGGTAATACATTTTGCCACGGTTCCTTTGCATACAGTAAACATCTCATGTATAAACTTAAAAAAAAAAGACTAAAGTTTGAACAGTTGGAAGTGACTTTATTTTCCGCATACGCAAAATGTACAATTCTAATTTTTTTGTAAATAAACTACCACCAATAAATTCAATTTAAAATGAAAAAAATAATAAATGAAAACTTCAATCTGAACCCAAGAAAGTGGCTGGATTATTTGATTGTTGTCTGGTCATTTCGTTTTTTGTAGTTTCTGTTGCTCATTTTAAAACAAAAAATAAATGAATAAATAAATAAATAAGAATTTACTCTGTAAAAGTTGGGTGTAAAAATGTAACAAGTGACTGTACTTCTTTTAAAACGTACTTAAGTACAAGTAAAATGACTTAAGCACCCATAAAAGCAACTGAATTACAGTAACGTGAGTGGTTATTCATTATTTATTTATTTGATTTAAATGCTCACTTTTGCTATGAAACCTCCAATTCTCTCTCTTATTGTGTCCCCATTATAAATATATATATATATATATATATATATTTTTTTTTTTTTATTTTTATTTTTTTTGATAAGCTGTTCTTCTTGTGAATACTTTTTTGGCTGTTATACATTTTAATATGAAGTCCCAGAATGGGCTAGAGGAGCCATCTTATCTTCAGAATGCATTCACATTGTTTTCTGTAAGTTTGTGCAGCAGTAAAACCTTTAGTCGTGGGATACAACCTATTACCCACACTTACAGTCAACAGCGTATTTACGTACATGCAATCCGCACTCTAATTGCTTGTTAATATCTGAAGGAGGCTGAGCAAGATCCGCATCATAAACGTGGCCCCTGTGGTGAAACAGAGAGTCTCTAAAACAAGTTAAGCATGTCATTTTTATGTACGCTACAAAAGCTGATGCCCCAGTAGAGCTTGTTTCATTGCACTTGCTCTCCACCGCTCACTGCACACAGCTTAACCTCAGCCCCAGTGAGAAGAAATGGCAGCCCATTACAAGATTTTTTTTTTCTTTTTTTTTTTTTTTTCCATCGGAAAGTTATATCTGTACAAAACCCATTGTAAAGGCCACGGCTGAATGCTAGTTCCGCTGGGTTACTTTAAAATGTCATGCAGAGCAATTTCCGCTGTGTACTTCTTTCACATTGTCAGTCAGGAAGTCATATTTAGCCTGGACAAGCAGGTAAAAGAACTGAACTCATTTCATGTAATGAAACTCCTTAGCTTTCAGAAACTGATGTAGCAGAGTTAGTGTTTTAAACTAACATGTTCTCCGAGATGAGTTCAGGGTCCCTGGGAAACCCAGACAAATTAATTAACTTACTGTATATATGGTCCAGGGTTGATTTTAAAAATGTGTTGCTGTCATGATCATAGTTAAATTGTAATTGGGTTTAGATAATTGATTTTGTAATTGTAATTGCCATGACAATTCTAAAAAAAATTGTCAATTATAATTTAAGGCAAAACTGGGGAACCATGTTACAGTTCTACACATAAGGAGTTAAAAATTAAAATGTTACATATCAAGCTTTCCCACATTTGACTATTTAAAAAAAAAAAAAAAAATTAAAAATTATATTTTCATGGATTAGGAAGCCTAACAAGGTCACCAATAGTTGATAGAGATTTATTTTTAGTGTATTTTACAGCTGATTTGGAACCCGTTATAAGAGATGAAGCAGAAAGTTAACTTTTTAGGTTATTTATTTCAGGCTCAGGAATTGTGATTAATTATAATTGACTTTAGTAATTGAGAACGTAATTGTAATTGACTTTCTTAGGATAATAAAATATTTGTAATTTAATTGTAATGTGAAAAAATGCTGGTAACTAATCATAATTGAATTGTAACTGAACATGTCATTTAAAAAAAATGTAATTGTAACTGAAAATTGTAATTGACCCCATGCAACTGTGGTTCACACACACATCACTGGTGTTCTTCCATCACTGGTGTCAGAAACACTCTCCCAGTGAGTAGAGGTGGTCTGACAAAGCAGACCTATAGAAGTAGATCATTTGCCTCATTTATCGTAATCATAACCCCCCCCCCCCCCCCCCCCCCCCCCTTTATGAGAAATGTAACTATAAACCTTGTATTCTAGCTGTATGGTATTGAAATGAGTATTCCTTCAAAAAGTTATATGTAAAGTCCATAAACTCATTTTTGAAACACTAAGATATCATTATACTATCTTCTTGTATATTTGTCATACTTATTAAAGCCCAATATTTCATATTTAACCCTTTTTTTCTTATTCTTGTGTTAATATATCATTGCCTTGGTATCTGTTTACTTTTTAATCATGTATTTAACCTTTTTTTTAAGTGTTTCTTTTCACCTTGACTATAATTTACTTGGAACCAAAGAGAAGTTTTTTTCATGGCTGGGATTATTATAGTTTATTAGAGTAAAATTATCATTGTGATTATAGCATTTTATGATCAACAAAGGGAAGAAACAATGTTTGTCATATTCCTAGTTGCTTAATCTAATTAGAATAGACAGTAGGTACATCAAAAAAAAAAAAAATGGTGAGGATCCATGTTTCTAGCCAACGCTAATGTTGGGCTCCGTATTAAATAAAATCAGTCAAATTCTTTCATAAACACGCAATTTTTGTAGGAACTAATTATGCCTGTTAATCTGAGATATTTTGTCATACGTTATTGTTTCATTCATAGCTCAATTGTAGGCCATGCTATGTTAAGATAAGAGCAATTCAATATATTATTGTGTTCACGCTATTAAATGTTCACTGTGATTTTTTATTATACCAAGCAGCTTTTTACAGACCAATCATTGTTTTTGATCAAAAGTAAAACAACAAAAAAGGCCATGCTGTTGGCCTGCAAATGATTTAGAAATTTATTTATTTTTTTATTTATTTTTTTATAGTAACAGTGCTTCAAGAGACACATTATTTTCTTGTAATAAATTTGATTTAGTGTCTCGTTTTTTTCTTTGGCTGCATCATCAAGGGTTTGGCTGAGCGTCTGTTTGTGAGGAAGGCGTCGTATCATTATCTAGTGTTAAGCCTCTTATTAAGTTTTCTTAGTAGGCCATGTTGCTGGCTCAGTCCATTTATGAAGCACCATGTTTTTTCTCATACATTCCACAGACTTCAAAAAACACAGATACATCTTGAAAAATAAATAAATATTGAATTTATCTGAAATATCTCTTGCCAGATTTAAATGAGTTGGTATATTAAAGTGTTTTCTGCACTAATGTTGGACCATGAAATACAGAAACCTAAGCCAAATTTAATCTTGGAACAATGACATTTTTTCATTAGATAGGTGGTCTATAATGTGTTTTAACTAAGCCACACATTTTGATAAAATTGCTATATCTTTAGTAGTTGAATTGTAGAATGATGACAGCATAGATCTATAGGAACTCTTCCAAAAGCTCTTTGATGTTAGAGAAAAAAAGAAAAGTAAAAGAAAATCCTATTTCTGTCACAATCTAATTAGCAGCAAAGCTATATTTCTAAGGTTCCTCTCCTCTGCCAACTCAATATTATTATAGTTGCTCAAACTTCACAGATACGTCTTGTTCCCCCTTTTGCCTTTCAAACTGCTTGGAGTCTTTTTTTGGCATGACATGAACAAAGTCCTGGAAAATTTCCATTCTCAATTTTGACCATAATCTGATCATAGCATTTAAAGTTACTGCACATTCTCGCACATTCCAATTAGACTTTTTTTTTTTTTTTTTTTTTTTAAACGTGGAGACTAATAAAAACATAACTAATTGCAGTATTCAAGAATACTGTTTGAGGTGATTTGAGCTTTGTGACACTTTTACTCCGCTGACTTTCAGCTAATCAGAAATAAAATCAGTTAAGAGTGACCAAAAGTGGTGGAAAAAGTAGTGAAATTGGGTTTAAAAACCACAAAAATTGGTGAAAAGTTGCAAATTAATGTGACCAAAAATGGACAGAAAAAGTGGTTAAAAGTGATCAAAGTGCCAATATTGGAACAATTAGAAGGAACAATTAGTTTAAACTAGTAAATAATGGGCATGACAAACAGTGATTGTGGTTAAAAGGGACAATAATAGGTCCACATATTAGACATTAGGTGGGAAAAGCGGTCAAAAAGAATTTAAAAGTCCCGAAAATGTAGACAAGGCTTTGAAATTTGATGGAGAAGTGGTAAAAATGGGAGTAATGTAGCAAAATTGCATTAAAATAAGCAAAAATATGGGAGAGAAAAACTGATGTAAATAGGTTAAAGAATGGAAAGTTTGGTGTAGTTGCAGAAAATGGGTTAAAAGTAACCAAAAATGTGGAAAAGGTTGTGAAATGGGATTTTAAAAACCACAGAAATTGGTTAAAAGTCGCTAATTAGAGTAGCCAAAAATAGACAGGAAAAGTGGTCAAAATGATTCAAATTGTCAATATTGGAAAAATCAATTTAAACTGGCAAGTAAATGGGCATGACAAATTGTGATTGTGGTCAAATTGGCAAAAATAAGCATGAAATATGGTGAAAAGAGGTTAAAAGTGAGGATAATGGGACCACATATTAATTAGGCATTAGGTGGGAAAAGTGCTTGTCCCGAAAATGTGATGGAGAACTGGCAGAGATGGGATTAATGTAGCAAAAATGCATTAAAAGGAGCAAAAATATAGCAATAAAAAGTGTTGGGGGGGAAAAAATAAAAGAAAAGCAAAAATGGGCTCAAATTGTATAAAAATATTCTTAGTTTCTTCAAGATACAGATTGTACAATAAGTGTTTCAACAAACGTAGATATTGTTGTACAGCTTAAAAATGACTATTGACAATGATGCATTTATAGAATGTATAAGTATGATACAAAGGGTGCTTGTTTTGTTGTAAAATAAGGTTACGTCTTGAATCGAACTTTGGGAAAACTCACTCCCTCGGTGGAAAACAGACACGGAAACAAAAAGAAGATTTTCAGGGGGAAAAAAAAAGACAACCAGAGCGACTGAGGGAAACAACAAGAGAATACACTGGGGTGAGTAGGGTGCTGGTGAGATGTGTCAGGGTGGAGATCACAGGAGGTTAAAAACACAGCTTGACAGACACTGAAGTGACAAGTTGAATAAAATGATGTTCTGGGCTTAAAAAAAAAAAAAAATAGAAAACATCCCAGAAACATTTCAGATTGAACCCACTCTCACAATGTTTGCTTTCACCTATAAGTGTAACAATGTATTTAGCATTTATACAATTCATTCAGCTACTTCTTTGGGTTATTTTTCACTACTTTTAGCCATGATAAATATCTTTTTGGAAAAGGGTATATTTTGCTTATCAGCTAACATTAGCTTTAATGCTATCATATAAAATACCATGTAATCTTGGCCATTTCCATGAAAGTAGTAGTAATGAACAGGGGTCTCATGAGCTTGTCTGAAAAATGGTGAGGGCAAAAGTTTAGACATAAATACACAACAAACACACAAAAATATGGAGATGTATCAAATGTTGCGTACATGCACATTTCCTGTGAACTGCTGGAAAAGTGTGGAATTTAATCTAAATTTGAATATGCAAATCATATTAAAATGATACCCTCACCTCAAATACAAGAGGTTAAACAATTATTCAGCCTCTTTTGCAACATGCATTAATATACGGTATGTTTATTTGTGTGTAATAATAATAATGCACATAAGCCAACGCTGGAATGTTCATGCTTATTTTTTATTTTTTTATTTATTCCTTTTATGAAGATGCAAACCAACATAGATTCTCCATGTACATCAATAATTACATTCTTATATTTCTGCCCCTTACCTTAATCAATACATAACTGATGACATCACCAATCTCCCCCATCAATCCACACAATTCTTGTTATTCTCTGATAACCCAAAAAATAAAAAAAATCACACATCAAAATCTTTTGCAAATACAAATTGCAGCATTTTTTAAGTCCTCGCAAATATAATTAATATATATATATATATATATATTTAGTGTCACTTAATATTATATTAAGTTTAAGTGTAGCATTATTTGTGTAGAAACAAGTATTTTCAATTCAAATTCAAACATGCCAGTGAAATTCAGTATATCAATGAATTTCACTAATTTTTAAATTTTAAAGTTTAAAATGACACAATTACAAATCTGTCAAAGGAGGATTATCTCATTAATTTGCCAAAGTCAGAGAATTTATGCAAAATGTAAAAAGCTAAAAGGTGTAAACTTATTTGGTTGAGTGTGGCCACTGTTTAATCCACGCTTTGAAGTGCAAACATCAAAGTCAGCCCTGCTGAGTCACTGCTGCTTTCCCTACCTTTGCATATCAGGTTTTTTTCCCCTTTGTATTAATATGACATTTTAGTCAGGCCTGTATAATATAATGATTTCCTGATATTTGGCTACAGAGATTAGCCCAAAAGGGCAAATCTGACAAGTGTAACTCCGACGCCGTAGTCAAAGCGCTGACATGGCGGTGAGATCCACACAGGGGCCTATACAGAACAATTTTCGTAGCTTTGCAGACATGAAATCCATTTTTCAAAAAGATTGTATTGAACACTGTCTTTAATAGACAGACGGGAACAAGGCCTGACTTTGGATTGATTGATGTTGATCTGTTCAGTGAAGTAGTAGAGTTACAAGTCTGAGCTTAAACAAGGCTGCTGAAAGCAAAGCTGTGTTTTTATTAGCTGATGGAGAGCTTTTAAACACTCTGCGGTTGGTTATGTGAGATTCATTGCTCAGGATATTACTTCGACCTGAACACTGTGGCAGTATATTTTGAACTCGGAATTGATTTTTGACAACAAACCAACATGTATACTGCACCTTGACTTGGAGGGTTTAGATAGATTGATTTGTGAGGCACAATAATTCAAAAGCATCGGATACTCCGTATATGGTGAGGTTGACTTCGATTAGGTAGAAAATCTGCTTTAATCAGATGATTATAGGAAACTTAGAAGCTTTACAAAGCTCAAACCTTTCAGTATTATTATTTACATTTGTGTATAAGATACAAATATTTGGCTTGGATAATAGAATACCTTCTGCTCTTTGATATAGATCTTTAAAAAGGGTGCTAACAATTTAGTCTGGTCCATTTTTTTTTTTAAATTGCTGTAAAATTATGTAAATGTTGGCGCTTTTTCTTCTGCTTTTTTTGTGTTTTTTCAATGTATCATAAAATGAATATAAACGTGTATATTAAAAAAATTGGTGATTGCAACTATTTCTGGGAGAAACGGTGTCATTTCTGGAAAAAGGACAGGAGCACCAATACTGTGTATATATACAGTAACACTTTACTTGAAGTTTTATAAATAAGGCTGACATTATCGGTCATTAAGTGTTGTTTGCTAAATGACTACACCATTGGACAGGGCCGGCTTTAGGTCATTCGGTTTCCTAGGCAATAGTGGACTTTGACCCCCCCCAATGAATGAGTAGAACAGTGTTTACACAGTATTATTTATTTTAAATATCAATACAAATCAATGCAATTCTGCGACACAACAAACCATGGAAAAAAAATAC
Organism: Gouania willdenowi; assembly: GCF_900634775.1. NCBI lineage: Eukaryota > Metazoa > Chordata > Actinopteri > Blenniiformes > Gobiesocidae > Gouania > Gouania willdenowi. Next base: position 24,920,450 of record NC_041055.1, on the reverse strand, counting down.
AACCTATTTTAAAATTTAGAATAATGCACTATAATACAATACGACATCTACAGGTATAGTGCAGGGAACAATAGCAACGTTGGTGCAAAATCCAAAAGCAATGCAAAACAGTGCAATCAAAAGTTAAAATATAATATAAAAGTTTCAGGACAAGGACATTTCTACTTTCCTGTTTGGTTTTACTAGTCAGTAACACAAATCTTAAAACCAAACAACCCAATAGAATGATATATAATAGAACAAAAATTTAAATAAAAAAAAAAATTGGGCAGAAGATTAACAGAAAACATGTACAGTGATTGTAAAGGGTGTGTTTCACGGTTATTTATATCTTTTTAAATTATCAAAAAAAAAAAAAAATTAGGGGGTGGGGGGGGTGGGGTGCAATTTGGCGCAATTTTGCTTGTCAGGAAGGCTGGCCCTGCCTTTGGAGCTATATTGGCATTTTTGGGTTCGGTGGAGGGATCTTGTGGGGTTAGGTAGGGTTAGGGTAACGAACAACACTTAATGACTGCCTTCATGACAGTCATGGAACAGGCTACCAGCCCATGTCAGAAACTGTGATACCTATTCAGCATTTAAAACAATGGTTGAAAACTAACCACTGCACTCAAAGTTAGATTATTCACTTTTTTCCTTGGGCCTCAAAGTTTTAATCTTAACCTTTATGTAACTTGTCTATGGTCTACTTGTAATGTGTAATGTCATGTGATTTATGTTTTCTTTATGTCGTGTCCTGTTGAATGTCTACTGTACTAACCTGCCTTAGGACAACGGATGACAATTAGCCATTGAGCTAACTCCGGCATATTTACGTTGTTGCTCTATGTTGATGAATACGCATTGTCCTAATTCAAATAAATAAATAAAATAAAAATAAAAAATGACAGGTGTCATGTCATAACAATGACAGCGTAAAACTTCAACTAAAGTGGTACCATATATAAATAAATATATACATATTATATATAGCTATCTTTGCTTGAATTAAAACATCATCGGTCCAAATTTTAAAGAACTCTTTATGTTCACGTCCCATTTGTTTCGGCATTTGGTCATAAAATACGGGATAAAACACACTTCCACATTAAATATATTTAAGAGCCATCCATCTGTTTCTTGGGAATTGCAATATTGGAGGAAAACATAACATCCAATTTATTGTTGGAAACTTGAAGTTACTTTCTGTAGTTGTTTTTCTTTTGGTGATTTGGATGAAAAAGTTTTAAAAGTAGTGCTGGCTGTGCTTTCTCCACAAATCGATTAGTTCAAATTACGTACTGTATCTGGAGACAGACTTCTTTCTGCTGCTAGAAACAAGAAGTTCTTCAATTAGAAACTGGGTTATACAGTACCTGCAGGACCAAACCACATACCTGCACTCTGAGAAAACACACTAATCTGACTTAAAATGTCACCAAACAAAACTGCATCCAACAAGGTGACGTAATGTGAGGATTGGAAAAGACAAAAACTTAGTTGATCCAAATGTCTTCAGTTAGCGCTGATGTAGTTTTGAGAAATCAAGAGAGAGAATGTGTGTGTCAGGGTTGTAATTACAAAGGTTTCAGGTAATTAGTAGAACACGTTTCTCAGTCAGCCACTCAGGAACAAAGGAGTCACTTTTTACACAACCTCAGCATTTACTGAGCACCTTTTTTTTTTCTCATCCACTCTATGGGACATGCACATTTTTTCAATTTCTGTAAACATTTCACAAAGACTGCAGTGTGTGTATTAAAGAGAAACTAAACCCCAAAACCTGCTAAAAACATATGTATTTAGGTATGAAGTAGTTATTAATTTAGTCCAACTCTTTGACATTTTACATAAAGGATTTTATTTTGTCATATTTTGTCGTACAAATGTAAGAGTCATGGCCCTGTATGGGTCGAAACCCAACTATTACACTCTAATTTTGCTATTGGCTGAGAAAATGGTGGATTGTGATGTTTTGGTGCCTTCTTACATCACAAACCATCACAATTGGCTCCGCCCCTCCAATAAAAACTAGCACCCGCGAAATCTGTAGTGAGTAGGTTGGAATGAGAGATTTGTAAATAGAAAGGTAATGTGAGTATTGAGTAGCTAGTTAGCATAGCATAGATTGATTTTTTGGAGAATTTATACTATAAACTGGGCATGTCTTAACTGCTCCAGGAGCCCCGCCCATAATCAAGGCATTTCAAAAAAAAAAAAAAATCCAGCCTCAACGCACGTCAGCCCAGACCTCTGGGTTTTGTTACTCTTTAAAGGTGAAGCATCCTGATTGGCTGAAAAAAAATTTGTGGCGGGGGGATATAGGTTTCAGCTTTTCTTAGAAACCATTTAAGATACAATAACCAAATTCAGTGTGTGGCTTCAAGGTATCAATACCTTGAAGGAGTTCGAAAATGAGAAGCGCGCAATAATTTTTTTCTGAGTTTTAGCCCTTGATCCAGCTTTTTTTTTTACTCTGTTTGATGTATCTTCAAAGAGGACAGTTTTTCTCAGAAAACTTTTAAGATACTACAACCAAATTTGTCGTGTGGCTTCAGGGTATCAATACCTTGATAGAGTGCGAAAATGAGAAGCATGCAGTCATTTTTTCCGGAGTTGTTGCCCTTGTTCCAGTTTTCTTTACTCTGTTCGAGGTATCTTCAAAGGAGACAACTTTTCTTAGAAAACGTTTCAGATAGTTAGTAATTTTATTTTCTGATGTGATATTTTCTTATGTATACACCTAAGTTAGATTTAGGACATTTAGGAAATTGTTGTGAGCTATAATGGGAACCAATCTGGCGGGGGATGTTGATGACTATGACTTGTTTTATTCAGCAGTATTTTGTTGATTCAGATTCATTTTTGTATGAATAAACTTGTTACCTTGTTTGTTGTGGATGCCCACTATCCCAGCTGAGACCCTAATCTGGATAAAGCAGTTGCAGATGATGCACGGAAGGATCAATCATCTACCTGGAAGCTTCTGATTAAGTGCCAAGTAACCTGATAGTGGAATAAAGGGTAGACACTGGGGCGATGAGCCAGCAAAAGATTATTTATGGAACGTGGCATTAACATAAACCGCTCTTTTACATGAAGCTTTTTGCATTTGGCATAACTCGAGTTGCTATTTATCTAAAATAAATCCTTTCCAAAAATGTCAGAATTTTTCCCAATCTCAATTATCTGAATGCCTCTTTCAGGGACACCACAGAGCTGATTTATTTCTCTGGTACACAGCAGAGCCATGGACCGTTGTCGCTCAGTGTGATGTCCCACCTCATTAGACACAGATTTCTGACATAGTCCAAGTCTTGAAAAAAATCCCACCTCTGGATGACCTCACCCCTTATTCAGAGTCTCTATCATTTCCACTGATTGTTGCCAGGTCAGCAGTCGTCCCCTCTCACCGTCTCCATCATGCCCCCCCCGACCCACCCATCCTCCAGGTACGTTGGTGATAGACGGAGGAGGTGTGACCTGCATCCAAGGTCAAAATTATGGCATTCCTCTCATTACTCAGGCCCTGCTCTGTGCCATTATTTTCAGATTTCCTTCTGTTCCTTCTTGGTATTCCTCATTTTAGCCATGTTTTATCACAGTACTACATGTGCTTATTGACTGGCTGGTTCTGTAAAAGGGAAATGTGACAATTTAGGTTGCTTAGTGGTGTCCAAAACAATGGAGAAATGAATTAACCAAAAGCTTTATTGATTTGTTTATTGTTATTGTGGTTCAGCATACTTTGGTATTTTCTCTAAAAAAAAAAAAAAACACTTTATTTTATATTGCAACATACAAGACAAAGATGAAGACAATAATAAAGTATGATAAAGAAATTTTAATCAAAATCATATTTACAAACATAATACAATAGCCAGTTTATCAGTGTGTGTGTGTGTGTGTGTTTGTGTGTGTGTGTGTGTGTGTGTGTGTGTGTGTGTGTGTGTGTGTGTGTGTGTGTGTGTGTGTGTGAGAAGGAAAAGTATATCTATAATAAATATATAAATGAATAAAGGAAAAAAGACAGGTCATTTTAGGTCACATACGACCCAGTTTGACCTTAACTGGGCCGGACTAAAACATTTTTGAAATTATTTTCTGAGGGGAAAAAACAAAAATTCAAACAAAATCCTGAATGTTAAGCAACTGGTCAAAATTCCTGGACTTTGCAACACATTTTCTGGAAATTTTGCAGTGCAATTTGCCAGAATTCTGTGGGATGATTTGTGAGAATTTTTTATGTTTTTGAAAATAATTGCGATTTAATATTACTGTAAATAATGTAGTACTGTAACCATGGTGTTTTATCTATAACTTATGATAATTTACACAAATGTCCTGTTTTTGCTGTAGTCTTTTTACTTTAAATAAAAAAAGCTAATTTCAACTTGCAGTTTATTTGTTTTACCTCTGGTGTGTTTTTTTTTTTTTTTTAATCGCAGAAAGTACTACCAGCAGCTTTTTTTCCAGTGCAACCTAAGGCTGTGTCTCTGGCACAAAACCCTATGCTTTTATGTCCATGTAATTGTGATTTAAAACCCCGTAACACAGTTACACTGTCAGGCACAGGTTCTTATCTCAAGTCCAGGAGTGATGCTATCGGGACAATGCTACTTTAATGTACCTAAAGTGCTGGATTAAAATCACCGATTAAATCTCACTCTCATGAGAGCACATGTCTGTTGTTCTTTTTCCTTTCGCTCTCTGATCTGTTTTTATCTTCTGACTTTCATCTGGTTGATCTTACAACACAAGCCTTGAAAGGGGCGTGGATTAGATGTGATTATAATAGCTTTTGAAATTGTATTGAGGTCTTTTTAAATACATACAACAAAAAGATTGAGCTCAGCAATTAACACTGCATTCTATTACTGTAGCATAAAAACTCTTTTACATTTTATACAGAAACATAGGACTGTGTCAGGCAGGGTTGGGGTCATTTAGAATTGTGGTTGCGTAATATATATGAAAATTAATTAAAATTATAACGTAATTATGACAGTAATTGTAATTTGAAAAAAACCTGTTGCTGTCGTAATCATAATTTCACTGTAATTTAGTCAATTTAGATAATTGACTTTCTAATTGTAAATGTCAATAAAAAAAAAGTCAATTGTACTTTAAACCTACACTGGGGAGCCATGTTACATGTATGTACAGTTCTACACATACAGTATAGTCAACAATTGTTGAAATATGTTTCATATCAAGCTTTCCCACATTTTTTACCATTTAAAAAAAATACACAGACTCTAAAAAGGCCCACGCAAAAAAATATTGATTCGGAAGCATAACAAGGTAATCAATAGATGGGAAAGAAATTAGATGATATATATTTGACTTTACTGTATTTTACAGCTGATTTAAGACCTGTAATCATACGAGATGCTAACAGAAAGCTAACACAATTATTAAGGCTCAGTAATTATCATCAGGGTTGGGGTCAATTATAATTTTAATTGTGTAATTAATTAGAACTAAGACAGAATTACATTGTAATTTAAGAAAATATGTTGCTGTTGTAATCATAATTGAATTGTAATTGTAATTGGCATGAAAGTTCTATAAAATGAGTGAATTACAATGTTATTAAACGCAAAACTGGGGAACCAGGCTACAGTTCTAGTTCTTACACATATGTAATTAACCATTATTAAAATATGTTTCATATCAAGTTTTCCCACTATATGTCAGTTACCGGTATCTTAAAATAATTTGAAATCGAGGGGTATACTGACATAAAAAAGGCTCAGATGCCGACACCAAAAATATTAATACCAATATTTTCATTGATTAGGAAGCCTAACAAGGTAACCAAGAGAAGAAAAACAAATTATATTATTTTTAATGTATTTTACACCTGATTTAAGACATAAATGATCATAAGAGATGCTAACAGAAAGCTAACACAAGAGGAAGGTTCACATTTATGGGATTATTTAACAAAGGCTCTGTAATTTTGATTAACTTTCATTAAACTTAAGTAAATAAGATTGTAATTGTAATGGACTTTCAGGAGAAAAATTATAATTGTCATTTTAATTGTAATTGGAAAAAATGCTGGTCACTGTAATCATAATTGAATGATGGATAATTGAAGCTGTAATTGTAACTGAAAAACAGAATTGACCCAAACCCTGATTGTGATTAATTGTAATTGAACTTTAATAAGTGAGTATGTAATTGTAATTGACTTTGAGGATAAAAAATAATTGTAATTGGAAAAAATGCTGGTCACTGTAATCATAATTGAATTGCAATTGAACATGGATAATTGAAGACGTAATTGCAACTAAAAAACATAATTGACCCAAACCCTGATTGTTATTAATTGTAATTGAATTTTAATAAGTGAGAATATAATGTAATTGACTTTGAGGATAAAAAATAATTGTCATTTTTTTCAGGTCAGGTAATTGAAAACATAATTGTAACTGAAAAATGTAATTGACCCAGCCCTGGTGCCAGGGTTTTCCACTGAAGGTAAGAAGTAGAAGAAATGTAAGGATGATTAGAGAGTCTGCTCAGGATAGACGCAGGTATGTGGGCTCCGAGGCCCCCTGCTCATCAACAAGACCCCCAGACCTCATTTGCAGGTCTTGACATTGCTATCTCACACTCTAACTACAGGCTGCGAGTTAATTGGAAGAACAATTAGAAAGACTGGAAAATAATGATGCAATTAAATGCACAACTTGTTTTGTGTTTTGTAAAACTTTTGTTAGAAAGGCTAGCGTAGAATAGGATGGATTTATCAAAACATAGAAAACACAAAGTTGTAAATTTTAACATTTGCATGCCAGAAGTTTGCAGTTTGACCCTAAATCACCCTCACTGGAGGCTTTTTTTTCACATTTTTGTTGAATAAACTGTTAAAATCATTTGTTCACATCCTTTGGATTTGTGTGTACGAGTGATGGGAGACGCTGTGGTTGGACCAAAGACCAGATGATCATGGACTATTGACTTTCCCAGCTGCATTTTTGATGGACGGAATAAATTGGACAGCTTGTAGAATACAAACGTGCACGGTCTCGTCAACAACATTGCAGTGGAACAAGGAAAAATATGCAAACCTTGATCATTGTTTAGGAGAAAGAAAAAAAAAGTTGAGCATACATTATTTCGGGTGAAACAAATACAATCCATCACACATTTATCCTGTGTTGGTTTAAATTGCATATGCATTATTTTGTGCAAAAAAACAAAACAATATAATACAACTAAACTATGAATATACAACATAGAGTGTAAAGTTTGACATTCTTGCCGGGGGGTGCAAAAAAATGCCAACCACAATGTGCGTAACATACACAATAATATAAAAATGATTAGTAACATAATTGATTTGCGTCAATGCTGTGTTTGATGTTTTAAATTCATGATAAAATCAGGCCAGCGGTCGCTTTCTGCTTCATTTTTGCTGCAGTACCATACATGACGCTTCAGCATTTACATTGTGAAGAGGAATTGCACAACAGAAGAAGAACCAACCTAAAGTCTCAAAATATTGGGACCACACATGAGGTAGAACCAACATCTGTGACATGAACAGTAAACTCCGCATATGGATTTTGGCCAATGTGTTTTTTTATGATCTTGATAGAATATATGCATATTAGATTTTTATCAAACAAAGTGAAGCAGTTTATCATTCTTGTAGGCATAGTAATGGTGTGGTTAGTATGCTGCAGGAAGAGTTTGCAGTTTAGTTTGTAACATGAACTCAAACTAATTAAACACTTGTTTGTTTTGGGATGTATTTTGTTTTCTAAAAACACAGCCTTTTAATAAGTACTAAAATACCAAAAGTGGTTGTTTGTCATCCAATTGCTTCCTCATCTCTTGGTTACCTTATCTATAAAAATATTGGCAATAATATTTTCGGTGTCGGCGTCTGAGCCTTTTTACTGTCTGTATACCCCTCAATTTCAATTTGTTCTCAATAATGATAAAATACAAACTGGAACTTTATACAAAGCACATTTTAATAACTGCTAACATATGTGCAACAAATAGAGCTGTAACATGGTCCCACAGTTATGCGTTTAATGAAATCGTAATAGACAGTCTTTATAGGATTTCCATAACAATTACAGTTACAAATTATCTGAAATAAATTACAATTGAATTATGATTATGTCATAACTGTAATTAATTATCAATTACATGATTATAACTATAACTTACCCAAACCCTGGATCACTCCCCAACTATTTGTTGCACAAAAAACTAAATTTTTTTGGTTGAAGCTCCTAATATTGGTTATATATATTATTATAAAAGACAACTGTAAAATGACGTGCATTTGAAAACACAAAAAAAAAAAATATTTCAAAAAAACTAATATTGTTATTGTTTCTGCTTCCATCCCACATGACGTGCCTTGTATAATAAGGTGGATAATAATGAGATATTACTGACAATCAGAGCTCTAAGTCAGGGAATACTATTAAATATAACTTATTGACAATTTTCCTCTTGGTTCACCACAGTAATGGGATGCAATACAAAGCTGCCTTCAAACCCACTCTGGCAACAAAACAGCAGTAAGTTCATTTTTTAATTATATATACTTTCTGAAGTGTTCCATTTCCCCCCTCATATATCAACAGACTGCTGTTTACTGCAGGAACAACAGTGTGGAGTGATGCATGGATAAGAGCATTGCGCACACACCGTCAACTTTTATGCTAAGCACTGACAATTTGCAAATATAATTCTACTTTCCACTTTATATTCCACAGAAATGCCAAATGTCATCGGTTCAGAGCAAAGCACATCTTCAAAAAATCTATTTCAATAGATCAGAAGGTGTTTGGGCAGACTTTTGGCACTTTGGTTTCCAACACAATTAACAAGTCGTAATCCCTTTTTAAAAAACATGTCAGGCATTTGTTTTTTATTGTTTAAAAACTATTATCCTCTATTATGTGGAAATGATTATTGTTGTTAAAATGCAAAGTAACCCACGTGGGTGACACAGAACAACCTTCTTTTGACCCATTGATCAGAATCTGGAGTCTCGAACCCTTTGATGCATCAAGAGTAACACAAGTCACAAAACACACAACTTTGATTGTAGGAAAAAGTCCTCAAGTAAAGGGAGAACATGCAAATTTGACATAGAAAGATCTCCAAACCAATGTCAATAGTACTTCACTGCCCAATAAGGTATGCTGTGTTTCTGGAAAAGCTTTTTCAATTGCTTTGTATTATTTTTTCCAATGCATTTCTAATATCGTCTGCATTATGCATACAGGACAGCAGACATTGGCAAGTCGCGGCACAAGAGCCACATGCGACCCTTGTACTATTTTTGTATAAAATTATACAAAATGACAATAAAATTACACAAAATGACACCGAAAATACACAAACAACAACAATCAAACACAAACTCTTTTAATATAACATAAAATGTACTCCCAAAACACAGAGTGACTAAAAATTCACTGAAATAACAGAAAAATTCACTGAAATAACAGAAAAATTCACTGAAATAACAGAAATATATACAAAACATCAACAAAAACACACGAAACAACAAACACAAACATTAGAAATAATATACAAAACAAAAAGCAAAACTACACACAACTCCAAAAATACACAAAACAATAACAACACAAACTCTTTGTTCTTAAAATAAAAAATACTCTTAAAACACAGAGTGAAAAAAAATACACTGAAAAAACAGAAAAATCCACTAAAATGACAAAACATCAACAAAAATACACAAAATTACTCCAAAAACATATACAACAAGAAACACACACAAATACACACGACTCCAAAAATAACAACAACAATCAAAACACAAACTCAATGTTCTTAAAACAAAAAACACTCCCAAAACACATAATGACTAAAAATACACTGAAAAAACAGAAAAATACACTAAATTGACATACAAATATACAAAACATCATCAAAAATACACAAAATGACTCCAAAAACATATATAACAACAAGAAACACACACAAATACACACAAGGACTCCAAAAATACACAAAACAACAACAATAACACACAAATTCTTTTTTTTTTTCCTGTGTTAATGCTCAGATTGGTCATTATTCTAAATGCTGACATGAATGTTAGTAATGGGGCCCTTAGATCAGATAATCACGTGTGTGGCCCTTGCCATTATAACAGTGGCCCATCTCTGCAGTACATGTATGCAGTATTATCTTGCATGTTTCTTATATGCACTGCCGTGATAGAAAAAGCAACCTTCTGCAATAACGGTGTATATATATATATATATATATACAGTAAATATAGGATATGTGCTGACCCACTTTATTTAAAGAATTAGGCACAATCTTCTTGCGCCATTTATAATGCTCTTGTTTGAAATGCAAGAGTGTTAAGTTGGAGCCAGTGAAGATTCAGCATTAAACCATCTTCTATAAAGTGTAGTTCCTGCATGTATATCATTGCTGTTTCATTGCCACCAACAGGGGGCAATGTTGTTCTGTCATTCAACTTGATACTTCACACAGAAACTTCACTGCTTGGAAATCTTAGGACGACAGTGGCAGGGTTGATAAAAACCAAAAAAAAAAAAAAAAATGAAAATAAGGCAAAACAAATGGATAAAACCAGCAGAGGAGATGAATCTTGGCCAAAGCCAAATGACTCCAGGCAGCCTCATTCCAACGCCTAAATGGAATTTTATGCTGAAATTGTTCAATAATTAGGGAATACAGCAGAGTTATCATGAATGTCAGATTGAATATATCAGCACACGCTATCAGGCTCAGGTACAGCAGGGCCACAAAGTACGGAACAATTCATTCCCCAGGGGCCTTTTCTCTGTTTTCCCCTGACCTCACAGTGCAGAAATTTCATTTCAGCAAATTTGTTTCCTGAAGGTTAGCAAAGATTTTCTTGTCACTGTTTCTGCAAAAAAAAAAAAAATCAGTGTGCGACTGTGTATGTGAGCACTACACACTGATATAGATATAGCAACTACAGGTAAGTGCAATTCTACACAAATACTGTAGATCAAATAAATGCCCCAAACACATAATTTGTACTAATCCTAAGAAGCATTTCTAAATAACCTTTTAACATGATCTTGTTTCCTTTTCACCATCTTGCAGAACATATTATGACACCGAGATCAATGTGGGTTGTGATTAAAACAGCATTGTTGGCTACTAAGGCCAAAGGGTGAAAAAAACCCTCAAAACATCTTTAATTTAATGCTTTTTTTTTTTTTTTACACAAAAAAAGACGAGTCATGAATTTAACATGAGGTTATGCATATTTTTCCCAATGTTTTTATTTACAATTCCTCACATGGCTCCAATGGATAAAAATCAGAGTGAAACGATGGATTCAGTAAGCAGTGGGGAAGGTTCATTTAGACTGAGTTTGAAATGAATAGGAGTGTATTGTTTTGTTCCATAATATGTTCATCTCTATTTATGCTGTATGTGTCCATTTACTGAACGAAATAAGTACATTCTTCAATGGACTTTTTTTTAGGGAAATGTTTGAGTCATGATTTGCACATCAGTGCCCTCTGAGTACAATATACACCAAGCCCAGTGAGAGGCTAATTAAAAACACTATTTACTCCAACGTACTAAGAAACTGACATTGTCATAATAACATATTATGACACCAAGATCAATGTGGGTTGTGATTAAAACAGCATTGTTGGCTACTAAAGCCAAAGGGTGAAAAACATCCTCAAAACATCTTTAATGTAATGCTTTTTTTTTTTTTTTTACACAAAAAAAGACGAGTCATGAATTTAACATGAGGTTATGTATATTTTTCCCAATGTTTTTATTTAGAATTCCTCACCTCAGTGAAAAGATGGATTCAGTAAATGAATAGGAGTGTATTGTATTGTTCCATAATATGTTCATCTCTATTTGTGCTGTATGTGTCTATTTACTGAACGAAATAAGTACATTCTTCAATGGACTTTTTTTTAGGGAAATGTTTGTGAGTGATGATTTGCACATCAATGCCCTCTGAGTATTAAAAACACTATTTACTCCAACATACTAAGAAACTGACATTGATTATACTATTTTTTGGATATTATAAAGTTTGTTTGTATGCTTTTTTTTATTATTACTGAGGAATTACTGAGAAACTTTCCAACTTAAAGGTGCAGTCCGCAACTTTCTGATCCCTCTCTCCCCCTCCCTCCCCGCTGCTCTCTTGCCCTGCCTCCAAACTTTCCAAAGCCCCTCGCTCAGAGGAGCTAACAAGCTAACGTTAGTCCAACAGCAACGTCACAGTAATATAACATGCTCTGTTAAAAGCATATTTCTGCAGCGCTTCTCTCTCTCAATTTGCACACACCTCAGCAACAGCAGCAACAACACAGTGTCACTTACAGCAGTCCACACGGAGGCTGCTGCACGCACATGAACAACACATGCACTACAGAGTTCTAGTGTAACAATTTCAAACCAAACATCATGTAAATCAAGCAGCAGTACTTACCTTTCAAGCAGAAAAGTCACGAATTCCATATTTTACTCCTCCAGACCATACACTGTAAAAAAAGATGGTGCTACAGCCCCGGGAAAGGGGCGGGGACTGTGAGCAAGAGCTGTCAGACAGTCCATCAAACACAATCCTGGCTCCGATTGGTTGTTTTTGCTTGGTCAGGGTGCATTCTGGCAATCTGCCAAAGGCTGCAGGAGCAGCAGGGGGCGGGGCTCAATGAGCCTGTTTTTTTTTCACACAAACTACTAGTTTGATGTAAAGCTGTCCTTACATAATGACAGCTTTAGAAAATATGACAAAAAGTCACTTTTTTATAAGAGTGGCAGACTGCACCTTTAAACCTATTAGAACAGTGACATCATACTGACTCCGACGAGTTATACTAAGGCTGTGTTTGACTAACAAACTCCTCATACTACGTCTGACGTCAAAACTGGTATGTAGTGCGTTCATATCAGATACTATGGATGGAAAGATCGATAACACGAGAAATACGCAGATGTACAGTATACTCTATCAGGACATTTTTAAAGTATGCCTGGGCACACACTAGTCAAACTCATCCATCCCATGATGCATTGCAAGCGGAATGTATAATGGTCCTGGGACCTGTGTCACGGTCTGAGTTTACCTCCGTACTGAGATTCTCTTACAATCTCAGTACGTGACTGCTCCGTACTGAGATGTACCCGTGCTGGATTAGCCATGCACAGAGATTGTTGTACTGATTTAAAACATCACATCAGTCGACCATCGGTAAAATATCGACCAATGACAAAAAAAAAAATGATGATTAGGTTAACTGTGATTTATTGCAATGTATATTATATTCATGGTTTTTTGGAAAATAAATGATTCCTTTTTGTATTGAGTTTTATTATAATCATGTTTCTTTGGGGAATAAACTATTCCTATTTGTATTGAGATTGCTGCATGAGACACTGTTACTTACTCAAGTTGTTGACTGAGACTGTCACTCAGAGGGTTTATATCCTTAAGAATAAAAACTGATTCTGTGAAGGTTCTAGATGCCCCTTCAAAATAAAAGTGGATTATGTGAAGGTTTGAAGTAGCCCCTTCAAAATAAAAGCTGATACTGTGAAGGTTGCAGATGGCCACTTCAAAATAAAAGCTCATTCTGTGAAGGTTTCAGATGAACCCTTCAAAATAAAAGCTGATCACATCATAGGTTGTACTCAGAAGCCAAATAGATAATCCTTTCAGAATTAAAACTGATTCTGTGAAGGTTGTAGATGGCCCCTTCAGAATAAAAGCTAATTATGTGAAGGTTGCAGATGGCCCCTTCAAACTAAAAGCTGATTCTGTGAAGGTTTCAGATGGACCCTTCAAAATAAAAGCTGATCACATCATAGGTTGTGCTCAGAAGCCAAATAGTTAATCCTTTCAGAATTAAAACTGATTCTGTGAAGGTTGTAGATTGCCCCTTCAAAAATAAAAGCTAATTCAGTGAAGGTTTCAGATGGCCCCTTCAAACTAAAAGCTGATTCTGTGAAGGTTGCAGATGGCCCCTTGTGAAGGTTGCAGATGAACCCTTCAAAATAAAAACTCATTATGTGAAGGTTTTAGATGGCCCATTTCAAAATAAAAGCTGATCAAATCATAGGTTGTGTTCAGAAGCCAAATAAATAATAATTTCAGAGTTAAAACTGATTTTGTGAAGGTTGTAGATGGCCCCTTCAAAATAAAAGCTAATTATGTGAAGGTTGCAGATGGCCCCTTGTGAAGATTTCAGATGGCCCCTTCAAACTAAAAGCTGATTCTGTGAAGGTTGCAGATGGCCCCTTGTGAAGGTTTCAGATAGACCCTTCAAAATAAAATCAAATTCTGTGAGGATTTCACATAGACCCTTCAAAATAAAAGCTAATTCTGTGAAGCTTCCAGATGGCCCATTTCTAAATAAAAGCTGATCACAACATAGGTTGTGCTCAGAAGCCAAATAGATAATCCTTTCAGAATAAAAACTGATTCTGTGAAGGTTGTAGATTGCCCCTTCAAAATAAAAGCTGATTCTGTGAAGGTTTCAGTTGGCCCCTTCAAATTAAAAGATGATTCAGTGAAGGTTGCAGATGGCCTCTTGTGAAGGTTTTAGATGACCCCTTCAAAATAAAAACTCATTCTGTGAAGGTTTCAGATGGCCCATTTCAAAATAAATGCTGATCACATCATAAGTTTTGCTCAGAAGCCAGGAAGGTTGTAGATGGCCCCTTCAAAATAAAAGCTAATTATGTGAAGGTTGCAGATGGCCCCTTGTGAAGATTTCAGATGGCCCCTTCAAACTAAAAGCTGATTCTGTGAAGGTTGCAGATGGCCCCTTGTGAAGGTTTCAGATAGACCCTTCAAAATAAAATCAAATTCTGTGAGGATTTCACATAGACCCTTCAAAATAAAAGCTAATTCTGTGAAGCTTCCAGATGGCCCATTTCTAAATAAAAGCTGATCACAACATAGGTTGTGCTCAGAAGCCAAATAGATAATCCTTTCAGAATAAAAACTGATTCTGTGAAGGTTGTAGATTGCCCCTTCAAAATAAAAGCTGATTCTGTGAAGGTTTCAGTTGGCCCCTTCAAATTAAAAGATGATTCAGTGAAGGTTGCAGATGGCCTCTTGTGAAGGTTTTAGATGACCCCTTCAAAATAAAAACTCATTCTGTGAAGGTTTCAGATGGCCCATTTCAAAATAAATGCTGATCACATCATAAGTTTTGCTCAGAAGCCAAATAGATAATCAGTGAAGATTGTAGATGACCCCTTCAAAGTAAAGGTTTCCTTTCCTTCTCACCTACATCCTCAAAGGCATAATCCTCAGGAAATGCAAATCATCTAGTTACTATTATTATTATTATTATTATTTGTAACTGGAGTTTTAAAATATGTAAAGTATTTTTTTAAAAATTAGATATCTTAGGAACACGTGCAAAATGTTGAATACATTTTTAAAAGAGTTTTTGCAAACAGCAAACAGAAGTCTTATACTAAACACAGACAAATTAAGACAAAAGTGAAGCAGCCTGAAAAACCTCAAATTGCAATAGAATCCTACCAGAGGCACCAAAGAACCAGGGTCGGAAAGTAGTTTTTCATGCCAACAGAAGTGACCGATCAATAGTAAGGTTCAAATCAATAACCCTCTTGGTTTGAGATTGTGCCCACAGTGTGTTGCCTTGAGAATATAAAGAAGGGTGAATATTAGGTTTAGTCTGCAGAGTGTGTTTGCTCGGGTTGGGGCAGGTAGAGCCAAGTGAATGAGCTCAGGGAACACAACGCGTGGGTATTATTACACAATGTGTTTGCTAATGGAAAAAAGATGAAATGCACTGAATTGTATTTCACAAGAGCATTTTGTCATTGTTGTCAGTATCCGCTAAATATGCTTTCAAATAATAAAAAAAGAGTGGAAAAAAAATCTGTATCCCTAAAATTACATTCATGAAGGCCAGCTTGGCAAGACATGATTTACAGCACGAGAAAGTAACAGCAGTGGGTTGTTATAATGGCATAATGGACATGGTTTTATTGTACTGTATTTTGTTTTTGTTTTGGCATAAAGTATTTTTTCTTCATTCAAAAAGCTGCTACCATGTAAAACCTATAGAGCATCTAATTCGGCCCTCAGGAGACAGTAAACATGGCAGAAAAACATGTATTATACAAAATAATTTAGTTGTAGATATCTCAGCCCCTCTAAATACACATGAATATTACAAATTTCCCACACTTATATCACATGATGGCAGTCATTTTTTTAATTTAAAATTGATTAAAAAAAAAAAAAAAATCTAAAATCCTGCAAATTTCCTCAAAATGTTCCACTAAATTAAATAATAATTGTTGTTAATATCAAGGAAATGTAAGTTACTTTAAGTTTCAGGTCACTTAATGTGTGGATAGTGTCAGTCATTTATACCTGGAAGTGCAAACTGGGGTACATTAATGTTGAAATCGCTCTTTTTCCTACTTAAAATCTGTGGCCCATTTGAGATCAAACTGGTCTGTATTTGACCCTTGAACTAAAATGAGTTTGACACCACCGCCTTACAGCAAAATTTTAAGTTCTTTCAACAATTTGAGATTAAATTATCTGATATAAGCAAGGAAAAACTGTGAGACCTGGAAAATATTGTCGAGTTTTATTACATGTGTGTATTTAAAGGGACTGAGATATCGACAACTTCATTATTTAGTCATTTACACAATGGTTCATACTATACTTTCTCCCGTGGGCCGAATTGGATGCTCTAAAGGGCCGGATTTGGCCCCCTGTGCCTTGCGTTTGACACGTTTGATACATACTAAAGAGTGATTTAGGCCAGGTAATTGATTCTATTTCACTTATTTCTTTGAATAAATCTTTTTCTGTTCTTTTTTTTTTACCATAAAGCAGTGGTTTTTAACCACTTTACCATAGAAGTCCAGTGTACCATCACAGTACATCAGGTGCTCTGTGTGAAATAGTCATTCCTAAAGATAAATGCTTGTGCCTTCATTATTCATAGATGACGTATGACATGTCAACTACGTTGCTAGAAGTATGGCGGATTTCGCTTCAGGTTTTCCAAATCGATTTGATTTGATTCACAAGGGCCCGATTCTATTGAATTTGCAATTCAATTTGATTAGAGACATTTCAGTCCCATTACCAATTTTACTTGAAAATGGAAGAGATTCTCAGAGATCTACTGCTGTAAATAGTAACTCTAACTTGGTGCAGTGCAAATGTTTACATTAAGTAATGAGTCCACGGCAATGCGTTACACGCGATACAATAGACATAATAAATGATACATTTTACGATTTCATTAATCGATATCGGGGCAACTCAAAGGAAGATCAATTCAAGTTGATTCATTGCTAGTTTTTCAACCCAGCCCTACAAGAAAGTTAACAATAAAAAAAGCAAAGCTCTTTAGACCCTTTGATTGTTTGTAAATGTGACGTATTTTGTTGGGCGGGGCTTAGCCTGGAGGACTTACTCACGCTGTTGACAATGGGGAGCGACGCAGCGTAAGATGGCCGCCACGTTGCCTCAGACTGCTGGCCTCGCTCATTACATCATTGGCAATGGTGCATGTACTATTTAAATAACCCTAACCTGCTCAATTTTCAACCAATTTTCAAACGGCAAGCGGTAATTTCAACATGTACAAGCATCGTATGTCAAACCTACATATAATAAGGTTTGTAATAAAGCAATCGCGTTTGTAAATCCATCAATATTTCATCGAGTTAAGGGTATTTTTGTTCAAGCTGATCACTCACCTTCCAACAGCTACCGTAGAGCGCGTCAGAATGAACGTCAGTTGTCTGAGGTAAGATGGCCGCCTTTGAGCTAGGCTGGCAAATCCCGCTTGAGTCAACCTGTGTTTAAATATATATATATCGATTCTTTAGCCAGCAGTGTTTCCTGTTTTTTGCCTCCGTGGGCCATTAAGGGGTCTCTAGATAAGCATAATTAAGTGTGTGCCACATTATTACTCTTAATGTACAGGATGTGTTGTATTGGCCATTACTTTAGTTTGAAAATCTTAATTTCCACACACTTGCTTACCATTACATTTAGATATTGTGTTATAGAAAAACTAAGGAAATGTCATTAGTTATGGCCCAGTTTCACCACGTATACTAGTTCACATCTTTATGAATGAAAAGTAATAGAGATGCACAATATTGGAGTTTTTGGCCAATAACCGGTCGATACCGATCTTTTTTCCCTCTTCACTTCTAATTGCAGAAACCTTCTCGTTTCTGTAGTGGAATAAACAGAATAATTCTGCATACTCTTTATTATGTTGGACATAAGACGAAGCTGAGAATGATGGAACATCAGTAATAATTTAAAAAATCTTCGACTTCAGTTCGGTAAAACATGTCATATTTAGATACTTGCAGCCTATCCTAATTTAAACAGTTACTACCTACTTAACTACTTACTGTATAATTTGTATTTGAGTGGTAAAAACAGCCTTTTTGTAAGATCCCAGCATTCTGTGTCATAAAAGCATTAAAAGCATTTTAATGCCAAAAAACATTCATAAATATTATACAATATTCACTACGTTCACAAATTGATTTCCGTTTTATTCATGTTACTTCTATTAGATTTTAAATGAGCTGTTATTATGATTTTAAAATGAATTGAAAGTGCGTTTTTTTTTTTATTTTACTTGAGCCCTGTGTCATTTTAGTAAGAAATCAAAAAGTATTTTATCCTGTATACTAAAACTTATAAATGTTTTATTGGGAAATGGCATTTAGATTAGAAATACCCATTTTTATCAAACAACACGACCAACGAGAGTGTTCACACACCCAGCACTAAATTACAGTACACTCTGGACAACCGCCTTGCAAATTGCAGAGTGTGCAATTTGAAAAACTGGTGAAAAGCCACTGGCATCACATCATTAAGTTTAACCCCCTGCCCCTCCTCTTTCACCTTCCATTTGGAAGCTACAATCACACATAACTTGCAAGGAAAGCTGGAATCTGAGCGTGCACGTCTCCACACACTGCAGCGATGGGGACGTTGGAGCTCAGCCGCTGATAGCGTCTACTGCTTATTGTCAGCACTCAGACATCTTGCTGTCCTTGCTGTTTAACGGCTGGAGTGCTGATGTTTGGTCCTCTCCGGCTTAGGATTTAGCAACAAGAATCTGCAAGTCAAATGCAATTATTGTTTTACTTCTACCTGTCACTAGCCACTCCATTAACCAATTATACACACAGGCTACTTCCATTTCATTGGCTTGCAAATCAAAGTCCTTCTGCTGGTGTTTTGGTGATAAGCGGTCACTCACGTTTTAAACTTGTGCACGAATGTGGCATTATTGAGCATTATGCAGAAAATCTTAGATATCTGAATCCACGAAATGATAAGTTCCCAAAGTGGGGTACGGGTACCCCCAGGGCTGACAACATTGGAAACTAGAGTATAAATAGTGCAGCAGTCAGGAGCCTCCATGCATTGCCACAAATTATCAATTGGTCTCTGTAAGACTACTCAACAAAGGGGTTTGAGTGTTTTGTTGTTGTTTAGTGCAGGGGTTCTCAACTGGTCGAACCCTGGGACCCACATTTTTCCACGGCCATTATATCACGACCAAAAACAGCTGTTGAAAACACACATTCTCTTTTTTTAAAACACAAATCTATATATTTTCCTGTGCAACATGCACTTCACAGCATGCCTGTCAAAAGAAAAGTTTCTTTCAAAATAAAGGACAAGTCCAACATGAGAGACTTTAAAGTATTTATTTATTTTTGACCAGCTGTTCGCGACCCACTCAGTACAGGTCCACGACCCACCAGTTGTGAATCACTGGTCATTTCTTGTAATTTCCAAATTAATGGGAACATAGTCATGTGATATATTGTTTCAAAGGTAATTTAACGTAGTTTACGATTATGCCTCGCATAATTTGATGAGGGGCCCAGGGGCGCACCCCGTTTTCCGGTAATTTCTAAATTCATCGGAACATAGTTGTGTGATATATTGTTTCAAAGGCAATTCAACGTCGATTAAGATTTTACATTTACACAATTTGGTTACGTTTGACTGAATTCTCGGAAACATGCTATCCGGTGCGGAGATGTTCCGCGGGCCCGGCCGTAGTTCAACTGAACTTGTTTGTATATGTTTCTTTAATCTTAAGTCATTTTGTGTATTTTTGCACTTTTTTGTCTTTCTTTTTGTCATTTTGTGTGTTTTTGGAGTAATCTTGTTCATTTACGTATGGGGCCACACAAAATCAGACCCAGGGCGGTATGTGGCCCCCGGGCCGGCAGTTGCCCATATCTGCTCTATGTCTTTGTGTTGAATTAGAATTTATTTTATCCCTTGAGGACATTTTAAAAAAACACTTCTTTAATTAAGACAGTATAGTATCTTTATCCTTGGTTTGTTTATGTCACTGTATTGATTCAGTTGCACTGTGTCTGACGCAGTATGCATCCAGAGCAGCAACAGATAATAACTCTCTGCATCCATGTCAAAAGGTGTGATGACTTAACCATGGGAGCACCAAGGACAACCAGACTTTTTTAGCCCCAGGAGAGCACAAGAGATGGATGAGGATGGATGTGCGCGCGCATATCACTGAGTGCACAGTGAATTGGTGGATGGCTGAAAGAGTGACTCCGGCTTATGAGCATGAGTTGTGTCTGACAGTGAGAAACAGCAAATCAGAGAACAAGTCCTTACTCAGTGAGTGTCTATTGATCCAGGTTCAACAGGCCATCCAGAGGACCATTGATCTGCGCTGCATCGCGTCTCACTGGTCATCATGACACGAGTGACACGGTGAAAAACAATATATCTTCACACGGCATTCAGTTTCACACACCGCTGACAGAAAATCCCATTTATGAACGCACGACAGTGGCATTCATCAGGAGTCGTGTACAGTTTATCATATTTCTTTCATATTTCTATAAGTTCATGCTGATTTATTGCGATGCATTGGTCAAATAAATGGAGCGTTGGGTTAGCGTCAAGCTAAGGTAAAAGAGAAATCTGTTAGTCAGGTTTGGGACTAGGGGTGTAAAACAAAAAAATCGATTTCACGATATATTGCTATTTTTTGGATGTTGATTTTAAATCGATTCTTTTTTTATCGATTTAAAAAATAATAACATATATATATGATCAATATCTTCTGATGAACATATAGAGCAGCTTAATTTTTAATTTCTAAATTTAATTTTGATATTAACTGGGTAGAATCTTGCAATATGTATCATTTTGCAACATCCTTGCCAATACTCACCCTTATTTGGGACTTTAACAATTTGTTGATAACTTTGAAACCAATATAATTCTTAATCCGCTAGGCTGTTGAGACGATGGATAAAGAGCAAATTGATGCCAAGTCTTGTTTTTTAATCATGTAGTTGGCGTAGAATAGTGGTCACCAACCTTACTGAAAGAGTGAGCTACTTCATAGGTACTGTATAGTCTGAAGGGCTACCAGTTAGTGCTTATTAATCACTACTTTTTCACATTTTCACTTTAATTAGAGGAAAAGAAAATAAGGAAGGCTAGCCGTACTTTAAAAAGATTTTAAGATATTAAGGTTTTAAAAGGAAACACTTTATTTCTTCTAATTCATGCAATTGTTTCATTTTCATTAAAATTCATAGAAAATCCACATTTTTTTAAAAAAATATATCTTATAAATATACTGTATCATATTATAAATAACATACCACATCTGTGACACTTAAACACATTTGCCCCAATGTTTCAGTGGAAAATGAACATTTAAAGATGGTTCATTGAAAACTAAAACTTTTGTAGTATTAATTTTACTGTGTGCTCACTACATCTACATCTCTCATATATATTTATCTTTGTGAGTTTGAATCCTGGAAAATAAATCAGCTCATTGGGGGCCCCTCACATGGTCCATGCGGGGTATACCTGGGGCCCACGGGCACTGTGTTGGTGTAGAATCATTAATTATCATGCATCTTAACAAACTAGTGCACTTCATGTTTTTGTGTGTGAACATCATTTTTCATGAGAGTTTGGCAAGTTCTCCAGCAGTCCATGACCTCACAGAGGTTTGTTCTGTAAGCAACATATTGGATTTATGATGGTATTAATGTGGGTTTTCTAAGATTATAATCAGTGTTAGTTTCTGTAGTTTTACCTATGAATGAGCGCAACATTTATTTTATGTTTAAATAGTTGTTATTTATCAAATATTTGGTCTATTTGTTGATAATCTTCCTTCCACTGTTTAGGCTGTTGTTTGTTACTGATTGACTGTAAATATTTCTGATTTCTTCCTTGGGTGTATTTTGCTATTGTGGTGGTTTTTCTAGGGTTTGGGTCATAACTACAGATTTCCAAATACAGCCCTTTGCTAGAGGCATCCCCCAACAACTCGACCTCATCAATTTCAGCACTTGGATTGGTTGTGGCAGAACTGTGCATGATGTCAGCAGATCAGACTAGGATGAGTCATAAGAACAACAAAGGCTGAGAAAAAACTAAACAAAAACACAAACCACAGGGAAACAAACCATGAACTAAACCAATGCTGCAATACAAGCACAGACACACATCTGTTTGTGTTTAATCACAATCAAACATGGAGAGAGCAAATGTGGAAATGAGAATCAAATGGATTTTTAATTACCAAAATTAGACACGTATTTGGAATTGAAAAATTAAAAATGTTTGTTGTTTATTGTATTGTTTATTAATGGATGGGGTGAACACTAGTAGACCCCTGCAACCTTTTTTCATCACTGGTGTCAAACTGATTTTAGTTTAGGGGCCGAATGCACACCAGATTGAACAAAAGTGGGTCGCAGATTATAGGCAGGAAAAGTAATATCAACATTATTGTATCCTAGTTAGAACTAAATTATAAAGTATGGAATGCACCAACAATTTCTAACTAATATATGACAGATCAAAGTCCCTGCATGACCTTTTATTTAAATTTTATTTAATTCAAGGACTTTTTATGGAATAATCTGAGGATTTTTTTTTTTGAAAAATTGACAGTTTTTCAACACATTGCGATTTAAAATGACTGCCATTATTTGATATAAGCTTAGGAAAACTGTGAGCGCTGCAAATATTGGGAATTTGATAACTGAATTAGTTGGTAATTTACACAATGATTCATGTTTTCTCTGTCAAGTTTTCTCCTGAAGGCAGGATTGGACGCTACAAAGGGCCGGATTTGGGCCTCAGACCTTGAGTTTGGCACATGTTGTACAGGACCAAATAGCTACAGATTGATGCTAAATGTTTTCTTCTATTGCATGAAGTGTTTCTAACATTTGCCATCATGGCAAATGATAAAAGTAAATAAAACCCCTAATGGTTATAAGACACTAATACTAGTGTCCTATTTCCTTAAGTTTATTATCATAACCCTGTATGATGTGAGGTATGAATGTCAAGATTTTCTTTTTTTTTCTCCAATGACTGCATTAGATAAACTGGTATCCAGGGTTGGGGTCAATTACATTTTTCAATTACAATTATGTCTTCAATTATCCATGTCCAATTACAACTCAGTTATGAATACAGTGACCGGCATTTTTTTACAGTTAAAATTCAAATTGCAATTACTATTTTCCCTTGAAAGTCAATTACAATTACGTTCTCAATTACTACATTTTTATTACAATGAATTACAATTACTGAGCCTGAAAGAAATAACCCCATAAAATGTTTTTTATGGTCTTATCTAAGAACCTTATCTAAAAAAAATCTAAAAAAAATTCATAAAATAAAACAAAAATTTGCCTCACCCCCGAAATGTGTTAATTTTCATGCCTTACAGCATTTTGTGTGTTCATCATATTTGAACTAGTTTTTAGGGTGTTATGATAGCCTTATCTCAGAAAAAATAAATAAATTAAAAAAAAATCCTAATTTATTCCAGTTTTTAACAGTTTTTTACAGAATTTCCATGACAATTACAATTACAATTGTCAATTATCTATCTGAACTCAATTATGATTGTACTCTGCACTGATATATCTATATATTTACACTGCATCCTTCTCTGACCTTGTTTTTTTATCCTTTTTATTCTTGTATTCAGGCTGCTTATCCAACTGTTTTTATTGTGGCTAAATGCAACTTAATTTCATTCTACAATGCATCTCTGATGTTATGTTGAATGACAATAAAGAAATCTATCTATCTATCTATTACAACAGCAACATATTTTTTAAAATACTATTACTATTATAATTGTCATAATTAATTATCAACTGCATGATTACAATGATATGTGACCCTAACCCTGCCAGTATCCTTGCGTTCAGTTTTGTTGACTTAAAAAAAACACAATTTATCACGTTTCAAAGCTTTAGCTCATGGAGATGCCCAGAATTTCTGTTTGTTCCTGTACACATTTCATGCCTAAACAGATAGAAATAAGCTTTAGGTTTTTTCTACAATTTTTTTTTTCTTAAATCAATGTTGTCTCTGAAACCTTTTGGGTCAATCCAAACACTGAAAAAAGACAGAGAGAGCAATGACTGAGTCAAACTTTCAAGTCACTGCACTTCTATCAAATGTCTTACAGTAGGCTCCACCCAACTTTGATCATGTAATTGGTCCTAACATTAATATCTGTAAATATTCAGGAGTCCTTTTATCCAGGATACAAGTGCAGGTTCACTTCTGTCATTAATCACAATGTATATATACAGTACCTTTTCATAAAGCAATCTCTCTTTATTCATAACAGATAACGATATGGCTCCATTAGGGTGTCGTGCTATTTATCTTCCTTATAACCTGCCCAGGGCTTTACAAAGTGTCTTGGCTTGCTCGCTTCACTTTCTGCCTTTAGGAATTAATCCCATTCAATTTTTTTTGCCTTTGCCATTTTCGCCTTTAAAATAATTGGAAATATATAGAGGCAGTAAAAGGTGGGCAGTTTATTGATGATAACAAGGGAGGCTGATAAAGGAGAATTTCTCATTGTGACATACAGTAGATATGTGTGCAATGCAATGTTGATAAATGGGTCTAAAATGTGATTAGAAAATACATTTTATCTGAAATATATGCATTTTTAATCCAAGTGAATCTAGCTCTTTTAATCAATGACATGATTTCTTTATATGTTTATATATATATATATATATATATGAATGCTTTGATCATAGAATGTCTAATGAGGAATGCGTGGTGGTGGCCAGTATTCATAGGATTAAATTTATGATTATACATGCAATGCACCGTGTCTTCACTGCACTGTAACTTCTTAAGTCTACAGTCCTAATACAGCTCCAGATACAACCCCAAACCATTATGGTCATAAAATATACAGGAGCTGATTTATTACATCTGAGCAAATGCCAAGAGGTAGCTGGGGAGAGCATGTTTTATGAATGTCCAGCTCGGAGTATTTGATGAACTGCAGGGTCACTGTTAATCTTTGGCAAAGAAGAAGAATTTAATGTCTTGAGAGCATCACATTTGTGTTTATTTATACAGATTTGTTTAGTTTGTTACTGGAGAAATAAAGAAGAGGGAAATATAACCCAAACTATAATCATGACCTGTATGCAAAGCCTCCTCAGGAAGAGCTAACTATGTGCTTAAAATATCACAGAATGAAGACAATATCTGTTATTTCCACATTGCTTGTGATGTCTACAGCCTTGTGGTTTGCTCCTTTAATCTGCTCTGCAGAATCCCTCGCCATGGAAACATTAACCAGAGCAGAGTTGACTTTAATGTGATCATTTTTCCGCATGCACACAGCTGGTTGGCTGAGATGTTACAATCTCTCATTCTGGAACTATTGCCTATTAGCTTTGAAAGATATATGCATTACATGTTCCAGTTGAGCCGCATATTTTATAGAGAGGTACAGCAGTTCTTTGGGTTCAATGGATATTTGTTTTGTCAAGCATTCTGATTGGTCAAAGCACTGCTGAACTAGACTCATGCGCAACGGCATCAAAGAGTGGAACAAGAAATAGTATTATGCACGGCACAAGAGAAACCTGAATAAAAATGGATATGTGTTTATTTCAAGCCGTATTGCAACACCAAATGGTCAAACACAAGACTTTGACTGAAATTTGACTGATACATTACAGTTACACACTTGTTTCCAAACTTTGGCACAGTTCTGGCATAGTGGGCTTCCGTATGAATTTTTTTTGTACAAAAACGTGTATCTTTGGCCGATTGTTTATTATTATCACCAAAAATGCTGCAGTTGATGTCCCTACATTAATTCAATTATTTCTGCTATTTTAGCCTTCCCTAATGAGAATTGGCTTCATATTTGATGGAAATCTCTAGTTTTTTTTGTCACTCAGTATCATTTATTTCCACATCATCTGTAACAACTAAGGATCCTACTTCCATCTGAACAAAAACGAGCCATGTAGGTCATGTAGAAGCTTAGAAAAATGTTTAAGTTGTTGTTACTGGGAACTGAATTCCATTGCTGAAGTGAGTTTTATTATTTTTGCAAAGACAATGCCTATTAGTGGAATACATTCAATGGGCATCACATTAAAATAGCCTTAATATGTTATTTCAATGGAGACAAATATAATTTAAACCACTATGTATATATCGGTATTGTTTAATATCAGAAACCGAAAAATTTTGTGTCAGCTTATGGGATATTGGTAAAAAAAATAAGCTAAAATTGAACATCCATGTTTTTCTTTGTACACAGAATATTGTGTCACAACATATGCATTTAATACATTTTATCTTTTATAATGCATATAAATGTGATTATATTTGAGCAATTAATCGGAGGTCTGTATTTATCTGCTTCATAATTAAACCAGGAGACCTATGACAATATACACATAAATACTGTACTTATTATTGGTAATAAATTAGCAGTGTTGTGTGTTTGTGTTACAGTTCAGCTGCCATAAAGAAGCGTTCCTTTCATTTTGTCTTAGTGATGTTGACATTTCTGTTTTGCCCACGTTTTGTCGAAACAACATTTCCAGTATTCAAACAAGAAGCACTTTAATCTTTAGAAATGCGAGGCAGAGCAAAATATGTTGTGAAAATTAGTGCAAACACACAGATACCAAAGCGGAGATGGATGGAGAGACTGTATTACAGCGGGATTGTTGGAAGTTAAAATGACTGGCAGGTTTCACCCAGCAGGTGGGCTGCTGCTTCGTCTCTCATTTTAGAACTTGTATTTTTTTTAAAATTTATTTATTTACAGGGATTAGCCTCAAGCAACATTTCCTCCATTACATTTTCAAATGATAAATTATTCCAATAGTTTGAACCATGTGTCATATACTGTTGTTTACCTCAAATCATCATGAAGTAAATATTTGAAATCTGCATTGTTTCTAGGTTTGCTGGATGGTTTCCGCAACAACTTCACATTCACTTTTGGTTTTGCTTCATTTGCAGAGCAATGCCACAATGAGGATTTGAGGGAAAAGCACAATGTGTGCACACAAAACAATCTTAAACAACAACAAACATTATCAAAAGCTAATTCTAGAAAAAAACAAACAAAAAAATCTCTTGAGACGTCAGAAATTTGTGACATCAAAACGGCGTCACAACCCCAAAAAAGCTGGGAACCCCTGAAGTAATGCCATATACAATATGGACCTACATTGAAATTTGTCTCAGAATTTTGCCTATCCTGTTGATGAACAATATATATATATATAAAAAAATGAAATAATATTAATGTGTAACCATGGGTAGTCGGCTAATGTGTAATTTGTGGCAATGCATGGAGGCTCCAGACTGCTGGTTGATTTATATTCTAGTTTCCAATTTTTGTTTTTTATTCATGTACCCCCTATGACAATTTGCGTACCGCACTTTAGAAACCTGGGCTTTAGGAGGTAGTAAGTAAAACACTTACTCCAAATACCATTTTTTACACGGAAACAACCAACTCATAAAAACTACTCATGTATTACTGATTGCAAGCAAATTACCCCTGGATCCCAGTGTCCATTTTCGGCATTATGAAAACCATTTAAAATGAGCAAGGTCATGATTAGCTTCAGGCTTCTCATTTCAGCCAAAAGCGGGAAAAAAAATGGACCATCAATGCCACGAAGAGCTCATACAGTGGCAGAACACAGATTCATAAGTAGAAAGGATATACTGTTTTACTTATTTCAAACAAATACAATAATAATACAAAAAAAGGAAATTACAATAAACAAAATATTAATGCAGATTGCTTTCAAACCAAACCAAAAACAAAACAATTACATATATAACTGCATACACAGTTTTTGTGTTCGAAAGGGAGTGGGTGGAAGTATAAACCTATTAGTCCCACCCCTTTTCCTACATTGCAGTTACAAATAATACATTTTTGGCATCCTGTTTTCAAGCTATTGTGTTAATAAATGCATTTTGCCATATCTTTATATGATATTCATTAAATATGCACATGCAAAAACACATTACACACTTTCAATATTGTCATACAACGTAAAGATATTAATTCTTTTACTTTTACTTCTGTATTTCTTTATTTTTCTGTATTCTGTAAAGTGGCTTTGAGTCCCCAAAAAGGTGCCCTGTAGAATGTATTATTATTATTATTATTATTATATTTAATATCTATTGGCAGACTGTTCCAGAATCTTATTCCACACACTGATATACAAAAGCTTTTCCTTTTTTTCCTCTACACCAAGACACCTAAAATTAATTTTATTTCTCAGTTTGTAAGCCCCCTTTCTCTCAAAAAAGAGATCATTTATAACTGGAAGCTGTGTGTGTTGTGTGAGTACATAACAAAACAACTAGTCTTCAAACCTTATAATCTCTCGATAGTAAATCATCCAGATTAAAGTTAGGTGAATAAATAAATATTCATAGCAGCAAGTCAGATGCGATGCCGCCTGTTGAAACAGTGGCAGGTATTGAGTGTCAAAAAAACCCACCTCAGATATATTTATTAAAATGAGTGACAGTAATATCAGCAGCATCCCTTCACGGCTTTGCATATTAAAGGAGAACCCAGACTGATGATGTGACTAGTGGTGAAATTATTGTGATTGTGGCTATCATAGGACAAAAAGAAAGGACAAAAAAAAATCCCACTGTTTAAAAAGCATCAAGAGTCAGTCTTTAACGTGATGCCATGTCAATATAAAATACAACAGATGGGAAACTTTTATCTCACCCAAGAAACCACAGACGACTCTAAATCAATGCCTTTAATGCATCTTTAGCCAAGAATAAAATATGAGCTAACGTGACCTACTGAGCCCCAAAGCAGATCTCAGCTGCACAGTTAGATTAACTAAGTGCAATAAACTAAATCATTTAAATGGAATTACAACAGCTGAGTGCCGACTTTCATTTCATGAAAATAAAAGCTGCAATTTCACAATTTTTCTTGATAAACTGGCAACACAAAAGTGTCAATGGCAAGAATTTAAACTTTCTTTAAAGTTCAGAGTGTAGTTACCGCTCTTATCTCTACTACATACATCTCTACTCGGCAAGTAAAGGTTTGTCTATTTAGCATCCAAGCATTATTACCATACTAGAATAGACTAAAGCAGTGCTTCTCAAACTGTTTAGGTTCAAGTACCCCATTTTTCTCATTTCTGAATCCAAGTCCCCCCCTTCGTCCGACTACAACATTTTGCTTGAATCTGATATCTGAGTTTCTGAGAAATCTATGTTCATATATAATTCTTTTGAAATACGAAAAAATGCCTAACAAGTCTTTTACTATGGTCTACTGCCAGTGGTCATTCATATACATTAATGTATATACAGTAAGTTCCTCCTTCGTCCTATAGACCCCTATACAAATGGAAAACGATCACCGAGTGCGCACAGCCAATAGGCTTCGACTTCCTGTTTTTGAGACAGTCAATGAAAGTGAATGCGGAACTGTCAACAAGGCCATGCCTCACAACAACAAACAGGTAAATATAATTTTGGCTCTTACCTGATCCATAGACATATATCAATGCGACCCGATGCAACCTTGTTATGTTCCGCAATGCGTGTGCTGAAAAGTAGAGGCGTGGCTTCCAGTAGATTGGGAGAGGCAGTGGGAGGAAGTGAGGCTTTTTAGGGCGGGACATTGAGATGTTTCTCAGAAACTCCGGATATCAGCTTTAGAAAACTATATAAAAACAACTATAGAGCATAATAAAGGAACGAACGAGTGATAACACACATTTTAAAGAATCTCATTTTGTCAATAAGTAGGAAAGAGAAACAGTATTTAGTGCAGTGGTTCCCAACCTTTTTTGGATCGTGACCCCAAATACATTTTGATTCTAGAATTAGTTTTGATCATGTTTGAGCTCAAATATTTATAAATATGTTTTTCACCGTTTTTCAGTTGAACTAGATTAACAGTATATTTCACAAAGCGAAAGTATAGAAATACAAGATTGGATGTGGTTTTAATTTAAAAAAAGAATAATATTTTAAAAATGTCCATCCAACCATAATTTTCAGACCCGCTTTGACCTATTTCAGGGTTGCGGGGTTCTGCCGGTGCCTATCTCTGGATCACACTGGGCATTAGATGGGGGTACACCCTGGACAGGGTGCCAGTCCATCACAGAGCAACACACAGACAGACAAACATTCACACTCACATTCACTCATACGGGCAATGTAGAAACTCCAATCAACCTAACAGTCGTGTTTTTAGATTGTGAGAGGAAGCTGGAGGACCCAGGGGAACCCCACGCAGCACAAGGAGAAGATGAAAACTCCATAAATGTCAAAAATTGATTTACATTTTTCTGAAATTTCAGGCGACCCCACATGGGATCCTGACTCCATGGTTGAAACACACTGATTTAGTGGCGTCTGTATAGATTTACTGTATTTTGTATTTCCTCTCTCTCTCTCTCTCTCTCTCTGTCATGCATGATAGTTACCCCCATTTCAGAAGCACTGAACTAAAGTATCTAAACTTCTATCTTCAGTGTCTAAATCACCTGGATGCTGATCTGATTCTGATTCATTATCTATTTTATTTTGAAAATCAAACTATAACTTTAAAACTAAATAATTTGGCCCCCTGTGGGTGTAATTTTGCTTTCTTCAGTTCCAACACTTCATTGGCAGCATTAAAGCTTCTTTAGCTTTACACTATCTCACTTGTTTTCACTTTTTATTAATAATATCAAAAATAATAAAGGCTTGGATTTATATAGCACTTTTTTCAAGGCGCCAAAGTGCGTTACAGAAACAATTATTCATTATTCATTCACATACAGTAATATTGGCCTTTAGCCTCTTCTTATGTAGTTATTTGTGTGCTTTTAATGTATTAATATTTTATTGTTATTCTATTTTTTGTATGTGTCGTAACACCATCCCAAACTGCTACAATTTTGTTGTATGACTATCAATCTACCTATCTATCTATCTATCTATCTATCTATCTATCTATCTATCTATCTATCATCTATCTATCTATCAATCATACCACCAACATTCATGCACAATTCATACCCATTCATATGAGGCAATGTAGGTAAAGTGCCTTGCCCAAGGACACAATAACAATGACTTGGGTAACCCTTTGGTTACTGTACGATCCACCGAGCAACGGTCGTGTACAGTATATATACAGTAGTATATGGATGAGATTTCCAAACTTTGAAATGGTTACTTGAAGGTATTCCATCTCTAAATATCTAGGGCAGGTTGTTGGCAATTAGTGAGTAAATACTGAGTGCATGTTATGTGATCCAGTAGTTCAATAATGTTGTGTTTTGTTGGCTTGGAGTCACTCAAGCTGTTATTTCTTAGTAATGTGTAAATAAAAAAAGCTAATTTGTCCTAATTTATCCTTTCAAAATAATGATGACTTTGATACAGCAGGAGATTTCTTCCACAGCTGGTCATTTGCCATTGTAGAAGTAGAATTATAGAACTGCTTATGTAAATATGCAGATCATGTTGTTGGCGTATAGCCTTACACTGAGAATATACAGTATATCCATTGGGATCAAGACCTCCATGTTGTGTTGTGCATCTATAATCACTGCCAACTGTCTTTCTTTGAGTGAAAAGCAATCATGTTTTTCTTCTTTGGGTCAGTGTAAAAGTCACTTTCATTAACTATCAGCATCTCACCCTCTTATATGAAAGACTTTTGTTTGATTCCATATGTTCAGCCTGATCCTTCCTTTCTCAGTTTAATACAGTCTTTGTAGTGACATGTTTTTTTATTATTTATTTTGAGATTACTACAGGGACCTTCTCTTCAAAACATTGTTTCCTCAATTTCTGGGTTTATAAATATAGTTTTCTTATATCCTATATTTACAGGAACTTCTCTGGACTATTGGAGACCTGTACCTCTTGTATTGACATTATAATGTATTTGAATGGGAACATTATAACTGAAGTTAGTTCTCCCTGTAATTCTTTTTTAAATGTACGAGAAAAAAAATTGTAAAATATATATATACTTTTTTTTTTTTTAAATATGTATTTGTTTTTTTCTTTAAGAGTTTTCTTGCTGTTTTCTCCTATTTCATTTTTTTTGTGTAGTTTTTATTTGTGAATATACACCCTCTTTCTTCCTCATTATTTTTGATTAGATTTTTTATATCGATGTATGTTTGTCTCTTTTGTTCTTCTTCCAGTAATAGTATAAATTATCACTGTTATCACAATTATCACAAGCATATCCTGTGCTGTTCTGTGTTGATTTCGTCATGAGGGCTTTATTATTTCGTACTTTCTGTATTTGTCTTGCATGCTGCAAAATTTAATTAAATTAAAAAGTAAATTAACGTAATTCTGAATCTATAAATACTTCATCTTTGGTTTTAATTTAGAAAGTGTCTTTTTGTCCGTTTGCCGTACGGTTACTGAAGTACAAGTACGTAGCGTCTTAGGGTTCGGGTTAGGTTTAGGGTTAGGGTTAGGTTATAACCCAATATCGCAACAGTTTTTAGAGTTAGGGTTAGGTTTAGTCTTCGTCACGTGACCTAAACTGGCCAATGACTGACCTATCACATGACTTAAACTGGCCAAATAGGGATAAAATGTCGGTATATTGATACGGCAACCATATAGTACGGATACCCACTGCCTTTAATTAACCAGCTCTGTCTTAAAACTTACAATAAATGACCAAAACATAGTTTACAGTAAGGGTGTCATGTCTCAATATTGATATTGGATACCAGAAAATTGGATTATATTGCCCAGCATCTATTATCTCTGCTATAATACATTTCTTTTAATTGTATCCAGCGATTTCCAATGTATTTATTTTTATTTATTTTATTCAGCTGTAGAATGTTCTTGCGTTTAAGGTTAAAATGTATGTAACCTACTGGTCAATAATAAATGTTGCTTGGATCAGTATCGGCCAGTACACAAGGCGGCAATATCGATATTGTATCGGAAGTTGTATTGGGACACCCCTAGTTTACACTTTATCCTATTGATAATATAATACCATTTGGAGTTGGCTAACAGTTTTTAGTTAATCTCATCTATAACTCTATCTTCTAGATTCAATTTAGTTTATTGAAGTGTTTGACAATCTGTTATCTTTAGAAGCTGTATATTTGAGGTCAGACACTGATATTAGATGAGATGGCCAGGCTTACACACACTTGGCCAGTATCCATCCAAAAGTAGTCTAGGTCAATACTCAAGTTCCTTCATACTAAAAGTATATAGCTTTAGTGCCCTTACTTTGTGGAACAGATAAAGATCTCCGGAAGAGAGTTTTCACCAAACTGGGATTATGAAATGTCTCAAACTGGCTACAGAACAGATAATCCTTGCCCCGTCCTTGGAAAACAACCCAACACGTTAATGCTAAACATGAATTCTGTTCTGATATTTATCAGTTGATATAACAAAACAAATTCTTTTCAGACTTAAAGGTTGAAGCAGAAAAGTAAAGGAGGCAGAACTTTCAGGCTACATTCTGTAAAAACAATCTCCCACTTTGAGTTCAGAGGCTAGTATACTCTCTACTTTTAACCAGTTTCCCTAAAACACAAGGGGACTTTCTATTCGTGACCCAAATCGTCTTTCCTTCAATTCCCCACGTAATTAATTGCCTTTTTCAATGCCTTTACCATCTTCCACTGTTTGTCTTGCACTCCAGGCTTTCCCCTTTCTGTTCTTCCTGCAGGTTCTTCCACTTTCGAGGTAACAGTTTCCAATCTGTGGCTTCCTTATGTTTAGCATTTTGTTCTTCATCTGTTAATCATTATCTCTAATTGAAAATAAGACAAATATGTTCATTTTTGTCACCAGCTGCTATGGAAATGAATACGCATAGCATCCAGAAGGCAGACCTTCGTTCAATTGCTCACATGAACTTCTAAATGACTCTATTGTGTACCATAAAAAACATTAATACTTGCTGGATGTATCCTATCCTTTTTAAATGTCTCGCCTTCATCGAGCACTTAAAGAAATGACCACTTTTCTCTCGAAGTTCTTCAATCACGTCTCTCCTGTGCCTTCTGAAAGAGATGGAGGTAGGAAATCTTCTGAACTAAGATTATCAAGTAGCGCTCTTTTGTGTCTGTCATGGCGCGAGTTATTTCATTGCGTAGCTCCTTTCACCTGATTAAAGTTGTCTCAGCCGCCAGAGCTGATCTAGAGATTATATGCTGTTCTATGACTGTTTTTTTTTTTGAGCCATATGAGCCATGTTTCCCATCTGCTGAGATTAAAACAAACAAACATGCTTTTCAGTCTACATGATTGAGAGAGAGATTTTTGGTCATGTTGTTGATGTAATGTGTTTGTTGATGATTTTAATTGATTTTACTGATGATTTTAAATGTTCTTATTGATTTTAAACAATCGAATGTTTTATCATGTAAAGCACATTGAGTTGCCTTGTGTATGACATGCACTATATAAATAAATTTGCCTTTTTTTTGTAAATTCAATACTTTTTTATACCATATATAGGAAACGTGCATGACCATGTATTTGGATGGATGAAGATATTTAGTATATAATATATCTCTTAGGGTCGCAAAGTGGGGTACGGGTAAGGTTAATGCTAATGCTAGCAAATGCTGATGATAGAAAATGCTAATGTTAGACTAATGCAAGCTAAGGCTTATGCTAACATGAATGCTAGGCTAATGTTAATGCTAGCAAATGCTAACGTTAATGGTAGATTAATGCTAGGCTAATGCTAATACTAATGCTAGGTTAATGCTAATGCTAGCAAATGCTAATGTTAGACTAATGCTAGGCTAATGCTAGCTAATGCCTGGTTAATGCAAGGGTTCTCAAGTTTTGAACTCAGTTCAGAGAGAAACTTTGGCTGCAGCGGCGGTTTGGGTAAAATCTGATAAAAGACACATAAATTCGTACAAATAAAAATATTTATTTAGCATTTAACATTTCTTCGTGCGGGGGTGCTTATCTTGTGTGTGTGTGTGTGTGTGTGCGTGTATGTGTGGAAAGATATACAGAATAATGCAGAGAAGATGATCACTCAACTGGAAAGTGACTGCACAAATACATGCATTACCGCTTGACACTTGAGTTTGATAATGCTGGTTATAAACCATACAGCACTCTGACTGGTGCATATTAGCATTGAAGGTAGACAATATCAATAATTAGTGGATATGCTAATATCGGGCGATACTATCGGTTGGCTGATAAATTGTTCGGGCTCTATTATATGTTACAGTGTGCTCTACTGTGATGCTCTGCAACATGCACAGCACCAAGTATTAAGGGGTTTATGAACATGGACTTTAAGAACGCCTGCAATTTCAGTTCTGACAGACATAAAGACAAAAAATGCCTTCCACAAAGCGCTACAACATGCTACATTACCTGCTTTTATAATTCAGTGAATTGAAAACTTTACAGTTGATAAACTGCATCACACTGATACAGATCACACAGGATCTGACTCATTGGTTTCCTCTTTACACATATAGGACAGATACCTCAGTATTGCAATACGCAAAAATGTCTTATCACTAGACCTCAACACCAGGTGTGTGTGTGTGTGCTTATGCATGTGTGTGGAGCCGGTGACAGGGGAGAGAGAGGGCTGATCACTTCTTCTCCGGCCGTACGTTTACAGCACTTAGACGGCGCCGCTTTTACAGTTTAAATGATCAACTTACAGAGTGACTAAATGATGAGTTCACTCAGAATGTAGGCTTATTCAAGAAGTTAACCTCTTTAATTTTGCCCTGGTACGTTGAGGAGGTGTACGGCCTCCATCTGCAGCCGTCTCCCTGTAGCAGGAGGGAGGGGCTGCTACAGTGGCTGTGAAGGGCGGGGGAGTAGTTGCTTGAAAAGTTCACATTTTTCAACTTTGAGTAACTAGATCACACAGGACCGAGACGCTGGAATCACGCAAGTTTGGTCGCTTGAAGGGAGTTCACTTGAAGTTGCGTCATTTACATTGATTTTCAATGTCATCTGGTCACTTATCCTGGTAATTTCTTTGTGTGAGATATACATGGTGCGGCATGTGAGCGTGTGAACAGATTGAAATGAGTGTGTCTCATGCCAAATGCGTGACACTTGAGAGCTTTGCTAATGCTAATACAGTGTTCAATGTTGCGGCCCAGCACCTGCATCCTCACTAACATTTTCATCAGAAATGCAAATATTCTAGTTATGTATGATTCCTCAACAGGATAGGTAAAATTCAGAGTTAATTTTCACTGTAGGGCTACATGTACATGACATTACATTACATGTTTTTAAGTGTGGAAGAGTAGGGGGTACATAGTTTCAGATTAAAGGTCTGAAGGGGCACGGGACTGTGAAAAGTTTGGGAATCACTGATATAACTGAAGAGCCAATTAAAAGATTACACAGTATATACAAAGCCTCATTTTAATGCTTCATTTGTAGCCAGCTCTGTGCGATGTGGGTCCTAAATCCCTAGTCCCAGTGGTCAGTCTGGATTGCCTGTCTGCAAATCTAAGGAGCTTAATTGTTTTCTATGATTAGTTTAAAGATGTATCTAGCATAAATTGTGTTAGCATCATCACATAAAGTTAAGCTCTTGTGTTTGGCCAAAGAGTAAACACAAGTGTGTTGCCCTACCAACGTTCAAACCGTATTGCGCTTTCCGGGCCCGTAATACAAAGGGTTCAACAAAATGTTAGAATGTGCCAATTATAACACGAGGGGCATTTTTTAAACACATGCTTTTCAAAGGTGTTTCTCTACTTTCTGTTAGAATGGTAATAATTATTATCATCATCATCATCATAGAAACTCGGAATAAAAGCATTAGGCAGAGGCCTTTGAAAAATATGAATAATGAGTGCACTCCTACGCACACGCACGCAGACACACATAAAAACAAACACATAGCCGTCCTTGGACCTTTCTATTTGGATACACACTCAAATGGCACTTCTCTTCGATGCAGTGATAAAATCCCAATGCAATCCATAAAAACAACATGTTTTCTGCAAATGCATAGATTAAAAATAGCCCATTGCAAAGATGTTACAAAGATTCACAATAGTATTTATAGCATGATTACTATATCCATATAATAAGGTAAAATGAGAAAAACACATCTGTAGTATTCCAGCATTGTGGAGGAGAATCAGAACAGTTTTATTATTTGAGAACTATTGGTTTTGCCAATTCTGAAAAATGCAGAGATCACGAGTTCAAGCCATTTTGGCATTTTAGTTGCATGATCTCCTTCTCTCGGTTCTTTATTTTACCTGAAAGTCTAAAAAACTGTATGTCATGTTATTCTGAAATTCCACACTGATCTATTATCACTGGTGCATGATAACAGATTTTTGGCCATTAACCAAAAACTGATATTTTTCACCAGCACCAAATTACAGGGATCATCTAGTTTCTGTAGTGGAATTAAAATACAGAGTATTGACATCATGTTGGTCGGCTGGAAAATGCAGACACAAGACAAAGCTAAAAATTATGGAACATCAGTAATGATTTCTTGTGCAATATAATTTAACCTATGCTAAGTAAAACATGTTTTCTTAACCACGGATTTCCACTTGATGTGTAACTACTCTGTAATGTCTCTACTGCGTAATTGCTGCGTAATCCGCGTACTGT
The DNA here is from genome assembly GCF_900634775.1 of Gouania willdenowi. Taxonomy (NCBI): domain Eukaryota; kingdom Metazoa; phylum Chordata; class Actinopteri; order Blenniiformes; family Gobiesocidae; genus Gouania; species Gouania willdenowi. The sequence goes on along the minus strand of NC_041055.1, from coordinate 24,882,424 downwards.
TGAGGCAAGAATTTAGAAGCTCTTGCTAATTCACGCATAATCTCACAATATAGTGAATTGTAGTCAATGCAAAGAAAGCCACAAAGTCATATTAATAGTTTGTTGTGTCCTTCGAGAAGAGCAAAAAGAAATCAATTGTCGTCCTGAACTGTAGATCTTTTGCTTTTGTGGAGATTATCATGATTCAACCACGGATAAGTGCGATATTTATATGTGAAATCTGATCCACTGCCGCCCTGTCCAGGGTGGAGCCTAGCCCATGAAGAAAGCTGGATATAGGCACCAGCTGATCCCTGCCACCCTGAAAAGAAGCAAGCCGGTCGTAAATTGGATGGAAATACAATCCGCCTTGAGCACAGAGTGTTTTATTTTGAAAATAAACCAGATGTTTTAATCTGTCGAGGCACTACTTCCTGTCCAGCATGAGCTTCTCTTTGCTGAATTTTCTCTTTGCTCCGGTGTACGGCAAAAATAGAAGGTCTGTGTATCTATGGGTCTGCGGGTTGATCAAAAAAGCAAAGCCTGTTATTTTATCGGTTAATTATATTGGCTGAATGACCAATGTCCGATACTTCCTTTTAAAGCCCATATTGGTCGAAACTGATAATGTGATGATCAACCCTGGGGCCTTGTTGCTAGAACATTAAAATCCGAACCAGTTCATCACTTTGCTTCTACCTTGCACTGACAGCCTTCTGTTTGTGTAAGAAGCAGTGTTGGGCGGTAACGTGTTACTTTACTTTAACATTTCACAAACTTTGAGCATCATCCCATTACACCTATTGAATAAAATCCATGTCATAAGTATTGTTCAAAGCTGATTGACTCCTTTGAAAAAAATAATAATAATAAATAATTACAGCATAAAAAAACCCTAAAAGTCATTACTCAACTAACTTGTAACCTATGCTGTGCAGAAAAAAAGATGAATGTCAATCTTGCAATATAAAAAGTGCATCCTATATTTTTTTCCATTATAATTGTGAGGACTACAGCAATACAAGGCAAGGCAAGTTTATTTGTATAGCGCATTTCACACACAAAGCAACTCAATGTGCTTTACATGATCAAAAAGTGCAACAGAAAACATTCAACAGCTTCAAATCAACAAGAATATTAAAATCAGCAGCAAAAAACATTTAAAATCATCGACAAACACAACATCAACAACAACATGATTAAAAATCTCCCCCTCAATCATACGCAGTACTGAAAAAGAGTGCCTTTAACTTTGATTTAAAAATGTTCACATGTGATGCTGACTTCAGCTCCGCTGGCAGTTTGTTCCACTTCTTTGCAGCATAACAACTAAAAGCAGCATCACCATGTTTACTGTGAGCTCTGGGCTCCACTATCTGATCTGTGTCCATAGATCTGAGAGACCTGCTGGGTTCATACCTGACTAACATGTCACTGATGTATTCTGGACCAAACCCATTCACAGATTTATACACCAGCAGCAGAACTTTAAAGTCTATTCTGAGGCTGACTGGGAGCCAGTGTAAAGACTTTAAAACTGGAGTAATGTGCTCTGACCTCTTTGTTCTGGTTAAGACTCAAGCTGCAGCGTTCTGAACCAGCTGTAGCTGTTTGATGCTATTTTGGGGGATTCCTGTCAGAAGACCATTACAATAGTCCAGTCTGCTGGAGATAAAAGCATGGACCAGTTTCTCCTGATCTTTCTGAGCCATTAAACCTTTCACTCTGGAGATGTTCTTTAGGTGGTGGAAGCTGTTTTTGTGATAGATTTGATCTGACTGCTGAATGTAAGATCTGAGTCAATCAGAACACCAAGGTTTTTGACTTAGTCTTTAGCTTTTAAAGATCGAGACTCAAGGTACTCGCTGACAGAAGTCCTCTTTTTCTTGTTACCGAAGACAATCACCTCCATCTTGTCATAATTTAGTTTGAGGAAGTTTTCACTCATCCAGCAGTTTACTTTTTCTAAGCAGTCACACAACACCTCAATGGGACCATGGTCATCTGGGTTCAGTGATAGATATAGTTGTGTGTCATCTGCGTAGCTCTGATAATCAACCTTACAGTTCTGTAAAATTTGTCCGAGAGGAAACATATAAAGACTAAACAGAAGAGGTCCAAGAACAGAGCCCTGAGGAACCCCACAGAACACTGGTAATCTGTCAGATTCAAAGTTTCCAATACTTACCAATACTTACTTTGCTCCTCCAAGTATGACTTAAACCATTGCATTACTTTTCCATTTAGTCCAACCCATGTTTGCAATCTGTGCAACAAAATTGTATGATCTACAGTGTCAAATGCAGCACTGAGATCCAATAGAATGAGAACAGATACTTTTCCTGAATCAGTGTTCAACCTTATGTCATTGATCACTTTGATGAGAGCAGTTTCAGTGCTGTGATGAGAACGAAAACCTGACTGAAATTTATCAAATATTTTATTGAATGTTAAGAATTGACTCAGTTGGTTAAAGACCATATAACACTCAACAGGATAAGACTTGTATCATGGTTAAAATACCAAATAAAGGACAATAATGTAAAAAAAAAAAAAAAAAAAAAAAAAAAAAAAAAAGTTGTGCAAATTGACAAAGTTTGTATGGCAACAAAAAAAAAAAGCCTCCTTTTTTATAAGAGTAGCAGATTCTAAATCTAATTCAATCTTAACACTCCATATGTCCTGCTACACCAGCACCTCCAATTTGCTGAGGCCAGGTTAATTTTAGCTGGAAACACCGGAAACTCTGACAGCTGTCTGCACAAGAGTAAGTAAAACACTCCATTTTGCACCTTTTCCAAGAGGTGAGGTGAGGCGGATGTCGCTCAAAGGAGCATCAGCTCATTATAGAGCGAGAGAGGCAATATCCAAGATGAAATGGAGTTTGTTCCCTTCCCTGACCTCTGCTCCTACTTTGGGGAGTTCACAGTCAGTGGGATAAAACATCAAATCATCTCTTGCTTCCTCTACACCCTAACAAGGTGTGGAATTCATCATAAAGGAGTTGATGATAGATATGTACGTACAGAAGGTTCTGACCTGCTGCTGGGTCCATGGAGTGTGGCGCGACAGTGGAAGTTGTTGAAAAATTAGGCATGCTGAATCTTTTCCATGTTGTCTATACTTTGGGGAATTATACGTTCATTTCCAAAAAGGAGGAGCACAACAATTTTACAGCATTAGCAAATCATAGAAACTAGATTCCAACCAACCCCAAGGAACTCACGATTTTCCAACCTCGTTTGTGTAAAAGTGACTTGGAATGTCATCTGCTGTCGGAGGAGATCGCATTCGGTAACGTCGGAAATAAAAAAAAATACCCCGAATTTTTTGGGAATCAGTAGTTTGACATCACACTACAAAAACTGCCACATGTCAGTGGAAAAATCATTTTAATGTAAATTTAAAAATAATAATAATTAGGAAAAAAATACAATATTTATTGCATTTACAGTTTACTTACAAATACTGTGGAAAACAGTATTCCATGCTGTGTTTGTTTTTTTTCCCTTTTGATTTTAAATTAACGGTTTTCATGATATTAAAATGCATTTCAAATGCTTATTCTTAATTTCATTTATTTATTAGTTGTGTGTAGTGTAATGTTTTAATTCCATTACATGAATCACTTTAAAATTGTGGCTTAAGTGTGCTACATTATGTTGCTTAGCAATAAAAAAAAATAAAAAAAATAAAAAAAAACTGCTATTCAAGATAATCATACTTTTATATCATACACACATGAATGACTTTATTTTAAATACAAACGTAGTCAGCCTTGCTTTTGAGATATTTTGACGTGCTGTATCTGGAACGCTTCGAAATCGGAGATCGACTTTTTCCGAGTTCTGAGTTGCCTGGAACGCTGCATTAGCCATGTGAAGGAGAAGTTATATCACACGCTTGCCATTCTGGAATAGTAAATCACATACAAAGAGGTGGGGAAAGTTGAAGACATGCCTGTTTTGAAGATGGTGGTTTTTTCTTCCATTATGTAGTGAAAGCTTAAATGTAAAAGTAGTGCAGGAAAGTCTTTTTAAAACGAAAAAAAAAAAGTAATCCATGAGGAGCATCCACGCTTCGTCTCACCCTGGTGATGTTGAAGGATTGAACATATATATATTTTTCATGCATCCCATCTGGTGATAAGTTTGTTTTCTAAAGTTTTAGGATGTGTGGTAGATATTCTGCTGTTTTAGTGAATATTAAAACATGATTACATTTTGTTTGTTAAAGAGTTCATTCCTTTCACAACCTTAGATAATCTTGGTGGTAGTTATGTGCTAATAGTCAATAATGATGGCATTGGGGGGGTGATTATTAGTGTGACCTGCAGGTGGCAGCAGAGATCTACAGAGATCCTCTGTATTGATGCTGCAAACCGTGTAAAGTCTTTACTGCCACAGAGAGAAGCAGTCAGAAAGCAAAGAGAAAAGGCTGAAAGGAATGGAAACAATTAGTGAGCGTTCTTTGAATCCAGTAGATATAATGTACGTTTCGGTGTGGCTTTTATTCAGCTTCTACTTTCCTCTCTCAGCACTTTAATCCATTTTTTCCTCTTGAAGTTGCCCCCTTTCATTGTTTCCTCCATAGTCCATGCAGCGTTTTTCAAAGTCATCCTATTTTAATGTCCTCATCAGAGAGGCAGGTATCCTACTGAAAGTGAACAACAGCATTGTTTCAGAGGTCATTTGGGGATACGCAGCACTTTAATGTAGGCGCTCTCAGTAAATACTCCTACCTTTGATGGACCATAGGTACAACTATAAAACAAATAACATTTAAGCTCAATTGTTTCACAATGTCAACTACTAACGTAAATAACATGTTGGTTTCATTTGATTAATCTATAGTTTTACACACATTTCTCCTTATCCCCTTTTCTACCCACTTTTCCTTAACCCCCGGTGTTTAAGTGGTGTTCCAAGTGTTCCAATTCTCTAAAAACTAAGGAAAATAGGCTCAGTTCTTCCTTAATAACCTCCTTTAGTCTAGGAAACACTGATGCATCCTTTACCAAAGGAGACGAGATATTGTTGACCCACAATTCCTCACTGCAACAACATTTAAAGGTGTTCCCAGCATTCACGGAAGCTCGGGATCACTGATTCAGATAACTGCCAATATCTGGCAAAGATGATATTTGGCGCTTGGCAGAAGTTTGTGCTTTTTGTTGCTCTTTTTATGCATTATTTTGTCCTTTGGGCAAGAGTTATGGTCACAGTCGTAGAAAAAGTAATGACTCAAGTATGATATGGAGCGTTCCAATTCTCAAAAACCTAAGGAAAAGAGGCTCAATGCTTCCTTTGTGACCTCCTTTATCTTAGGAAACACTGATGCATCCTTTACCAAAGGAAACAGGATAATGCTGCCCCACAATTTATTGTGGCAAAAACATTTAAAGGTATTCCGAGCGTTCACGGAAACTAACAAAGACTGAAAACAGAGCATTCTGTTGTTCAATAAAAAGGGATCAGAGACGTTTTTATCCACATTATGTTTTATTCAACAGATTTCATTCACCGAGGAATGCTTTGTGCGGTTGTACATTTGTATGCCTACAACAATACGTAGGCCTATATCTTGCATAAATGTAACAATTCCTAATTCCTTTAGGAAGTCTCCTAACACCTTTCCTTAACCCCGCCAAGTTATCTACAGCGTTAAGGAAAAGTAGATATGAAAGGAGATAGGAGGGAATATTAGCCAACTTGCCTATTTAGCATCCCCGTTTTTGAAGCTAGTACTTCCTGGTGAATGATGCAACTTCCTGTGCAATAAATATATAAAATACATGAAGAAAATTAGGCTTCACAGTCAAGTGTGGCACACAACACAATCTTTCGGCTTTCCGCAACATCTTCCAAAGATTTTTCTGGATTCGGTATCCACAATATCTGCCAGATCGTCTCAAAAATCGCACTCATTCTTCATTTTGACATTGTCTATCAGCTCACCATATTTCATTTCAATCCGTTGAGGAATTTTTGCGATATCCTGCAAACAATCGTTCATATTAACCGACGGACAGGCAAACACTGGTGAAAACAATCAAAGGGTTTACTATTAAACACACGAAAAGTGATTTTTCTCTTTAGCATACACCGTATTTGACAATAAGTCTGTACTATCGAAAGCAAGTTGTTACTTCTCCGACTTCTCCTTGTCAAAAATGAGCCCACGCGTACGTACAGAAACCACAACACATTTTCTTCCCATAGATAATGTCTTCATGCTTGTCAAGTCAAATATGTGACTTGTTTCATCTTGAAAATATCACTGAGCCCAAGTAATCAGGAAACTGACATAATAAAGACAAACACAATTTATGTATATAAATGCTGCTTATTTCAGAGACTCTCTCCCGGCTGGCAAATTATTTCACACCAAGAAGTTTTGTGTTGTAAATAGCAACATCAGCATAAATAAAACAATGAAGCTTTAATGGATGATAAATGGCTCCAGACATTATTATAGCAGGTGAGAAACGTACCCGACCGCCTTCTCACTTACTCCAATTCATCAGCCCTAAAGAAAGGAGAGGGGGACTATTCATCAGTTCTCCTTCTACGTTAAACATCTGAAATTCTTCTTTTAAACACAAGATGCCATTGATTCTTAGAGGAGCAGGAGGCGTCCTCACTATTATCTGTTTTTGTCTTCCCTCACTGAGTTTTGCCACGTCTCAATCGATTTTGAAAATTAAGATATCAAAATGTGTCAAAAATTCATTAGAGGGGTGCTCTTACGTACTTTTATGATTTGTAACCAGTGGCGGCTGCAGAGATTTTTTACTGGGGGGTACATGGGGGGGGGGGGGGGGGGGGGGGGGTTTATAGGAAGTGCTAGTGAATTCTGACATAACGAACACCAACAAATAATACCACAATAGATTAGAAATGTATTGATCCCAGGCTAATATACTGTACATAAAGGTTTTGTGTTTTGCTTTACTTCAGTCATCAAAACAATCACACAATCAACGCAGTATTTATGAGCCCCTAACCAAATAACATGACGACACTGATCACCATCACTCCAGAACTAAATAGAAAAGGTTTCAGGTTGTAACATGTAACATCATAAGGACTGTGAATTATTTAGATTAATTCTGTAGATTTACAAAATAGCGCTTAATACTTTATTAAAGCTGCTTTGATTGTGCACAGCAAAATGTTTCGTTTCTTGTGGGATTTATGCCACTTTTAAGTTTTGTTTGGAATTATTTATTTTTTTACGAAATAAGATTCTGTGTTAGATTAGATTGAATTATGCTGAACAAGCTAATATTTTAGTTAGTTTTATATATATATATATATATATATATATATATTTATTTATTTTGTAATATGATTACTGTTGGATTTGGTGATTTGATATAAAGATAGTGATACATTTGTTTGGTTACTTTAATGAATAGATAAAGACACATATACCTGTACAAAAGTATGAAATAGCCACAAAGTGAGGAAAAGAAAAAAAGATGCATAAAAAATTGTGATAATTATTAATATCGTAATAATTGTTGATAAATCAAATTGTGAGGTCCCTTAGATGGCACACCCCTAAAAGGAAGGCAGTAACCTTAACCTTTACACTAATTTTGGCCCTCAAAGAGTTATACATTTTAAAATTTCTCGCATTAACAGCGCTCGCTCACGTGCCACACCCACTATGCTGTGGAAAATTGCTGGTGAGAACCCTGGTGTTGCTAGGTTAATGCTCGGCTAATGCTAATGTTAGGTTAATGTTAATGTGAAGCTAATGCCAATATTAATGCTAGGCTAATGCTAATGCTTGTAAAAGTAAATGCTAGTAAAAGTTAATGCTAGTAAAAGTTAATGCTAATCAATGCTAATGCTACGCTAATAAATGCTAATGCTATGCTAATAAATACTAATGCCACGCTAATATTAGCTAATGCTACTTAGTGCTAATTCTAGATAGTGCTAATAATATCGTGATGCTAATGCTAGTTTAATGTTTGGATAATGTGAATGCTAGTTAATGTTAATGCAAGGTTAATGCCAATGCCAAGAACTATTAATGCTAAGCTAATGCTATGGTAATGTTAGCTAATGCTAGTCATTGCTAATGCTAGCTAGTGTTAATAATAGCCTAATGCTAATGGTGGTTTAATGTTTGGATAATACGAATGCTAATTTGTTTGGCTAATGCTTATGCTTGTTAATGTTAATGCAGGGCTAATGTTAATGCTTTGAAATACTAATGCTATGCTAATGCTATGGTAATTCTATGCTATTGTTAGTTAATGCTAGTCAATGCTAATGCTAATTGGTGCTAATAATAGCCTAATGCTAATGCTAGTTTAATGTTTGGCTAATGCTAGTGCTAGTTTAATGTCTGGCTAATGCTAATGCTAGTTAATATTAGGCTAATGCTAAGCTAATGCTAATGCAGTGTTCAATGACTGGGGACAGCGCCTGTATTATCACTTGCATTTTCTTCAGGAAATGCAAATATTCTAGTTAAAAGAGCTTTGGAGTTGAACTTTGGCACATCACTTAATTAAAACTTCAAATACAGCTTTAAATACATGATGTGAGCGTTGGGTCAAATACCTCCTTTGTCTCCATTAGATTGGATCAAAGTTACTTCTACAAGTATCAAGAGCTGACACAGTCAAGCAACAATAGTTCTTCATTCTGCCTAACTTCATCACAAGTGTAATTCTCTCGCCGCGGGAGACACACTGAAGGTCTGCGTGTGTTCTTGTGCCAGCAGCATTATCTGCAAGACCAGGTGATAATTCACGCTTCACAGGCACCCACAGCTTTTCCATTATGCTATGGGTTCAAACAGTTCAAGGTGGCATATTGCAGTGCAAATTGCTCGAAAAAGCATGGCCTAAGTGAGTTTTATCAATTACAGCCAGTACGACACACATCAAAAGAGTGTAGCAAGTAAGCTACCTCGATAAAGACAAATCATGTCGGATGATGACTCATATTCTTTGAAGACAAGCTAAACATTAAAAACATGTTTTTCCAACGTCTCCTAATGGCTATTCTTTATAAGAGAAATATTTTGGTTGGTAGTTTGAGTTGTGGTGAAGTAATAGGAAATCGTATTTAAGCAATTCCTATGCCAAAAATAGTGCAAAGGGGAACCCTGGATAATAATCTTGTATCATGCATATAATGCTGAAATAATTTAAGCAAGGTAGTGGTGTGAGACCACACTTCTTAGTAATTTATACCAGGTCAGTTCATTTATTCTAGTTGGATAATTCTAATGCTTATTAAAAGAAATAACTTGCTATGCACAGGAAATTAGGTTCTTAGGTCAATTTTTAAATTATTTAGCACAATGCTTTTGTAATATCAGCCATAGCTTTTAAAGCAAATGCAAGGTATAGATAATATTATTCATTATTAAGTACCTGTAATTGTTTATGCATTTTGATCTAAAACAACGTTTTAGATCAACCCTTTTATGGAAATATATCCATAAAAGGGTTTTTAAACAAGCTAAAAATATATATGTAACTACTAGCATGCTAGGCTAACTTGCTAAAAACACAGTATGGTTAGTGTGTCCATTGTTTTCTTTGTTTTCTAAAAAGAAAAGCAATCTGTACTGTATGTGAATTTCAAAGCTCAAGACAACATACTTGAAATAAACACAATCAGCATGCCTGCATGGCCTTGTTTGTCAAGGAAAGTTCATCAAATTCATTGTTGTTCTGTTATCTCTTAAACTTATATTTATAAAATATGCCTCTTGTATTTCTGTGCATCATATAGACTCATTTCAGTATAATCTTCACAATACGCTAGTTATATAATTTTTTGTTTTGTTTTAAATGACTGTTTTAGTGAATATTTCTCAGTTTTTCTTGGATTACTATGTGCATTAACGGGCAAGAAATGGCAAAGTTTTTTGGCAAAGAATGAGATATTTTTTTTCAAAAGTGCTTTAATGTCCGTCTTAACTTTGTCTTAATATGACTTATCTAGCAGGCAGGTGTATGCTAATGTTTTCTGTTAAAACGAAAATGAAATAGAAAGGATACCAAGTGTGTGAGCCCTAACACTTGACTATATTATAACCAAAAGTGGTTAAAAGCACATGGTGTTGAATGGTAGGACATTGTGTAATGTGTTCTAAATACATTCTGCCTGAAACAAATGTAATAACTTGTCTCGCCAAATTGAAATGTTCTTGATCATGATATCAGACAACTTATTGTTACATTGCTGCTTTTCTGAAGGCCATTCCTATACAGTACATAACAATGGGATGAGATCACTTTGCCCTTTTGAAAGTATGTAACATGAAGTTGAATTTAATAAAGTCCAAACACCGGGAAGAACCACATATAAATCATTTATGAAAAAGCAATTTACAGTAATATAGACTTAATTTTCAGTCTCTTAAAAATGATTTTGACGATGTAATCAAATTGGCAATGTCTTCATAGCTACAGTAAACTTAAAATTTTTCTGAGTTACCATTCTACAGTCTTTATTATATTGCATGCATGGGTAAATCGTAATTGTAATAGCGTAATTAACAATTATAATTATGGCGTAATTGGAATTGGAATTGGAATTTAAAAAAAGCTGTTTCTGTCGTAATCTTAATTGAATTGTTTAGATAATTGACTTTGCAATTGCCATAAAAATGTAATTGACAAATGAAATTTGTCAATTACAATTTAACGCAAAACTGGGAAACCATTAGTTTTATGTACAGTTCTACACATATGTAGTGAACAATTATTCAAATATGTTTTGTATCAAGCTTTTTCACATTTTACCATATAAAAAAAATAAATAATGAATTCGAGGGGTATACTGACAAAAAGAGGCTCAGACACCCACACCAAAAATATTAATACCTATATTTTCATTAATTAGGATAGATATTTATTTTTGGTGTATTTTACAGCTGATTTAGGACCCGTTATCATCAGATATGCTAACAGAAAGCTAACACAAGAGGAAGGTTATGTTTTATGGGCTTATTTATTTCAGGTTCAGTAATTGTGATCAATTGTAATTTAACTTTATTAAATGAGAACGTGATTGTAATTACCTTCCTGAGGATACAAAATAATTGCAATTTAATTATAAATGAAAAAATGCTGGTCACCGTAATTGTAATTGAAAATGGGTAAATGAAAATGTAATTGTAACTGAAAAAGAGAATTCTTAAGGAGAAAAAAAAACTATTAATATAAGAAGTGTAATATCTACAACACGACACTTCTTTGCCATTTAAATCACAAACCCATTTGTCATTTTCGGAACACGTTACAGTTTGTGCCATGACTCGATGCCTTAAATAAGTCAGTTGCCCATTCATGAATATATTTTTGTTTAGAAGCACCGATAAATATACAGTAACTGGTGCAACTTTAATAGATTTCATTAAACAGGCACAGAGCCAGGGTTTATAGCTAGCGCTTTGCCTTTTGCATGTATGATATGTAATAAGGTGTAATATTATAATCGCAGTTCAAAAGGTGCTAGACATTCATTTGAGATCAGGGCTTGGATTATTATATTTTCTCCCTGGCAAGTTAAACATACTGTATGTGAAATACATTAATCGGTTGCCAATGGTTCATTGGATAAAATAGAAGTTAATGACCTTTGCACCAACTCCTACCTTCAAATATCTCCCCAATTACTTATGATCTCGACAAATTTGGCTGACCTCATAACTATAGATTGAATTGAATGGAAGATGAAAAGTACAATTTTCAATCAGAGTCAAAAGCCAGATAAAGAGTACACGTTGTTGATTGTAGCAATTGATAAAAAACAGGGTTGGGGTCAATTACATTTTTAAAAAAACAATTACATCAACAATTTGCCATGTTCAATTAAAACTAAATCATGATTACGTTGACCTGCATTTTTTTTGCAATTACAATTACGATTATTATTTTCCACCTGATAGTCAATTACAATTATGTTCACAATTGCTAAAGTTCAATTACAATTAATCACTATTACTAAGCTGTTGAAAAATAAGTGCATACGATTTAACCTTCTTCTTGTGTTAGCTTTCTGTTAGCATCTCTGACCCATGTCTTAGATCAAATCCAATGCATGAAATGAATGAATAAAATTGTAAAATAAAAAAATAAAATACACTAAAAAAATCTATTATCCAATTTGTCTTTCAGCTTTTGTTTACCTTGCTACGCTCCCTTATCCATGAAAATTGAAATGCTGGTGGGAGGGGCTGCTGCCTCGGCTCTACAGACAATGACGCTTCAAAAGTTCACATTTTTCAACTTTGAGCGACTGAGTCGCGCTTGACTAGTCGTTCAAATCACGCAAGTCACGTCGCTTGAGGGGAGATGACTTCAGGTCGTGTCATTTATATTGATTTGAATGTAATCTAGTCGCTTCAGTCACTCCAGTCGCGTTCGGTGTGAGCACACCTTTAGTGCGCATGCGCAACAAGCAAAAACTAGCTGGAGACGAGCACGTACGATGGCCTGACGTCAAGATGACATTTAGGAGGACCAATAGTCTAGATGATCCACCCGGAATCGGAAGCCAAAATAACATCCTCCACAATATCTTTAACATTTGCCTAGCATTAGCATTAGCCTAGCATTAGACATCAAACAGCTGTTTGTTGAATGGTTGAAATCCGTTAAAGAACGGCTGAACAGCTAAAGTTAAAGCCGTTAAATCTTAAAACGGTGACATTCCCAATCAAAATAAATGGGGAATTTTTTTAACAAAAGAAATGATTACTTTTTTTTAATTAAAGTTACAAATTACAAAAGTACACGTTTTGATATCTTAATCGTCAGAATTGGTCAATCGCTGGAGGAGTTGAAACGCGCCAAAATTCTGTGATAGAAGAAAAAAAAAATGGACAACAATAGCGAGGATTCAGGAGGCGCCCTCACTATTGTTATCCATAATAATTGTTATGAATTACCAATTACAGGTAAAAAGTTAAAAACAAACATGTCTCACACAAGAATTAGTTGATGTTTGATCCAGTTTGAACATGGAAAGCTATTAGTGCTCAGTGGGATTCGTTTCAGCTATTAGTAAAAGGCAGTTAAGAAAGCAGAGGAAGTTACTAAAAAAAAATATTGGCAAATTGATAAATTTCCGCTGACTTTGTTTTTGCAACCCAGCACAGTTCACAGTTTGAAATTCACTAAAAGAATTAAAAAAAAGTCCAACTCCTCTGAATGAGGCCATATATAGCAAAGAGACAGGATGACATAGAGGGAGTGTGATCAGAGTGTGATTTTGTCTTCTCACACCTGAATGTTCGTGATTGATATTTCTGAGAAAAATAAACACTTGCTGGTCTGCTTTTGTTGACTACAACACAGTCAGTCACAGCTAGTTTTCTGTTTACCGACCAATGCAGGGGATGGCTTTGCAACTTGCTTCTACTGAGTTGAATTTTTAGTTTGTCTATCTCACGAGTGTGGGAGTAGGAACGATCACCCCCCTCAAAAAAATGGAATAAAAATGAGGGAACATTTATCCTAAAACACTGAGTAAGGGAATAGCAAATGTTGCACTCACGGTAGTTAGTTATCAAACATTGATGTGATTGAAAAAAAAAAAAAAAAAAAAAAAAAGTGGTGAATCTGCAGAAAAGAATGTAGGACAATTCAGCATTACTACGACAGCAAAAAACCTTAAAATAACCGCACACCATTTCCATCCCAGCTTCTTTTCGATTGAGGGACATTTCTGCTTTGAATTAGTGTCTGCTTATTCGGTTACACAAGCAATTTTGTTGAACGATGACCAATCCACCTCATATTTAGAGCCTCAGCTGCTGTTGACAAATTCCATGCATTCATTCCATGCCAAATGCTCAAAGTTAATTTAGAGTTTAACACATTGGACTGTTGATAAAATTTAGTTATGCATTTTTTTAATTTTTTTTTTTTACTGTTTACACCTAATATGATGTGATGCTCATATGGAAAGGCTGAATTTCATGTTTTTGTTAGAACAGAAGTCCAAGTGTTGGTCACAGGCCATGGAGATGATGTTTAAACTGTATTATCACATATGTCGATAATATTATACAAATGGTATATCACTGATATCATCACTTTATTGTAGAAGACATACAGTAGTTGTAGTTATATGGTAAATCAATAGCTGTACGTTTTTATTCAATTACAACTAGAATATTTACAAAATACCCACAGCCTGTGAGCCAGATAGCAAAATAATAGGTAGACACGTAGGAGGTAGTGGCGCACCTTTAGATGAGAGATCATCCATGCTCAGCAGAGCTAAGAGGGAGAGGAGGAAAGGCGTTTATGAGACAGAAAATGGCACTACGTACGAGAGTTGACGTTCCCAGCAGCGCACACTCGACCAGCGCATGTGTGGAACTCATGGATAGTGTGGCGATGGTGAGATTAAACCATAAAAAAACGGGACAAGCAGTGACACTCTGCATGTCCGGGAGAAAGAGGAAGTTGCGTGTGTGCAGACTGACGGGAGAGAAACTCGGAGGAACACCAAAATACAGTAAGAAATCTATTCAACTCTGACCCAGATAGCAAAATAATAATTTTGCCATCAAAAGCCTGGTCTCAGCGGCTGTTTTCTCAGCTTTTTGCTCTGAAACTGAAGATTTGTGTAAAACTTGCTCTATTCGACGGCTGATTACAAAAGAACCAAACGAGCCAGAAACAAATTATTTTTTTTGATTGAAGGTAGAGGCTTCAATCTTTCAGAATCTGGTGTCAGATTTCAGATTGTCATAGTAGGTCATCTGTAGGTCTTTAAAATCAGTCAAAATGCTCAAAAACGGCTGGCAATGAGGGGGGGAGAAAATCTGAAAATGGCTGGCACTGAATAAGTTGATTGCTGAAGGAGTTGAAATGCGCCAAAATTCTGTGACGTAAGAAAAAAAAATGGATAACAATAGTGAGGATGCCTCCTGCGTCCTTACTAATAAAACTATTTCTTAATCCTTGGAAAAGGTGATGCTACCGTAACTTACAATTATGGTTTGCTTTAAAAATATAATCACTATTAATATTAACAATGGGAAACAAATTTGTAAGCCACTGTTTTTTTTAAATGCTGTCAGTCCTGAGCGTTTGATTGTCAGCCAAGTTTTGCTTCTTCTGGATTACCAAGGACTAACTTCTTAGTTGTTTTGATTATTAAAATTTGCTCAAACGTACAGCAGTTACAATTCTTTTCTTATGACGAATGACCAAATCATTAAAAGTTATTTTTTTCTGTGTAAGTGAAGCTCATTATTGAAAGAGAACATGCAGCACTGAGAAAAAAAACAGATGCAATATATGAAATTATTATTTATCAAATTAAAAAAAAACAACATTTGGTTTCAAAGTGTTTGCAAACTATTTATATTTCTCACTGCTTCTTATATTCCCAAATCAAATAATACAGCAGCTACTTATTCAGTTCTTTTCCTCCAAAGGAAGTTGAGTTTTACATTTAAAAAGTACTTTCGTGTATATGATTCTTGGATGTTTTCCAAAACAGTGGGCTTGTTCCCAAATTACCCACCGGGCATTGAGCGACGAAACAAGCTGTGCTCTGGAGAGAGCTTGTAATAGATTACAGTGATTCCCTTTGGACATGCTGTTGAGCAGGTGGTGTCTTCGCTGGTGCAACACACGGCAATGAATTTACCATTTCCTGCTTCGCCATCTGCCTATAAACCATACACTCTTCTAATAACCATGGAACCAATTAAGCACATTCAGATGAGAATTGAAGTGAACCATAGTCGCAGGTTGCTTTTCTCATTAACCTGAGACATTCATTCACTGGCCACTTCATTAGAAGAACCTTGATGGCTCTTTCTTGGATTCTATATAGAATTCCTATGGCAAAGATTTAACAAGCCTTCCTCAGAGATTCAGCTTCATATTGACATGATAGCATCAAGCAGCAGCTGCAGATTTACTGATTGCACTTTTACATGTAAAGTACGTCACCCCTTCAATTGTATCCATTAGGAACTAGGGGTGGGAACCTCTGGGTACCTCACGATACGCGATACAAAGCTCACAATAACGATTATCTCACACTATGACAATACTGTGATTATCGATATATTGGTCAGAAATCAATCTACGATAATGTATGACATGACATAAGAAAAAAAAAAAGATTCAGTGAAAAAATACAATTTTTTTTTCTATCTCTGAAAGACAATAAATTGCAAAAGTGTTCTATGAACAGTGACACAATTTTAGTGCATTTCTGTAAATAAGTGTCAACATGCAAATGTAAAAAAAAAAAAAACGGTACTACTAAATTGATACTAATACTATATCGAAAAAATATCGCCGTATCGAGATACTGTCACACTGCTATTAGGAACTATAGTAGATTGTTATCAGATGATTCACTGCAGTACTGTGAACTTATTGGTACATACAAGAAACTGTTACTGAGCTGTGTGTAACTATTATGAATGATGGTAAACTGTGGCCACTACGATGAGTGAACTTAAATATAAAACACAATTTAAAGCCGCTATCCGGAGTTTCTGAGAAACGCTTTGATGCCCCGCCCTAAACAGTCTCACTTCCTACCCACTGCTTCTGCTAAACTACAAGAAGCCACGCCTCTACTTTTCTGCACACGCATCGCAGAACATAACAAGGTCGCATCAGGTCACACTGATGTAGGTCTATGGGCCTTGTTTCCGTGCACAGCTCCGCATTCACTTTGATTGACAGTCTCAAAGACAGGAAGTCGAAGCCTATTGGCTGGGCTCACTCGGCGATCCCTTCCATTTGTATAGGGGCCTGTAGGACGAAGGAAGGACTTATTTACATTAATGTATATGAATGACCATTGGCAGTAGACCATAGTAAAAGACTAGTTAGGTATTTTTCACATTTCAAAAGAATCATACATGAACATAGATTTCTCAGAAACTCTGGATATCAGCTTTAAAGGGGCGGTATTACAAAAAATTCACTTTATAATGGTTTTGCTACAGTGACATATACAATACATTCCTTTAGCCTCATTCAGAGGGCCAAAATTGAAAATGTTCCGTTTCCTCCCACCCTTGTTATTTTACATTTTGTCAACAGTGAGCTCCAAACAGGCGAGTTGGACTTTTTCACACTCCTCCTCCTGACAATACTGGCTCCTCCTACCCTACATAAGAACGTGAGCTCCTCCCTCTCAAACTACCTCACAGGTAAAATAAACATGGCGAAGGCAGGTTGAAAACACAGTTGATATCTTTATGTTCAGTATGTAGATAATCCGAAGTGCAGCGTGGGCGCTCACCATCAGTTTCATTTTTAGCAGCCGTATACCGCCTTGTATCACCGTTATGACATGATCTAACGTTTTTGTGACCCAATGCGATGCAGCGGTAGGACAAAACAGTAACACTGTAGTTTAGGGAACACCTATTAACCATTAATTAGTTGCTTATTAGCATGCAAATTAGTAACATATTGACTCTTAATTAGTCCTTATTAAGTACTTATTAATGCCTTATTCTGCGTGACCTTATCATACAACCTGTAAGCCAATAACTAAGAGTTTTTCCTCAATAACCTCAGAATTATTACTTATTAATAGTAAGTAAGGAAGTTGTTGTATATGAATTACGATCTCAACATGCTAGGGTTATGGTTAACGTTAATGGCAAGACGGCTATTAAGTGTATAATAAGGCATTAATAAGTACTTAATGATGACAAATTAGGAGCCAATATGTTACTGATGCTAATAAGCAACTAATGAATGGTTAATAGGTGTTCCCTAAACCAAAGTGTTACCGACAAAATTAATGAAAATCACCTAAAATGGAGTATTTCTGGGGTCAGAAGAGGTGAGGTGGACAAGAAAGACAGTTTACTGCTGAAGCAGCGTTTGTCGGACTCACAATCACAATAGCCGCTTAAATAGCCATGTGTTTTACTAATCGCTATGATAATCAGCTGTTTGAATACCACACATTGTTTTTAGGAACGGTCTGAAAGTGATTTTTCAGAGGGCTAAAACTCTGGAAAACAGGCGAGTTTGTGAAAATAAACCTCAAATACTATGTTGTTGGGGTTCTTAGAACAATTGATCTTCCATACCTTTTACACTGTCATGACCAATTATTGGATGACATACATATTTGCATGTACACAGGCACTCTTATACAAAAGGCAACATTTCAAATAGGTTTCTCACCAAACATGCTTGTTTGTGATAACGCGTTGGCTTAGCATAGCATTTTGTAGGAGGTGGCGCAACACTATATCCTGAATGAATGAATGTACTGACAAATTACAAGCTATTTCTGTAACTTTTGCCTTTCTCTCCAGACTTTATCTCGCTCTCTCCGCCTGGCATCATTTGCAATTCACAATATATTTTCCTCTATTTTTTTTTCAAGACAGTTATAGTTATTTATACTTTGATAAGATAAGACTTGGCTTGACAGCAAAAGCTGTAAAATGAATACAAGAGAAAAGCTACTATATGATAAAGCAGCAATTGCGAAATACATTCTATGCAAGTTGCGATAAATAGTCACTTTAGACCTAAAATAGCTATTGATCTGAGTTTTTAAGTGTTACAAAGTTTAGTAGTAGGTGTAAAACAGTATATAAATAAATAGATTTTGAAACTAGATCGCAAGGCAAGGCAAATTCATTTGTAAAGCACATCTCACACGTAAGGTAGGTCAACGTGCTTTACCTGAAAGAAAATGCAAGGTTTAGATTGAAATAACTGCTAGAAAATGAAACAGTAAAATCTATTTAATCAGAGCTTAAAAACAGTGATTAAATTAGTGAAAAGTAGTGAAAAAAGAAAGGTTTTAACATGGATTAAAAAATTCTTCCAATAACACAATATCAACACTCCTCCAAATCTGACTTAAGCCAGTGCAAAACTGTTTCTTTTGGTCTAGCCCATGTTTGCAATCTGCTTAACAGAATTTCATGATCAATTGTGTCAAAGTAAGTAAGTAATCTTTATTTATATATTGCTTTTCACAGGTAGAAACCACAAAACGCCTTCAATCAGTATCATACCATCTAAAGAGAACATGAAAGAACAGCCAGAAATAAAATGGGAGACAAGAATGGGAGAACTGTGGGTCGCCAAGAGCATTGGAGGCGCCCCGTAAAAGCAGATTATGAACTGAATTTCCTAAAGGAGAACAAAAGTACAGAACCATGAAAAACACAGATAAGATAACACACAGTCACAGTCACAAAACATAGCACGTGGGCAGCTGGGGGTGGGTCGTGGGTCCGGGGGAGAGGATGTCCAGTCGCTGGGGGGCACAATGTGCAGCCACTAGGTGCTTCTCACACTTCCCTGAGCTGGAGGGGAGGGGGGGCGGCGGGTAGAGGGCCGGGGAAGGCGTAGACAAAATAAAACCTTTGCTCTCATTCTGAGACAGTCAGATGTTATTGTGCCCTTGATAGGCCTGATTCAGAAGACGAGAGTCCAGATGGCAAAAAGGGGAGATGAAGGGGGCAGGAGGAGGAGGACAAAGCGTCAGATCTGACACAACCTTGGGCAGCGCGTGTGGGGAGGTCAAATGGTGATAACGAATTGTTTTAATTCAGGCTAGCGCTCTTTCAGCAGCTTTTTAGTCTCTGGTCACAATAAATCCAAATAATGTGGCAACATACAGCAATTGGCCGAGACATCCTCTCTATCCTTTCCAAGATTGATTCGATTCCACGCAAACGCTCCAGAGTAGAGTGCTGCTTACTTTTGAGTTCGTTCATCATGATAGTTTGAGAGTTCAATGTTCTGCCCCGTCCTTCAGAGATGACAGGCAGCCTTCCTAAAACAGCTGCCGACATAACACAGACTTTACGATAGATCAGATAGCTGCCAGTTCCAATCAACAGCATCCCTACTATCATGATTCCAATCATGTATATACTATATATCCTCCATGTCCTCCACAGAGAGTAAAGAGAATCCATCGCGTACCCAGCTGCGAACTTTCCGTCCCGACATGCAGGCTCACCACGGCCTGGTCTTCTCATTGAGAAAATTTGATCAATAGCATTAAGCAACCAGCTGACCAATTCCATAGTTTTGGTTTTTGGATGAATGCTAAGAGAATCTCCTGTTAGATCCACAAGACAGTAGAAGAAACAAGCAGCTGGGGCAGATAGAGGAGGAAAGCAGGAGCAGAGAAGGAATGTGACCGCCTTCGAAGAGAAGCAGAAGAGAAGAGTGAAAAGAAGAGCGAAACGCAACACTAAGATCCATTAGGAAAAAGTGATTGTAGCACATACCCCCAATGAACAGTTACCCAACGCACAGTTGCTCACTAGACATTTGACAACCCCAAATTTTGAAAAAGAGACAATTGCTTAACGCTAAAATTACACGGAAATATTCACTAATCGTAGTCCCAAAGCCTAACCCTACTTTGAACAATATATCAGTGGTGGAGAAATTAAATGTCCCTTTTTGGGTGAGCAAATGTCCAGTGGGCAGATGTCATACTACCAAAAAAAGTACATAAGTGTGGGCCTAAAAGGTAAAAATTCAGTTTATGACTTGAAGGTTGCTGGTTTAAATCATTGCATTAGCTGTTATTTTAAACAAATGCATTATAAATGTCAACATACCAAGAACATGCAATATTTCCTGAGTTGTTCTTGACTAAAATGGTCACAAATCATGGTCTTATATCAGACGTGACACAAGATAACTCCCAAAACACACAATCTGACAGCAAAATGCACAATAAATGCCAAAAACACAAAATTACTCAGAAAATGACAACAAAGACAGACACAGCAATTACTTGAACAAACAAAATGACAATAAAAACATAAACAAATTACAGAATAGCTCCAAAGACACAAACTGCAAACAGAATTAACAAAAATGACAACAAAAATTCAGAAAGCGACCCCAAAAAACACACAAATCGACAACATCAATGGAGAAAATCACAGAAAATCCATCCATCCATCCATCCATCCATCTTCATACTCGCTTATTCCCGTTTAACAGGGTCGCGGGGGTCTGCCGGTGCCAATCTCCGGCTCTCATAGGGCGCTGGGTAGGTGTACACCCTGGACAGGGCGCCAGTCCATCACAGGATGGACTGGAAAATTACAAAAAAAACAACCAAAAAAAAATTAAAAAAAATTTTCTCCTGTATTAACAATCTGATTGGTCATTATTCTTAATGCTTGTGGCCCCTGCTGTGATATAATTTCCCATCCCTGCTTTATATGATTATATTTTGTTACCACATGCAGGGGAATAAGCACAAAGAGAGTACTTTGGGTACATTTAAAAACTTGCAAACTTTATACCAATCAGTCAACTTCAGTGAAAGTTCTCAGTTAACAAATGAATCCAGGCAAACTACATCCCCCTCAGTCTACTGAATGAGATCTCAATCTTGAGAAATTGAACAAAAGCTCGAAAGAACAGGATAACAAATGCTCCCAATGCTTCCACTAAGTAAGATATTTACTGCTACCAGTGTTACTGTTTAATGATGTCAGTGCTCTTTAATCAGCCCATGGATAACGATGTTTCACTCTATAGTGGCCAGTTATTCGGTAAACCAGTAATGAATTTTGAAATGACTGCCTTAATTTCTGTTGTTGACTTATTTTTTCCCAGTGAGACACATCACTGCACAAACACTGGTGTTCCAGTCCAGGAATGGATACTGCTTCCTTGGATGGTATCCATTATAATTAGTTTCTCAACAGAGCTGGTGCATCCTGGGGCTTAATGGGAAACAATCAATGCCAACACAAACAGTGTGTTGTTCTTTGTAGCTTGTTGCTACGACTGTCTGTTGGATCAGATTAGTGAATTATCTTGAAGTTTGTGTTCCGTCTCACTGGGTTTACTTTCAACGCACAAACACACAAACACACACACTCTGATTTGGAAATGTGACTGTAAACGATGAAATATGCAAAAAAAAAAAATAAATAAAAAATCATACTTTCCCTGTACCTGAGCTGTCAGGGGTTAGACATATTATTGTGTTTATGGCAACGTAGATCATTGCTAAATCACTTTCATTTTTCAATGGCCTTCTGCATGTACTCCACAATGAACCCAGCAACCTAAATGAATCATCCAGTGGTTGCAGGCATCTGATTTTTATTTTTTTTTCCTGAAACACAACGGTCGTTTTTAATGGAAATTTGGTTATAAGCACCTTGTTTCTGCTTTATGTCTGTGTGCACACAGACCTTGAGGGTAAATTAAAATGCAGAGTATATCAATGAGGAACTGTTATGCAATTTTGTTTGTTAAATGAAAATACATTTAATTTAATTCAATGTTTAATTGCCAAACCAAAATGTATATGTAAAACTAGGGTTTGTTTTTTACAAGTCTAATACAAGCAAAAAGGGTTATTTTCACACCTTGTGCAACATAATCAAACTGCGCTGCTGCAAAACCATTTTGTCCTGGGTTTAAAAAGACACGCAATTAATGTTGCATGTTTTCATGAATGTTACTGAGCCCATTATCCAACCAGCTCAACTTTTAATGCTTTTTAAATTGCTTTGAAAAGCCACAGCACAGCAATCTAATTGTTCTTTTCGGAGAATTTTTGGGAGAGAGCAAAAACGACGAGCTCCACAAATCAATTGTTTTATTTGAAACCCAGAGACACACGTTTCTTTTATTCAAAATTGGGCATCATCTCTGGTTAAAGCAACACATTCTGAATGAAAAAAAAAAAAAAGAAAGAAATGTTATTGCATGCAAAATACATGGTGATTTCCACCAGTTTTATTTGCGCTCTTATTTATTTTTAGCTATCCCGTTAACTTTTTTTATTTTAGCCCTATCCCTGACCCTAACCCAGGAAATACCTTAAAATGTTTTTTTTCCTATATGTAAAGTGGAATTTGCCGTGTTAAATATGTTCAAATGAAAAAATATATATGACAAAAGTGGGATTCGAACCCACGGCAGCGTAAGGAAAAATCCTCGTGTCACTGCAACACGAATTATTAGTTTTGGCCCGCTGCCCTCCACCGCAATTAATATTTGGCTTTTCAATGAAAATAATTTGGGCACCCCTGCTCTGTAGTTTAATGACGAAAACACAAATATTAAAAGCTTCATCGTCTATTTTATTATTGGTTTCTTCATAGAGTTGTCACGATACTTGAATTTCAAACTCAATACCATTTTCGATACCACGGAGCAGAAAAAAGACAAGAAATTTAGAAGCATAATTTCCTATAATAAAGTTGAGAATACAATCTATAAACAGTAGGGATGTAACGATTAATCGTAAGGCAGTTAAAAATCGATTCATAGTTATCATTGTTGATATCGATTTTCTGAAAATTGAATCGCAATACTTTTTTTAACCGCTATCCACAAGTGTAGGCGGCGGGCGGAGTCTGCTAATACTTTCTTTCTGGCCTCCTTCTACTCTTAAATATGTTTATAAAAGATTCATTACCCCTTAAGCACCGAAATAATATCTGTAATATTACTTGAATATCTGTAAAAGTCACGTTTTTCTATTAGCCCTGTCTGCTAGCATAGCTTCTCTTCTTCACTGAAAGATATCTGCATGCCAACCGACCACTGTGTTACCAGCGCCCTCTGCTGGTCCAAACAAATATGACGTAAATCAGTGCAATCACGTTTCTTTTTTTTTTTTAAAGTCCAATTGTTAAGGCACAAAATACATTTTCAGTTGCACTTTTAAAAGAAAAAGAACTATTATGCAGTTTTGCATTGTTTATTATAGAACCAGAATTTAAATTAATAGGCTTCTTTATTATTTGTATTATTCCTTTATTTATTTCATTCAAGATTTATTTTTAGTTAAATTGCATTCTTTTGAATAGTTTATCAAGGAATTCTTTTGACAATGAAAAACAAAAGGAAAATAAAACAGTATTTTCTAGTTTTTTTCCCAAAAAAAAAATTTGTCTACAGTCCCATTTTGTAAAATAAATCGTGAGAGAATCGTATCGTGAACCCAGTATCGTGAATCGAATCGTATCGGGAGTTGAGTGAATCGTTACATCCTTAATAAACAGTATACAAAGTATTTTTAAATAAAGTGAAATGTAGTGCAACATTTAACAACACTTGTAAACAAAAACTATTACACTTTTTTGAGAAAGTTTAACAAAATTTAGCAGCACCTTAAACATTTTTAAGAACAATGTGCCAAATTTAAAAACAACTGTTCTAATCATAGTAAAATATTTAAATAGGTTCAAAAATGAGTATGCTCAATTATTTGGCTACAGCCCTGTTTATTTTTTATTTTTTTTGTGCTTCTAGTGACTTGGCTTTATATTTTCTTTGCCAGTCAATAAGGGCATGAAGGGTAGGCTGGGTCTCAGGCTGTCATGGTTTCTGTTGAAACAGTTGAGGAAAAAAAAAAAAGAGAAGAACCATAGATATTAAGAAATGAACACGGCACTGTTAGTACTGTATCACTTTTTGGTATTGATACTTTATTTAGTATCAAGTTTTTTGACAACACTAATACTGCCATCTGGGGTGATTAGTTACCCCTGGGCCTGTTGTCTTGCCTCTGCTGGCTGTGGACCCGGGCACTGGCGGGCAAACGCTGGTTTTTCCCTGGGTGTGGGTCTTGGCCCTTCTGCTGCAATCTCGGATGGGGGGCTCCCTGGGCCCACACCGGGGGTTGGGTGTTGGGGCATGGGTAAGTCTGGGGGAGTGGGTGGTTGCGGGGGGCCTTGAAGCTGGTTTTCGGGGCAATGGCGGGGTGCATTGTGTCCCTGGCCCCTGGAGCTTGCTTGGCTGTGTGTGGGAAGGGGGGGAGCGCCGCTTCTCGACACGGGGTCTCTGAGGCTTTAATGTTGGGACATGGGTGGGTGTGGGGGGGTTGGTGCTTGTGGAGGGCCTTGACGGCAGGGTGTGTTGGGTCCCTGGCCCCTGCGGCTTGCTTGGCTTTGTGTGGGAAGGGGGGGAGCGCCGCTTCTCGGCATGGGGTCTTTGAGGCTTTATTGTTCGGACATGGGTGGGTGTGGGGGGGTTGGTGCTTGCGGGGGGCCTTGACGGCGGGGTGTGTTGGGTCCCTGGCCCCTGCTGCTTGCTTGGCTTTGTGTGGTAAAAGAAGGGGCACCACTTTTTGGCCTGGGATGTCTGGGGCTTCTCGTGGGGCGACTTGGCCTTGAGGCGGTTGGCTGGAGCCTCTTGAAAGCAGCTTTTTATGGCATTGATCTGTTTCCACAGAGCCGAGCCGGGCTCAGCCTTCATCTCTTGCACTTTACTCAACCCACCACTCATCACAAACTCTTGCCGAGCTTCGCTGTCATGAGGCAGCACCTTGCTGAACTTACCGAGCACATGATTGAGGATGTTGCTGGGGGCATTGTTGAGGAGAGGCTCTAAACTGGGCAGGTGAGTGCACTTCAGCAGGATGTTCTTCAGAGACTTCTCCAAGCTGCTCGCCCCTGTGTAGAACAGCAGCACTTTAGGCAGTAGGCCTGCAGTGGCCACAGCATTTGCGTGCTCTGGTGTATGATGTCCAATCTGACCAATGGCCCATGCTGTGGCCCCCTTGATGTGTTCGTTATCTTCCTCGGACAGACAGATGGCCAGCTGGTGCAACCCCTTGGAGAGGATGACGGCCATAGCTAGGTTTTCACCATGAGATGCGACGCATCCCAGCACCATGATCCCGGGAATTCTCATGCTTCCACGGCTTTTATCCAGGTAGTCCACCACCTCAGCTAAACCACCGCAGTTCACAAACTTCTGAGCAAACTCTGCATTGTGTCTCACCACTTCCCACATCAGGGTGATGACATCTGTCTTTACATATTCATCCGGGTCCTGGAGGCAGACCATGACTTCTGAGAAAATGTCCTCAGCAATTACCATCTCAGCCAATTTTACCGAGTGTTTAGTGATCTGAATGAGAGTGGACAGCACCTGCCTCTTGACTTTGGCATCTGGGCTGCGGATCATCTGTACCAGGAGTGCAATGGTGTCCATGTTGACCTCTTCCCAAACCAGTTCAGAAGTGTTTAGGGACAACGGTAGAGAGACTGCATCTGCATCCACCACAGCTTGAGCCGGCATTGCATTTTGTTGTGCAATGTTGCCCGGAGCCCAGGCGGCAGCCTCTTTTACCTCGGGGTCCTTCAAAGAGATGCCCAAAGCATCCAACCCACCACAGTCAACCACAGCCTGGGACAGCTCAGGCGAGTGATTGGCCACAGCACGCAGCACAAACGCTGCAGCCTTCTTATAATGCTGATCCTGTGAAGGAATAGACTTGATCAACTGGCCCAGAATGTCTTTCTTCACCACAATCATTGCCAGCTCTTCACTGTGTTCTACAAGGTGACCCAGAGCCACAACTGCATTGTGCTGGATGCTGGGATCCTCATCCATCGTGAGAAGGCGGAACTGGGAAATAATTTTTTCCTTTTGGTCGAAGTTCATGTTCTGAGGGTTTTTTGACAAATCAACAAATGTCTGCATAAATTCCGTCCTTAACAGCAGGAAGCGGTCATAGGCTTCAATCATCTGTTGTTGAATCATGGTGGGTCTGTCAGAAGATGACTCCATATCAACTTTTTGGTTTAAGAGAGTGCTTTCCATTTTGTTCTAAAATTGTTTCTGTAAATCCTTGTTGAGGTAATAAACTGTCTTTGTTATTGACCTGAAGATGAGTGGCTGCTTCAAAGGATTCTTTCAACTATTAGGCATCAAAGGAACATTTGATTCTAATAGAACCTGTGACATCATCAACTGCGAAGGAATATGCTGACTCCTGATTGGCTGCAGATGAGAAGCTGTGATTGGCTGGAGATGAGAAGCTGTGATTGGCTGCAGATGAGAAGCTGTGACATCAACAGCAGAGGGAGATACTGACTTCTGATTGGCTGCTGAATAAGACTTGTTAGTTCACACAGGGATGATGCTGGTTGCCCTTTGGTCTTTACCCATATGCTGGGGTCTCAGGTGGGGTGCTCCCTGGACCCCCAACTGGGGGGGTTAAGGGTGCGGCATCGATGGGTGTGGAACAAGATTTTTAGGGACATTCTTGGCTAAATTGTGGGGAAACTGGCCCGTGGCCCTCGCTAATTTCCGACATGGGAATTTATCGTTTCTATCGTGGGATGATATATTCTGACCAGTGATAATGGTTTTGACGATATATCGTCAAAGATACCATATTGCACATTATACACTTCATTTCTTAAAATTTGTGACTTGTCTTTGCAGTAATAAATGCTTTCTTGTTGAAAACTGGTGTCCTTTCTGGGTCTCGTTTTGTTCTTTTGACTTATTTTATGACTATAAGGGAAGTAAACCAATTTCCAGTCAACATAAAGCTCATAAATATTAAAAAATGTACACAATTTGAAGAATTTCAACTCCAAATTCCCTCACTTGAGATGAAATATGAACCAACTAAACTTTTAGTGGCCCTCGACATACAAACCTTATTTCTTGGGCAGTTTTTTCCTAAATAATAGTGCAACTGGCTTTGTCATTGGTGTTGAAAAACTAAGTTCAATGGCCACATACGACTAAGTTTGTGCTCAAGTGGGCCAAACCAAAAAAAATTGTGAAGGAGGACAGCACCCATTCCAAATAGTGGTGCCCTATTTATGCACATTTACATATAATAGATATTTTAAGTCACTTTTGATAACCTGAAAATTTACTTGAATTTGTAACTGAGTTTCTCAAAACTTGCAATGTAAACTGCCAGAGTTCTGTGGGATAATTTACTAGAATTTTAGAAAAAATGCGATTAATATTAATATTACTACAATGTGATATAGCTAATGCAAGCCCCAATGGATTTTTAGTGTTTTATTGATTTTGGAAATTTGCAGGGAGTGATATAACTGCAACTTATTGTTTATGAGGTTTCACAAAATTAGGTTTTTGCTGTATTTCTATATTTTTTTTTTTTCAGTGGGCCAAACTAGATACTCTGGTGGGTCGAATTTGGGCCACATGCCTTAAGTTTGACACACAATATGATACATAGATAACCTACAGATGAGAGGATAGTCATCAGTGTGCCAGACTATTAATTAATACAACATTCATAAAGTACATGGGACACCAACCTGCTCTTCTTGGTTAAAATCGTATCAAATTACCATAGCCACTAATTGTTTTGCAAAGAACCAGCCATTGATATAGACTTCATTGCCACTCACTCACTGTCACCTCTTCTATTACACAAAAATCCAGCAATTCTGGACAAATATGAGTAAATATTGCTACCATGATATTCAATGCATTCCCATTGTCTTCTGTACCAGGTACAGTCACTCAGGTTTTTAGGACACACGCTGAACCATGAAATGTATTTGATTGCCTCGTAGTTTTATGATCTGTGATAGGACCTTCCAATTTGGGGCCCACGGGCCAAAGTTGGCCCGCTGGTGATTGGCTTTGGCCCGCTACTCATTTTTGAAATTATTTTTATTTTTCATATATATTTTTCTCCATTTCCAGCAGTCTGAATGTATTTTTTGTTGCACTTCTTCCCCATCACCACAAATTGCCATAGTTTTACATTAGGAGTAGGGGGGCGCTGTTGAGCCCCCGTCAGCTCAGATCTGTAAGCATATGACCAGTGAGAGGATGTTGGAGTCATATCTGAGATAGAGCGCGAGGGGCAGTGGCACAGAGATAATTACAGAAAGTTTTAAATGTTTGGGAATATAATTCCAACATTTTCTAAAAAAAAAAAAAAAAAAAAAAAAAACGCAACAGCATTTGAGTAGTTTGTGCATGTGGATGTAGTCAGTGAGGAGCTTCAAATGGAACTTCAGTCTGATGACAAGTTGAGAGAGCTCCCCTTTGCAGGACTTCTACAGGTGTGTTCCTGCACACAGGTATGATCTGCAATCATGCACAGGTGATGCTGTCCTTCTTGAGCAGTTATACAGTATATGTATATGTCTGTGAGCAGGCTTTCAGCCTATCAATTGATATGAAAACGTATCAATAGACTACCAGTCTATGCATTCGCAGCGCCCCTCATTGACCAGTTCAGGTGACGTGATATGTGCACCACGTGACTTAAAGTTCCGTCAGTTTTATTTGAGCTCTTATTTATTTTTAGCTATCCCGTTAACTTTTTTTATTTTAGCCCTATCCCTGACCCTAACCCAGGAAATACCTTAAAATGTTTTTTTCCCTATATGTATTAAAGTGGAATTTGCCGTGTTAAATATGTTCAAATGAAAAAATATATATGACAAAAGTGGGATTCGAACCCACGGCAGCATAAAGAAAAATACTCGTGTCACTGCAACATGAATTATTAGTTTTGGCCCGCTGCCCTCCACCGCAAAAATTTGTCTACAGTCCCATTTTGTAAAATAAATCGTGAGAGAATCGTATCGTGAACCCAGTATCGTGAATCGAATTGTATCGGGAGTTGAGTGAATCGTTACATCCTTAATAAACAGTATACAAAGTATTTTTAAATAAAGTGAAATGTAGTGCAACATTTAACAACACTTGTAAACAAAAACTATTACACTTTTTTGAGAAAGTCTAACAAAATTTAGCAGCACCTTAAACATTTTTAAGAACAATGTGCCAAATTTAAAAACAACTGTTCTAATCATAGTAAAATATTTAAAGAGGTTCAAAAATGAGTATGCTCAAGTATTTGGCTACAGCCCTGTTTATTTTTTATTTTTTTTGTGCTTCTAGTGACTTGGCTTTATATTTTCTTTGCCAGTCAATAAGGGCATGAAGGGTAGGCTGGGTCTCAGGCTGTCATGGTTTCTGTTGAAACAGTTGAGGAAAAAAAAAAGAGAAGAACCATAGATATTTAGAAATGAACTCAAAAAACTCAACAAAAAGCAATGGAAACCTGACTTATTTCATTTGTTGCTAAGGACATTTCACCTCATCCACCTCTTCTTCAGTCCTGAACTGAAGAAGCCTTTCAGAAGTGGCGAACGCTGCAGACTTTGACTAATGGTCTTGTTCTTTTGTTTCGGCTCCCCTTCAGTGGGTCTGATGGGTATCTTTGCACCTGAAATCATGCGCTTAAAATGCAAATTGTTGTTCCACCTTAACCCAGCATTTGCTACTTGGACTTGTTTAGCATGATAAGGTGTTGTTTTGCAGGGAGCATACTGGGTGAAGGACATACAGAAAGAAAAATGGTTAGTATTCAGTATACTGGTTGACATTAATTGTTAATTTCTATGAAGGATAGTTTTTTTCTTTTTTCCTCAGACACGTTGTTCTAAAGGAAAACTAGACTCCCTACTGTATTAATGAAAACAATGACAAACTTGCATAACGATTTGATAAAAATTGATTTAATGAAAAAGAAAAGAAAAAAAGTTGCTCTTAAAGATGACCTTTATTCAGAATCATTCAAATTCTATCAAGTAAAAACAAGTTGGTGTGAAAGTGTGGGACATGAAAGGCAATGAGTACATTTTAAATGTGGGTGTCACATGTTGATTGATTCTTGTCCAACTCTTGACATTTCCATCAAAGTATTACATTTTTCTTGAAAAAATCTCATTCCTTTTCTTTTAATGTGAAGCACTTTGTGTTGTATGACCTGCATGAATAGTACAAATAAAGTTATGATTGATTGATTATTTGAGAAAAGCTTTGTGTCGGGGTCATTTTCAGTTTTAATAGAATGTTTAAATATGTTGTGCGCAACTTATGGAGTATTATTATTCAGCTGCACAGTCACTGGACAATTTTGAATTGTTAATTACCTAGTATGCCTGTTTTTTTGGACTATGAGAGGGACTAATACGTGCTTTTGGAGAAATAAAACTGCTAAATTGTCTCTGTTTTGCACAACACTGACTTGGCCTGTTGTCTATTTCTTGTCCTGAGGTTTATTTTCCTTTCATCGTCTTATTTTTTCCTCCACTGACTCATGACTGGCTCCCAAACAGACTTCTTGATGGAAATTCGAATTCTCATTTACTGTGAAGTTCTAGAAACCAACAGACGCTGTTTTATTAATTGGCTTGTTTTTGACCAAATTTGGATGGTTAAACCTTAAATAAAGTCCTATTTCTCTACCATAAAGCAGTGGTTGTGCAAAGACATGAACATTGAAGAACAGCCATTTGGAGACAGGGCCATCTATAAGGGGGAATAAAGGAAAGAGCATTTATGTATTTATTTATCTGAATCATATTCACTGTTATCCAGAAAGCTTATTATTATTTGTACTATAATATATAGTCATCTAAAAGATATATTTATAATAAAAAAAATCCTTGTTTTAATCAGAAATGAAGTGGGTTAAAAGTGACGAAAAATTGTTGAAAAGGTGGTGAAATGGGATTTTAAAAACTAAAGAAATTGATTAAAAGTTGCAAATTAGAGTGGGCAAAAATGGACAGAAAAAGTGGTAAAAAGGGTTTAAATTGTCAAAATTTGCTTAAAAGTTACAGAAATGCAGGAAAGAGGGCTGGTTAATTTATAAAGTAGGAACAATTTGATTTGTAAATGTGGTTACTTTGGCAAAAATAAGCATGAAATATGTTGAAAAGAGGTTAAAAGTGACAACAATAAGTGGGAAAAATGGTGGAAAGGGTTTATAAATGCCGATAATGTCTTGAAAGTGTAACAAATGTGCAGAAATGGGAGAAATGTCGCAAGTTTGATGTAAATAGGTTACAATTATGGCAAATTTGGTGTAGTTGCGGAAAGAGTTTTAAAATAAGCAAAAATGGGTTTAAATTGACTGACCCCAAGGTTGAGACAATGAACGCATTGTTCCATGTATATCTTCAACCAAGCTGCAAAAAGAGAATTATTTGTCAAATTTCACATTTGCCAAATATTTTACAAACAATATTTCCATTACACACAAACTAACAGCTCTAAAATTGTCACTAACAATGTCAAATACCTCCTCAAACTCATCAGTTTTTTAGTTTTCATACTCGTTAACAAAATAATCCACCCAACCCACTGTTGTTTTTTTTAAATCATGTTCATTACAACTGATATAAGTAAACATATGTCCAACAACAGTGCAGTGTTAGCATTGTTGCTAATCATAGAACAATATGAATTATCATATGCTGCTACGTATGTAGCATTCGCAGAAGTGGCAAAAGTACTCGGCTTCAGT
This sequence comes from Gouania willdenowi, assembly GCF_900634775.1. NCBI lineage: Eukaryota > Metazoa > Chordata > Actinopteri > Blenniiformes > Gobiesocidae > Gouania > Gouania willdenowi. The sequence continues at coordinate 24,850,367 of NC_041055.1, read as the reverse complement.
CCTCATGTAAAAGTATAGATACTTGAATAAAAAAACGACTATAGTAAAAGTATTTAAGTATTGAAGTTGCTCCCTTACTTAAGTAAAAGTAAAAAGCGCATGCTAATAAATGTACGCAAGTAAAAAATTAAAACAAAAATAAAACAGCAAATTCCATATCTTGTATTTTTTTGAGAACTTGTAGAAAACTGGACCATGGAAACAAGTTAAATCTGTTACCTTTGAACATCCGGAGAATTTAGCAACCTTTATAAATAAAATGTGCAAATAAAATGTGTCGAGGGGAAAAAATAAATAAACAAGTGCAAATCCTTAATAAAACCCAGAGCATTTTTAAAAACTATACAAACTACCAATATTTTGCATCTTTTTACATTGTGACGTCATCTTCGAGGGTCTTAAAAGTAACTAGCTCATTTTTAAAATGTAAGGAGTACAAAGTAGAAGATATTTGTAAAATGACACCCAAAAACACTACTTTTTGTACATTCAGCCTACAGGCAAATATAGTCCTGAAAGTTATTAATTATTTCTTGAACATGCACCTAACATAAATCCACCAAAGTAGGGTTAAATTGTAGGTAATTATGACTTCGTTAATCAGAGCACTATTAAATTGAGTTGCAGCGAGACGCTGAAGACATTAATTCTCAGCAAAATTGCTCCACAATTTGTGTCCCTTTAATGGAGCCAAGCAAGGCTTTGGTTGCCAAAGTCATTCCCACCAACATATTTTCCTGCCTTGAACACACCACGACCCCAGAGTTTTCTGTCACCTTCATTAAAATGCATGGCTACTCACACAGATGCACCTTGTGTATGCACAAATGACCAGGAATGATTTCAGTCTCTGTTATCCCAGTTGGAGACTCTACATGACTCTAATTCTAACAGACTAAATGAGACTATACCTGGTTCCTGGGCTAGTGTGCAGTCATGCATTACAACCACAGAGGAAGAAAAACTGCATCAATAATCAGAGGTGTAAAGAGTACTGATATATCCTACTCAAGCAGAAGTACTGGTGCATGATTTAAAGTGTACTCAAGTACAAGAACAAGTAAGTCATACATAAAATACTAAAGTACTTGCAAAAAGTAGTCAAAGTAAAATTTACTAGTTACTTTGACCCCCACGTTAATTTTTAGTAATAAATCTTGCCACGGTTCCCTTGCATGGGGTAAACATCTCATGTATAAACTTGAAAAAAAAAAAGACTAAATCTTGCACAATTGGAAGTTAATTTATTTCCCACAAAGGTATTATAGGCCTTGGTTATAGCGCCACCTGTTGGCGGACATATGTGAGTTTTACAATAGGTTTCCCAGCACTGCTGGTACTGGGAACCGCGTAAGCTTACATATGCGGTTCCCAGGCACTGTGAGCTTGGCCCCTTAACAAGAAGACAGTCATCAACATCCCCCGCCAAAAAAAGAAAAAAAATTGAACAAGTGCAAAAACTCCGGAAAAAATAATTGCGCGCTTCTCATTTTCGGACTCCATCAAGGTATTGATAAACACACCGAATTTGGTTATCCTATCTTAAACAGTTTCTGAGAAAAGCTGTCCCCTTTAACTCGGACGGACTGACGGACGGAGCGCAAACCTATATCCCTCTTTCACACTTTGTGGCGCGGGATAAAAATACCACTATACGAAAAGTCTGCTAGCTTCATGCTAACGTTTATGGGAATACCCATGATGATAACATTTACCGCAATCGGCAGTGATTTTTATAACACACCGTTTATGCTTAACTTTCACAAACACAGTCTTAGGAGTGTTATCAAACAGTACACTTAAACATACTCACAATTATATGTTTTTTCAAGCCAAAAATACAAGAACTTAGTTAATAGAGACCATAAGGTCATGGACTTTGAAGATGGTGCCTTCCTACTACCACGGCAACAGTGTTAGGTCAAAACACACAAACTCACCCAGAGTAAAGAAAAACGGAAAAAAGGCAATAACGCCGGAAAAAATATTTGCACACTTCTAATTATCGAACTCCATCAAGGTATTGACACCCTGAAGCCACACATCGAATTTGGTTATTCTATCTTAAACAGTTTCTGAGAAAAGCTGTCCCCTTTACCTCAGACGGACAGACGAAAGGACAGACGGAGGCCAAACCTATATCCCCATCCACTTGTGGCGGGGGATAATAAAGGATAAATAAAGGATACATATACTGTATGTACATATATACAAGTGCTAAAGGTACAATTATTTTTCAAATAAAATAACACCAAATTATTTAATTTCAAAATGAAAATAAAAAGCTTCAGGCTTTAAGCACAGCTAAATTTATCATTTTTTTTTTTTTAATAACCAGCATTCAATGCTCTCTTGGCGCGGTGCATTACGTTTAATCTGATTGGTCAGCTTTGATGTGATGCATTTGATTGTTGTCTGTACATTTCATTTTTTGTATTTTCACAATGTCCTTTGATCATTTTAAAAGAAAAAAATTAATAATTTACTCAGTTACGGTTGGGTGTAGAAATGTAAAGACTGACTTCACTTCTTTTAAAATGTACTTAAGTACAAGTAAAATTCCTAAGTTTCAAAAATATACTCAAAAAGCACAAGTACCCATAAAAGCAACTCAATTACAGTAAAGTGAGTACTTGTAATTAGTTACAAAATTCCATCACATTTTATAAGCACATGTTCTGCTGCTTTTATAGTTGGATTTGTATGTGCGACGACATAAAATAAGGTATAACAACACAAAGACCATATTGTCACAAGGGGTTGTTTTGTACAAGTACAACTTTGCTCCGCAACCTCAATGAGAAAGAGCGAGATGTAGATCAAAGCCGTCTAGTGTGTACAGTACATGCATTGCCAGATTGATTTATTCATTTTTTTTTCTAAATCAAAGAAATGTATTTATTTCCTTGTGTGAGCTAAACAGTCAGAGCTCGTGTTTTAGGGTGTCTAAATTTGTCTTTGGCGAAATTCGTTTGCATTGCAAATGCGAGTGAGTGGATCCCGCCGTCTCTGACGATCGAGGTAAAGTGGGCGATTCTGCTCTTTCCAATGGAGTCAAGAAAAATCATTAGATGTGCCATTGAAGAGCTGGAGTTGGATGGTTTCCCTATGGAGTGTAATGAACTGACACATCGTTTTATGATAGTATGCATGCAGTCAATTCCATGTTTCCGAGGAATCACTCTGTATGGTAATGTCTTAACGTTTCTAAAACAACCAGGAATGATTTTTGGTGTAGATTTTTTTTTTTTTTTTTTTACTGGGGGGGGAAATATTCTGTATTGTAATATGTGTTCTGTTAAATTTAGCAAAGCCTTTGCAAAAATATTTATTCTTCTCATATCTCACATAATCAAATGCACCTTCTTTCACAAACAGGATAGATTTTGCTTAACAATAGACAGAATATTTTTGAAACAACAGTTTTACATGCACGTGTGTAGAATATAAAAAATATAGTTTGTTAGTGTTTAACTGATACAGGTATAGTCATAGTGTAGGTCTCATTGATCAATAAATCAAAGGTATTTCTTCCTAAAAACAGGATAATTTATTCACAAACAAATGTCGAAGGTTGAAATTGGTGTTCAATCGCAACACTGACTTTAATTCCATCGCAAACAATACATTTTTTTTTAACAAATGTTCAACTTTGGAAAAGTTTTGCACATTGTATTTAGGGAGAAGAATGAAAACCCAACCAAGCGGGAACAATTCTTTAAAGTGAATCTGTGGGTCGACGCCATTTTTTAAACACTGTCTGCAAAGGGATTAATTACAATTTGTGAATATTCTTTATTAGACAGAAACTTTTGTCTAATAGCTATTTAAAATGTAAGTATACACTAAAACCACTTTTTTTCTGCTGAAGACATAAATGATTAGGTATAAAGTAATGTGGTTTATTGATTATAGTCCGACTCTTCACATTTCAGTCAAAGTATTTACAATTAGCATTTTTAGTTGTACAATTTCAGAGTGACTGCCCTCTTTGGGCTGAACGCCGGCTATTACAATTGAATTTTGCTATTTTTGGATCAGTGACGTCACTAACGTCACTGTTGGCCCCGCCCCTCCTATAAAATGTGGGAGGAGGTACGAGATTTCCTCCTATTGCCGCCCTTAGTGAGCACTGATTTACAGCTCCACGTGCAGCGCTGTGTGGGCGGGGCTGCTGTGACTGGGCGTGTCTTAACTACTCTAGGAGCCACACTCATAATCAAGGCTTTTTTTTTTAACTTCCCCCTAGTGGCAGATCAGCAAAAACCTGTGAGTGTACTTACAATTACAAGTGTTTTTACTTCCTTTTTATAATGATTTCCGGTGTTTATTCACTATAAACAAATAAGCCGGTGATTTGCTTGATGCCATTTTGGTCCTGGTTTGTTCATGGTTTTACCTGTGATATGACATCACTCTGCGATACGTAAAATTCATGCCGTATTCCCAAGTTTACTTAGAAGCCACAATATTAACTCACACCATTGTTTTGACAGAATGTTAATTTCTTAAAAACAGCAGAAATGTCACTTTGGCATTGTCTCCAGCAGCTTTAAATATACAATTTAATTACCAAAAAACTGATGGACGAAATTGATAACCCATGTGGCCATGGCTTTCTCCTCAGAACTTCTAACTTTACATTTGACAGTTGACAAAACTGTGGGTTTATTTTACACAGCTGGACAAAAATTGCATTATTAACCTAATCTTTACTTAATAGTAGCATCTACATTTTCTTTAGATGTAAATTAAGGATGATAAATCTGTCAATTTGAATTTCTATCATTTAAAATGTTGTGAAAAACATACTCCTTAATAGTTGGTTTTTGTTCTTTCTTTTGTTGTTAATGTTTTTTTTTTTTTCTGCTCCGTTTAAAAAAAAAAAAAAAAATGCTGTCTTGGCGTTCCTTTATTTTGCCTTCATTTTATTTTATTTTATTTTATTTTTTTGTTTTCTTTTTAGTTAAAGTTTATTTGCTATATTGGGAGCTTTCTTTTTTAAACCCCTTGAGGGTTTTTTAGAGGACGTTTCCCTGGCATGCTTCTAAAGTGTATTGATTTCTGCTAATGTCTGTCTAATGTTAATATTAGTATTTTGTTGTATTTCAAACTGTGCCAAATAATAATACAATGTTTTTATATTATTCCTCCATTTGTCAAGGGTGTCACTTTTTGCAAACATAATCACTGAAAATAGTCTGAAATACATACGGGTTGCAGTTTTTTTTTTTCTTCCATGTTCTCCATGAGGATAAAAGCCAACGTCGTTCTATGTTTTAGTCCTCTAGCTTTTCCCATTATTTCCCCTGCTATAAAACAATCTATATTGCTTTTTAAAATGCAGACGCAGGAGGTTTAGAAAAAAAAAAAAAAAAAAACGGAAGCATTTCCATCAATTAATCCATCATCTGGAGACCCCTTTATCCCGAGCTGAGACTCAGAGAGCTGCTGCATGTCTCAAAGAATATTGATTTTAATTTAAGTTGCAACCTTAGCCGATCACCCGTCTATTGCAACATAAATCCACAAACAACCGCCCGTGTGGAAATTCAATTCAGCTATTTTAAAGTTACAGCTTGATCAAATACACAAGCAGATCATGCAAACTGTATACGAAAAATCCTTTTTAGATTACAGTATGTATTTCTGTCTTTGACCTACTGACAGAAGCTTCACTTCCTTCACAACTGTCATGTATTTGCTGGATATGGTTCGCAAAAGATGAAAACTATGGGGTCCCTATTGTAGAGTTGAGCATGTTAAAATAAACAGCAACTTTTTGCAACATTTAGCAAAAAACCACGTTTAAAAAAACATGTGTGAATGTTCTTTCTGTTACTTTTGACCACATTTATACCAATATTTGTGAAAGTTGTGGTGTTTCTTTTCTGGTAAAAATATAATGTCAATGTTAAATTTAAATTTTGAATATTAAATCTAAATTTTGAATATTAAATCTAAAACTAAATCTAAATGTTAAATCTGAATGTTAAATGTTAAATCTAAATCTGAATGTTAAATGTTAAATCTAAATCTGAATGTTAAATGTTAAATCTAAATCTGAATGTTAAATGTTAAAGCTAAATGTTACTGGTCAAAATAAATATTTATCTAACATGCAAATTCACCGGGAGTACCAAAATAAAAGCTCATTCCGTTGAATTTGCAAATTAGCTAAATATGTAGTTTAACCCGTGAAATTTAGATTTAACATTGAGATTTAAATTTAACATTTAGATTTAACATTTAACATTTGCATTTAACATTTACATTTAGCATTTACATTTAGCATTTACATTATATTTGTCAGAGAAAAAAATATCACATTTCACAAATATTGTTGTAAATCTGGTCAAAATTAACATTAAAAAAATTCTCATATATGTTTTTTCAACATAGTTTGTTGCTAAATGTTGCGAAAACATGCTGGTATCAGTTCAGGGATTGATTAAAATAAAGTTATTTCAGAGGTGTAGCTTGTGAGAAAGTCAAAGAATAACAAGGATGTGACAGGGACACAGTCTTTATGCTTCTTATTCAAAAAGCAGCTAAAAAACCTCCAGGGATTTCACACATATGTTCGCACCTGCTAAGTGCCTGTACCCTTAACTTGGCTGAGCCTTTTTCTTTTTTTAAACACAAACATCCCGGCGGCTATAATTAGCTCTGTCACTCTGCATTCCACAATGTGGATCGCGCTGCCACTCATTTCAAACCTTACATACCACTCCCCAATAACTCCTGTTTTGAAGCTTTGTGTCACTCACTGTGTTTATTTACCTCTCCTCGTAGCTCTTCACCCCGCTGTGATACTCACACATTGCAAACCCTCACTTACAAAACTTATTTTGGTCTCTTGCATTATTATTATTTTTTTTCTAAAGTCACCAAATATGTGCTGCTTGTGCTAATGCCAGTAATCACAAACCCATTGACATTGTCTGTAATCTAAGGGTCAGTTTAGCTTGCAGCCAGATGGACAGTGAGAACAAATACAACCTGTCTGCACAGTTGGTTTTTGTTTGCGTGTTTATACTGAGAGCACACAGACTTCTTAAGAACACTAGTAAGTGTCCCTAATTCTAGTTATTTTCAGGCTTGAAGGAGTGCAGGCAACCAACAGGAAAGGGTGTTATTGGACTATAAAGGCTTGGATTTATACTTCTATACAAAGTCAAGAACTCGCCATAATCACAAGTGGAAAGTTTGCAGAAGTCGTGCGTTTTCATGCGCAAAGAACTAAAATATTAAAGTTGTTTGTTCTTGCGTGTAAGGTTAGCTCAGGTCTCGACATTTCAGGCATTCAAGTCATTTCAAGCTTTGTGGAGGCCCCCAGTTTGGGTAGTCACATGGAAAGATTCCAAATCCATGAATAAGTCTATGAAATGCTGAATTGTATTAATTTTGTTGACTAAAAAGTTACGTCATAGTTTTGTTGAGTAAATTTTAGGAGTGACAATAACTAAACTATAGCTGGGTTTCCATAACAGATTTTTGCAAAACAAAAGCGTTATTTCTAAATGTCGACAAAGCAGGTGTGTCCCGATCCTATATCGATATCGGATATTGGTCTGATGTTAGCCTGAAAACAAATATCGGATATCGGATTCAAATTTGCGGATTTTGCAATTTTTAATTTTTTTTTTTCAATTGATTTTTTATTTATTTTATTTAATTGTAGAATACTGTAGATATTGTGTTGAAGGTTAAAAAAAAAATGTAACCAATTGCTTAATAATAAATGGGTCAGTATTTCTCACACCTACTGTTGCTGACTATTGTTCTCTGTTTGAGTAACATCACTTGATCAAACCTTTTCTAACATACCACACTAGAAAATAAGTCATTATTATCATTATTTTTTATTAAAGAAAAGAAAAGAGAGGTAAAAATAAATGAATAAATAAAGTATGTATGATTCATGCTGATAACGGATCAATATCAGCATCGGCCGATATGCAAGGCTGAAATATCGGTATCATATCGGAAATGAAAAAGTTGTATTTGAAAGTGTTTCCATTAAACATTGTTTTGGGGAGGAGCCTCGTAACTCCTGTGAAATCTCATCCCGCGAGACTTCGCCACAGGAAGACGGATGCTCCAAGACGCCGTATAACTCTGTATTTATTTGTTGTTTCACGTCTAATGTGGCAGTAATGATTTAAGTATAATGCTGAGAAATGTCCCGGTCTCCTCTTCATGTTTTCTCAAAGAGAATTGGTCATGTGACCATGTACGTCACGTTCTGTGATGTGCATTTTCAAAAAAAAAGTGTAATGTCTTAAATACTTCCTCATGAAAGCTTGAAAACTTTTGAGCGATATTTAGATTTTACGCATTTCCAAGGATAATGGTAATCCAGTTTATGACTATTTTCAATAATACATATACATAAATATACTGTACATGGTGACGAAAACCATATCAAAATATGATTTATTTTCGTAATAATGAAAACTATATTTTTATATATTTGAAAACTAAATTATAATTTTGTCAATCTGAACTCATGTAATCACGGGTTTAATACACAATGATTACTTCCAATCTCTGTCAGTCTGTATTTACATACAATAATACAATCCCATCACACGTTGATTAATTTTGATTTTTTAAACTCTTATGTTTTATATTTTTCTATATGTGTAACAGATTTAGTCGACTAAAATCTTAATGTTATTGAGTTGACTAAAATGAGACTATAACTGAAATATTCCTGGTGACAAAATTTTGACTAAAACAAAGTTTTATTTTAGTCAAAAGACGATGACTAAAACTACATCAAAATTTGCTTTCCAAATAAACACTGCTGCTGAATGATAAGTATCTATCAATCGTTCCCATAATACCTAGGGGTAAAAAAAAAAGCAAAAATAAATCACATTAACTAGATGACGTTTAGCTTTGTTTGGTTGTCATAATGTAATGCTTTTTAAAATGTAAGAGGTTAATAATAATAATATTAATAATAATAGTATGATTGCTAAATATTAAACCTGAGGTGCCACCTTGCGAATATAATAACATGGACAAAAAACACTTATGTATTGTAAGTATCAACCATCAAAAATATCACTTGAAGGTTATGGACTACCTTTATCAGCAGCTTTATCAGTTTATTTTGTAAATTTAAAATTTCAATTTCTTTTACTAATTATTTAACAAATACGGGTATGACTCGAACAACATACATTGTGAGGAATAATATAAAACACTTAAATTACTCCAGATTAGACCAGGGGTTCTCAACTGATCTCACCCTGGGACCCACATTTTGCCACGGTCATTACATCACGACCCACATTTTTTTTTCTTTTCTTTTTTTGAGAATCCAACCGACCAAATTTAGTTTTTAAAAAATAGCTGTTGAAAACACACATACATTATATTTTTTTAAAAAAAAGAAATCTATATATTTTCCTGTGCATGCATTTCACAGCATGCCTGTGTCAAAAGGAAAGTTTCTTTCAAAATAAAAGACAAGTCCAACTTGAGAGACATTATTAGGCTATTTATTTATTTTTGACCAGTTGTCCGAGACCCACCTAGTACAGGTCCGCGACACACTTTTGGGTCCAGACCCACCAGTTGAAAATTGCTGGACTAGACTACTATCGTTACACATGCATTTGCGTATGTAAATGAGGTTTGGAAATGTAGAAAAGAAAAATGGAAATTGGGGTTTTGCTAATTTAAAACAGTTAGAGAGGGAATTCCTAAAACTTAAATGTCAAGGTTTTAATAAACTTTTCATACCTATTTTTCTAGGGCATTATCATTTCTCTGTGATATATATTCAATAGAAACTAACAATGTTTTTTTGTTTTTTTAACAATACAAATGTACTCGTGCATCGTCGAGGCGCGTTAGGACATGCAAAGATGAAAGAAATAATTCTTTGTCTGCCTGGGATTCTTTGTGAAGAACAAATAACAAAAGAATTGTTGGCTGCTTTTGTTTTCCCATACCCAAGGACACACTCAATAACAAAACCGTTATTTCATTTTGTGACACGTTTGTCGGCCCATCGTAGGGACAGAACGGTCCATCGTGACCATTCCTTGGTTGTTGGCAAACTAAAAAGCAAACAAACAAGTCTCACTGGAGTGAAACCAAGACAGTGGAAAGACTGGTTAGAACAAGACAAAGATGAACTGGCTACAGAGGACGGGGAGGTGGGGAGCACATGCAGGTACAGCAGACTCGTCTCTACTTGGCAACCAGAGAGTTTAGACGGAGCAGAAACAGACTAATGAATCAGAGGAAACCATCGATCCTTTATTAGTCTGTTCTTTTGTAGGTCTGGCTTTAGAGTTTGAATAATGTGTCTTTTTATCATATAGGAAATTTTAAGAAATAGTTTACTTTAACTTTTAATCCCCATTTTTTTTTTTGGCACTCTCTCAGATGTACCTAAATCTCCTAGCCATTGGCCGTTTCTGGCTATAGGCAGACTATAGGCCACATGAGCCAATAGGAACCCCGAAGCTTAGCACTTAGCAGTGTTGGGAACATTACTTTAAAAAAAATAATTAGTTATAGTTACTCACTACTTGATCCAAAAAGTAACTGAGTTAGTAATTGAATTACTCTATGATAAAAATAACTCATTACCAAGGAAAGTAACTATTTGCGTTACTGTTAAAAAAAAAAAAAAAAAATTGCTATATGTCAAATAATTCAGATTTTTTAGATGCGTGTGTCGTGAGGTGCTTCATTAAATTTGAGTTGCTTACAACGGATGTCGACAAAGTCTTCACTCCTGGATATAATGTACACGTCACATACACGTTTTTTGCCGTTGACCACAAATAACTTTTCATCGGACTGCTCCGCGCTCGCCATCTCTGCTGCTTCATCAAATCTGTAGTGGTTGTGTGCGTGTGGCGCGTGTGAAAACACTGGCTCTGATTGGCTACCATGACACATGGCGCCGCCTTCGCCAATCATAATCGCTCACCTTGTTTTTAACCCACCTCCTCACTACAGCTGAGTCAGAAGCCGGGGGTGCTTTCGGATAAAAGTTTATTCAATCAATACATGTAATGCACTGCATTTAACGTTCAGTAACGATAACGGTGCTGTAAAGGCGTAAAAAAGTAATTAGTTTGATTACCCCATTACTGAAAAAAAAAAAATTCCGTTACATAACGCCGTTATTTTTAACGCCGTTATTCCAAACACTGGTACTTAGCCTCTATTAGGGAAAAGGAAATTCACCAGTTTTCATTTATAATTTGCCCAAAATAAGATTTGGAATATAAGAATAAAATAAGGTTCCATAAAAAGCTTTGGTGTGTGTTTATGACACAATTAGCACAACATATTTGCAGTGTGGGACAAGTAGGCCTACCCATTATCTCTGTCCAATATCCCTGTTAGAATGGATACTTATGAAAAACAGCATTGGCCTAATTAATTCATTAAACAAAAAAGCCACCAAACAAACAGATTATGGGATGTGGACAGCGGGTGGAACGACACCTTTTATAACAGATACGTGTGTGTGTGTGTGTGTGTTTTGTTTTGTTTTGTTTGTTTTGCGTGGGTATGTGTGTTTATACATTTATTTTTGGATTATTTGGGAATTTATTTTTGGATTTATTATTGTTTTTAAACCAATGGTTTGAACGAACAGGGAATGGAAATGTAACTGTATATTTGTTCATAAACTAAAGAGACTGTAAGTGGGATACTGTACCAGTTGCAATGGATAAATTTTGCAAAAACAAAATAAATATAAGAAATTTAAATTAAAAAATTAAAAAATCCCAGTTGGGGGTAAAAACACATCAAGAAGAAAACTGAAGCGGGAAAACACAGCTAAAGATAAAATGAAGGCATTTTAATATTTTGGGTCGACGCAGAGCTTTCCCACTAGCTAGCTTTGCTATAGCCTTGTATGAATTTTACTTAGCTAGGATAAGCAGGCTTATCTTCCCAGTTTCACAAAAGTTGGCTGAAGTGAATTTTGAGAAACGTCACGCAAACCCTTTGACTTTTTGAAAAACATTTGACATTGGTTTTTTTTGCCTGCCTCGAATAATCTGTTTCTGTAATACATGAAATATACTTTCCTTAATAATTATCTGTTTAATGATCAAACGGTTTTAAAACATATTTCAATGTATATAATGTAATACAAACATGCGTGGTTTAAATATCAACTCATCGGCAACAGTCAGTTTAATAGATTTTTTAGTTTTTTGTCGGTTAAAGAACAAAAAAAAAGTGGAAAAAAAAATATTGTAGTGTTAAAGAGCATGCTATTAAGAATGAATAATGGTAACATATCACAGGGCTGTCATTTCACATTTTATTGAAGCAGCCGGTGCGCACACTGTGAGAGGGTAAGAGGACAGTGCCCTTGAATTAAGATGACACTATTCCCCTGTCTGCAATGTGTCATGCTCTTTTTGTCAGCCCACATTTCCCCCCAGTGGATTGGCCTGCATGAGTATCTTTCATTATCCAATACAAAAAGCCCGGGCCATTCACGAGTGAAAAATGAAAAGTTTTTAGAAAAGCGATCTTATAGGAAGTGAGAGGTCAGTGAATTGAGTCCTTGAAAATGTTCCTGTGACTCTGGAAAATTTCAAGAAACTGACGTCCTTGTTGCACAGTTTTGTGGAAACCTCTTAAAAATGAAAGCCGTGACTCCAGGAACAAGTCAGCATGAGAGAAACGGGACAAAAACCTTCATTTTCTGAGAAAATTGTGAAAATTGTGATTTTCGAGTATTTTTTTTGCAAAATATGCTTGTTGAAGTTCTAAAAAGAGTACTCCATACTTCAAATAACAGTATCACAGGACTTGTTCCTTCTTTTCTCATTGCGTGTCCCATTTCACCCCAGAGCAAAGGAGAAAAACAATATTCAGGTGTTAGTGTAACTACACTCTATAAAGACGTGGGAAACAATTATTGATGCTGCTGCCCTCTCGTTGGGGGGTTTACATCCTGCTAGTTCCCCTAATTTGTTATTTTTTAGGTGTTAACCTTGTGATTGGCTTTTGCTCCTTCTCAGGATTACTCCCCTGACCCCCTATATTCAACTGGCTACCTCTGCAACTCTGTACAGGTCAGGATAGGTATGTATAAAAGACATGACAAACTAGACAATTTAACGGTTTTTATAAAGTACATCTGTTTTTTTATATATAGGCATTATATTAAGAAAAAATGACTTAGCTGCATGAGCGTCCCACACTCGATCATATAATATCAGGAAGAATTGCACAAGTAGCCATCGGCAAACTCATAAAAAGTGTAATATTCTGTGAAGTAGCTGCATGTAAGATGTGACAGTTGTGTCAAATAGAAAGTTATGTAGTCCTCCCTCAAGATAGATAGATAGATAGATAGATAGATAGATAGATAGATAGATAGATACAGTAGATAGATAGATAGATAGATAGATAGATGGATGGATGGATAATGGTGAACCCGTCTGTCTGGATATGCACTGGACTCTTGGAACAAGTGGCGAGTTGTGTGTCCGTCGATATTTTCAGTGGAAGACATCTACATAATTGGAATTATGGTAGGAGGCATGCTACTGATTGGAGCTGGCAGCTTTCTGACCTATCGCAAAGTCCGTATTACATTAGCAGCTGTTTTGGGAAGGCTGCTAGTCATTTCTGAAGGATGAGGCAGGGCTCTCAACGTTCAAACACATGTGATGAATGATCTAAAAAGCAAGCAGGAGCTGCTTTTGGAACGTCTACGCAAATTTGAACCCAACTTGGAGAAGTTGAATGCTCGGCTTGCTAGTTAAAAAAAGGGCCACCTCATTGGATTACTGCTGGGAGACTTGAGACTAAAGGCTATCGGAATTGAGCTAGCCTGAATCGAAAACAAATCGCTTATCTTCTTTGGTTCCCAAAGTCAGCCACGGCTTCTCAAAGCTGTCTCAACTATCACCTGGTGTCATGCAGAAAGACGGTTTGTCCCCCAGTTTAAAACCTGCCTTTTACCCTCACCTCTCCTCCTGTTGTTCTCCCACTTTTCTCCCACTTGTGGCGACCCACAGTTCTCCCGCTCCTGTCCTCCCATGTTAAATGTAATTGTCTTTTGATGTTTTCTTGAACGGGATGAAAGTGAAATGAAATTCCTTTGCTCTGTAACATGTGCAATAACAAATAAAGTTGATTCTGATTCTGATAGATATGTGAGGCTCTGGGCCAACAAACTGAAACATGTTCTTAACACTATCTTCAAAGATACAAAATTCCCTTTTTGAAAACCTTATTTTTTTTAAAACAAGTTTGTTTCTCTGGGCCTGTTTGCCTCGTTTCATCTTACTTTTATGGTACGTTTGGATGCACACTCCTCAAAGTTCTGTGAAATCAAGTGTGTTCACTGAGGCTCAATTCTAGGTCCAATTCTTTTTAACTTAGAAATGCTCCCAATTGAGGATGTCATGAGACATGGCATCAGTTTTCAATGTATGTACACAGTTGTATGTTACCATGTCTCCTGATGACACAAAACCAACTGATAACCTTTTCAACTTTATCTTAGATGCAGAAAGTTTCCTACAACTCAACCAAAACAAAGCTGAGGTTTTACACTTTGGTCCTGAGAGAAACCTGTGCAAACTAAACTCATTATTACTGAAAACCAGCACCACAGGTTAAAATATTGGTGTAATTTTAGACTCTGAGCTTATCGTCTTAAAAAAATAGACTTCTTGTTTCGACTATTGCAATGCCCTACTCACTGGTCTTCCAGGAAAGCGTGTCAACCACCTCCAACTACTCCCAAATTCAGCTGCACATGTTGTAACGATTACCAGGGGAGTAGCTAACATAACCCCAGTATTAGAATTGCTCCATTGCCCCCCGTGACTTTCAGGGTCCATTTTAAGGTTCTGTTATTGGTTTTTAAATCTTTCAATAGTTCACGGATCCCGGGGTCCTCTGGCACGGGCCTTTTTGTAATATCAAGAACCAACATGAAAAGCACCATCCTCCTCAATTGTGGAACAGCCTGAAAGGAAGTCTTGCAGAACTAGAGAATATTGAGCCTTTTATATCTAAACTGAATACTTACTTATACATGTTTTTGTATTTTATGTCTGTCCTACAGTTTTATATTTTTGGACTATTATCTATGTTGGTATTTATTTTTGTTCATTATTGTCTGCTTTTTTTATCATGTTGCTGCAACAATTAGATTTCCCCTCTGGGCATCACAAAAGGTTTATTCTATTCTATTCTATTCTATTCTATTCTATTCTATGTCAATAGGATTTATCACCTTAACCCTTATCCTTACCCAATCCCAAACCTTGAATGAAATATTACAAGATGTACCTGCAATAAATTACTTCCAATTTAAGTGACCACATTTAAAAGTCCTGTCCTGCAGCACAAAAATAATACAGAGACCGAGTTGGCACGAACAAAAACAGAAATGTTCATTTTCGTGACAGTGTCATGTTTCCCTTAAGATTGTGTTGAAAGTCATTCTTACACAATAAACGCCTTAACAACAAGTATGAGTTTGCAAAAATGACCATGTTACAATTATTTTAGTTCCTATTATTTCAATTCTTACTAATATTTGTTTTACCTGCATCTAAAGCTTGGTAAAGCATTAAAACCAGATGTAAAATGTAAAAACATTTAGAGGCAAATAGATTAGCAGCTCAAGAACTCAACATCCTATTTGACAACAAAATGTATTTCAATGCATTTTATGCTCCAAAGAAGCTGCCCATAGAAATGTGTACCAGTAGGGAGGGGAAACTACTGCTGCATCCTGAATGTGGTACAGGATGATGGACGATACGCTTAGACCTAAATATCACATTAATCCTTGGGCCCATTGCGACACCCCCCCAAGGACACAGCAGCAGTTTCTCCTCCAGCACATGCACTGTGAGTGTGTGAAGAGGGGAACACACCACTGAGGAGCATGGGGAGCCGGACTGGCTGCTTTAGCTCCAGGAAATGGAGAGGAGATACAGAAAGAAGGGAGGGAGAATAGCATGAGAGGAGGGCATTAGCAGGGATGGAGAGGTCGGACAGCGGAGAGCGACCAAAGAGTAGCTGGAGAGAAAATACTAAGATAGAAGAATTCCCAGGGAGTGGATGGAGAAACAACAGGCTCATGGACACTTCACAAATTCTTTGGACAGGAAAATAGACACATAGCCTGTTCAGCTGGCTAGTCGGAGCCTGATGAAATCCCAGGTTATTTATTTATCCCGTTTGTTTTTGTCCTTCAGGGAAAACGTTGGTATTCATCTCACTTTTACTTTGATCCTGATATCAAATGCAGACAACACACAACTTTCCTATTGTTAGTCATCAAATCATGCTGTTGGGCTCCCGTCCAAATTTGTTATTGCTTTAGAGGTACCTGCCACGTTAAGTGATGATCACTTTGCTGAATGGTGCAATGTTTGTAAATGGTTTTTTTTTAATCTTTGTTCAAAATCACATCTCATAATACCCATGTTAATTCAATTTAAAAACCTCAATTTAACAATAAAAATATCCAAATATTGCAGCGTGTTCATTTGACAACAAAAATGATCTCTTCATCATTGTTTTTTCAATAATTCTTTGTTAATGATAAATTGGGCAGTAATTGCTTTTATTCTGGAGATTTATTTGTTTAAGCCCAAGATGAGCCTTGAAATTAAAAAAAAACCCACCAGTGCATGCATCATCACTGTAAACAGCCAAACTTCTCAGTGCAGCATGAGAAAGATTCTTCTCCTTCAGCGTAAGCAATTTGGGCTCATCTTGCCGTCTCTCTGAAGACCCAGTAGCCTGAACATTTATTACTTTCTTCTAATATCAAGGAGATGGATAAGATCAGTAAAGCAATTAATCAGTCAAGTCAAGCTGTGGGCACAGCGTGTGGAATGAGGATCTTTCAGTATGGAATTGTACCTCCGGAGCTTGAGGCTATAGTTTTTCCACAGAGGTTCCAGAGAGCTTGTTGCTTTATAGTCACGGTCCGAAAACTCTGGATACTGAAACGAAACCTTAGCTATGCTTTAGGATGAACGGAGTTTTTAATGTTTCTTTGGGGGGAAAAAAAATCAGTCCATCCACTCATCCATCCATGTATCCTTCATCCATCTATCCATACATCCATCAAGATTCAGTTGAAGGTTTCAGTGTCCCGCAGCAGTTATCATCAAAGGCCGGCAGAGGTATAAAGAGTACTGATATATCCTAATCAAGTAGAAGTACTGTTACTTGATTGAAATTGTACTCAAGTACAAGTAAATCATACATAAAATACTCAAGTACAAGTAAAAAGTAGCTCAATTCAAAAATTACTTTCACCCCCCATGCTTATTTTTGGTAATACATTTTGCCACGGTCCCCTTGCATACAGAAAACATCTCATGTATAAACTTAAAAAGGAAAAGACCAAATCTTGCACAATTGGAACTTAATTTAGATTCCACATAGACATCTGTATCAAACAAGAAGACAGTCAACATCCCCCACCAAAACGGAACAAGGGCAATAACTCCGGAAAACATTATTGCTTTGCTTCCCGTTTTCGAACTCCTTCAAGGTACTAATACCATGAAGCTACACACTTAAACAGTTCCTGAGAAAAGCTATCCCATGTAACTTGGATGTACTGACGGAGCTCAAACCTACTGTACATCCCCCTTCCACACTTTGTGGTGGGATAATAAAAGGTTCATCACAACTTGCAATTATTTTTCAAGTAAAATAACACAAATAAATTCAATTCAAAATAAATACATTCTCAGAGTTATTGGATGGTATTTGACAGCTTGAATGTGTCCACATGACAAGTAGTTATAAGCATCTAGAGACTTCTTTTTTGTCATATATACATTGGGTTTTTCTATCAGATATGTAGAAATGTCTGGCCATTGAACATCGGGCCAGGAGCGCAGGATCGGATGACCACTCGTTTTCGGGAATGCAGCATGGGTCCTGCAGTTTCCTTAAATAGGCGTCCGCGTCCTCAGTTGACAAGCTTTCTACATACTACAAACTATTTTCGAGCCTTAACAGCGGTTCATTCATTGCCATTTTTCGAGTGTCACAACTGATAGCGAATGGTTTCTGCACCTAGTATGCATGTGCACGTCAATCACGTCTCATGTTTGTCCACATTGAAATTCATCTGTCGTCTACTCCAAATCAAGCCACTATTTCAGTCATTTGCAACACTTTGTATCCTAACTACGGTCCTCTTATGGCCTCTTATCACCCCACATGCTATTTTGAAGTCCTTTCTGCCAGAAATAGTTTGATTCACTGCTTGTATTATAACTTATTGTGGACAAAAAGAACAAATTCAGAATACAATGCTTTTTGAAAAGGTTAACATTTTCCTTAATGGCTGTCACTGTAGACCCACATCAGTATGCGTACCAGTGGATTCCATCCCTCAGGGAAATGAACAGAACTTCTTCCTACGTGTTTTTCTATTCTTTTCATTACATACATTGTATTTCTGGAAGGGCTTAACAGGGGACTCAGGTAGTGGGATTGTGTTCAGTCCATGTACCACCATTAGTCATGATTACAAATCTTTATTAAACTATATTTGAATCCTAAATGCATTTTACATTTTAATATAGACTTTACTTGGCTCACACTCATAATTATCTTTTAGAGTGTGCAATAAAAACAGCATTAATTTCTCATTACGAATCTTTATTAAAGTTGTTTGATTATTTTGATGCCTATTATTCTGAACTGAATATTTTGAACACTATTGAAACTCTGTTTGAAAACGATTTACAAAACGGAATAATGAAACTGCAGAGCAGGTTGTCATAAAGAACATTTCCAAGGCCAAGCTATTTTTCTATTCGAAAAACCCTGAGGCCAATGTACAGTACAGTCAGGGTTAGAGAAAACACCCACGGAGCCAATCAAAAAAAAAAAAAGAAGTAATCAACACTCTCACACCTCAAAATAAAAAAAGGAAAAAAAAAATCTTTAAACCAAACCCACTGAAACAAACAATGAGGAAGTGATGGAGGGGAACAAGTCACGACTAAAATCAATCTGTAAACATCAGATAAACCCAGAGAATTAACACAGATGATAAAAGATTGAACTTTAAAAAAGTGAACAAAACTTTATTTGATAAAACTGGCAAGAAAAAGTAATTTGGTTAAGAAATGTTGCCTATCTCGGCTGTCATTGGGCACTAGGCGGGGGTACAGCCTGGACAGGGAGCCAGTCCATAGCAGGGCAACAGTCATGTTTTTGGATTGTCAGAAAAAACTCACACAAGCATGTGGAGAACATGCAAACTCCACACAGAAAGGACCCAAGTGTCCACCCTAGGGTGTGCAATAAATAATAATAATTATGTCTTTAGTTTAAACTAGTTAGTAATTGGCTTGTCTTTGCATTTAATGCCGTCTCATGGTATAAATGGTAAAAGCCCCTAAACTGCATTACCAAGGCCTTTGTTTTTTTATTTTTTTCAATTATTTAATTCTTTATTTTTCTGTATTGTCTTTTGAACAATCACACACAGTTCACAACGGGTGGCATACAACTTAATTTGACAGATGAAATAATAAAGTAAATAGATGCCTGTGGTCTTATTAAAACAAAATAAAAAATGAGGTTTACCTGGAAAAACAGAGAACAAATATTTCTTCCTTTGAAGTTCAAATCATCCTCTTTTCCATGTACGTAGGTCTCAAAAATGATATAATTAAATAAAAGAAAAGAAGAAAAAGTAAAGTGTACATAGTTTTATATATCAACATACATACCCATATACAACCTTGTGTTAAAAAGTAGTGTTGTCCCGATGCCCTTTTTTGGCCCTGATACCCAGTTGCATATTATTTGGCTGATACTGATACATGCCATTACCGCAGTGTTTAAACAAAGATATGACCTGTTTTGTACCCGGGGTGAAGGCCAGGGCGAGACCGCTGCTCCCGCTGGCACAGAGTGGGGTTTTGGATTCGAGCAACTGGGCCGGAGCCTGGCAGGGGGCGGTACCCACGGACGCATACTTAAGTGGTAATGGTGGATTGTTCTTCGTTAGTATTCAGTGGATTGTTCCTTGTTTGTGTTCAGCGGCTTTTTCTTCCATTTGGCGGATTGGGTATCGAAAGTAGTTTGAAGAAGAGTTTGATGCAGTAAATTGGTGGTATCGGCGTGTTGATAGTTAATACTTGCCGATACCAATCCAGCCTTTTAGTGCCGTATCGGGACCCTTCCGGATACTAGTATCGGTATGGGCACAACATTATTAAAAAGTTTCACAAAACTCCAACGGAACCACACTCACTGATTGCAGCCATCGACCAGTTCCAGTTGGTAAATAGTAAGTAGTGAACAGAACAGAAGAGAGGGATATCATCAGTAAAATATATCATGAGATAGCCAGTCTTGAGCTAGAGATTAGAGAATGTTCGCTGCAAAGCCTTAATACCTTCAGAAAAGGGCAGGACGTGAGAGCAGATGGAGAGATGTAAGCCAAGAGTAGAGAGAGAGAGAGAGAGAGACATGGTTAAGGCAGTCAAATTCAAGTCTAGTGAAAAGGTTGAATGAAAAAGCAAGCGAAGCAAATACAGCCAATGGCAAAACGAAAGAAACAAATTAAAATGACCACAGAATGATTAAAACCACACTAAATTACTGAGGGTGTAAGAAAAAATCAATTCGGGAATATATTGCAATATTTCACCACGCGATTAACCCATCAATCCAAACAATGTCAAAATTCATTTTTTTTTTTATCATTTTTTTAAACAAAAGAAAACATTAACTTGCGCTAACATATGCATAACATGTAAACGCCAGGTCACTAGGTGTCAGTAAATAAAGCCTAATATTAAAAGTAGAAAGAATAGTGACTTCAAGAGGGAGGAGCCTGATAGCTAAAGGATAACCTTTTCAATCAAAGGCTTTTGGTAAGCCAAACATATCTAAATTAGGATGATATGCACTTCAATGTTGTTGTCTTTTCCTTTATCCTTTAAAAACCTCAACTTTTGATTAAATATCTTTACGAAATGTAATTTTCTCTTATTTTCTGTTTTAAGTGGCTATACAAGTCTATTCTCTATCTATCTGTCAATAACACATTTAGGGCAAAACATTTCATCTGCCTGTCCGACACGGTGGTCACAAGATATTTATTGAAATTGCAGACTCCTACAATGTCAGCCTTCCATTTTCCATGTCATTTACCAAAATCATTTATCGTCCCACACCATTTACTTTTTCATTATGTTGACAAAATGTCTTTTTAATTACAAATGTTGACATTAAGATCCAGACATAACCACCTGTTTCTGATTATTAACTGTAGTTTTGATCTGTTTTTCCAGTCACTGCAGTATTCTCTCACACAGCAAAATGTGGATATAGTTACACACAAGTGTTAAAATTAGCCGTAGGAGATAATGTGTGTTTAATTGCGATGTGCTCTAGCTGGTGAATTCCCCTTCAAGCCTGCCTATGGGATTACAGAGTGAAAAAGATGGATGGATTTATGGACAGCTTGTACAATTTACATGACCTATACCTGGCAATGGGGGTATGACTCAGTGTGTGGATCAGGAACACTGCTCCCACAGGGTATGTTCTGAAAATAGTACGAGATAAAACTAGGTGTGTTAATGAACTTTGACTATGCTCAAGACAAGCTGGAGCCCCTGTAATGGGGAATAATGTCAAAACTTGAGGAAAATCGAAGAAAAAGACTGAAAACTTAACATTTTTTGTGTATTTTTATGCTGCTGGTAATCATTGGCCCTACTTCAACTTAAAAAAAATAATATAATAAATAAAAAACAAAAAAGCAATTAGACATTTATTGCAATGTTTCTCTCAGGCTTAGATTTACAACCCACAACATTATTCACCGAGCAATGATAATAAAGTACCTTTCCTTTATAATTATGATTGGTGTATTGTGTAACTAAGACTATATGAAATAAAGCAATAAATCACTTGCACCAAAGGTATATTAAAACATTGATTTTTCCATCTTTAAAAATAGTGTTAGAGAAAAACTAACTTTGCAAAAATGTCCTGACGCTAATATTCGCCTTTTTTGTTTAGACAGAGTGCAGCACGGTTACAGTGTTGCCAACTTTGCAACTTTTCAGCGATTCCTTTTTTTTTTTGTTTAAAGCAACTCACGACAACTCTTGCGACTTTTTTCCTGGTGTTAGTGCAGACTTTTAGAGATTGCATCATTGCTCATTTTAACAAGCAGCACTCACAGGCGGCCCAATCATTGTTTTTCCAAAGTGCCAGATTTTGAAATGGGCTTCAGCGAGACGTTCGGGGTGGCTGCAATGCTCATGTAAACAAGCAAACTAACGGCCCCCACATGCTATCGGGAAAGTCGATGAAATTCTATATATATCAAATAATACCAATGTAGTGCATAGAATGAATATGTGAGCTAAAGAAAAGACAGAGAAGCTGGAATTATGGATATAGTTTATATTTTATCCCATGGACAAAAAATAGCCTGACAATCAAACGCAGGAGGATTATTACTGTGATTTTTTGAAAAACAGAAAGAAGACAGGATATTTGGAATTCTAATAATATTTAGAAGTGTTTTTATTTCCCACGGCATGACGTCTCTCTGGTACAGCCAATGGCAGCTTTACTGGGGAGAACTATTTGCCTTCAGTTTGCCTCATTATATGCATAGATATCATTTTATTTTATTTTATTTGTGGTGGGACTAGATTAAAAATAAAAAAAAAAGATTCAATTATCAGAAACTTTGCAATTAGTTCATCTAAATTAATTGCACAACAATATTTGACACGAGACGCAAGGTTTTTTCAATTTTAATGGATTTTGATTTGGTATACATGACTGAAACAATAAAAACAAATAAGCTTAGACAACAAAATCGTGTATTATTTTCATCAAAACATAATGTGCAATATGAATAAATAATATTATGATTGCATTGTTCACAAAACACAAACTAAATTTTAAGTAAGCCGTATTCTATGTAGGTATATGTGTCTTTATTATTCAATAAAAAATTTTTTCACTTAAATAAAAAAAAATATATATGTATATAACTTCTATAAAAAAAATTCTTTTCAATCAAAAAAAAAGTTTACTTCAATCAAAAATAAATGTTTTGTGAATAATAAAAACAAAAATGTACTACTCATAATATAGCTCAAATACAAAAAAGATGACTTCATTCACTGTTCAAATGCAATTATGTGGGTTTCAAATATTTGTTTTGCATTTTAACACTATTTTCCTTTGATTGAAAATATGTATTTTTGATTGAAGCAAACTTTTTTTTTGATTGAAAAGTTTTTAGTTTTTTTTTAAAAATTGAATAATAAAGACAAATCTACAGTACCTACATAATATTCATACTTTTACTGGGGAATGTTTGGAAACTTTCTAAAACAAATGTGTTTGTGTATTAAATTAAATAATATTAAGTAAAAAATAATGATAATAAATAAATACCACAGCACTTAATCTAGATTAGAACATTCCAGAGAAGCGGAAATGAACATTGCAAAAATAGTTATATTATCTGTGGCATGAATAAATAGACCAACTGATGAAGCTGATGAATTTAGTTTGAAATTGTCTTTCTACGTACGTAGAGAAGTTCATAAGTTAAGTCAGATAGCATTTATCTGTAGCACGGCTCCTATGCCCCGCCCACATCCTCTACCACAGAGTGTTTGACTGTCCACTCCACTTGGAGCGCAAGTTAAAGGGGACATATTATGAAAAAATCCACTTTGCAGTTTTTTTTGATCACATATGAGGTAACTTGAGTGTCCACCGGCACACAAAATGTGAAATAAAAATCCATCCAGTTGTTTTTTTGTGGTCTTTGTAAGTCTTCCAACACAGAGAAAATTGCTCAGTTTCAAAATTTCAGGATTTGTGATGTCACAAGTCAAATTGGGGAAAAAAAAGCCCTCTCTTTCGCTGGTAACTCCACTTTTGAGAAAGTCTGCCATTGTTTTCCTCGCTAGCGAAATAGTGATGGCTAACGGTAAAACTAAGTACAGAACTTTCTTGCTGCAAAAATTGCATATTATGTCCCCTTTAAAAAAAAAAGTTTTCTTCTCCATTCTTACAGCAGCAAAATGGAAATATCTCCCCTACTACCTGATGACTTACACAGGACTTTGCCCGTGGAAAGGTTGTTTTCAGTTATGTTTAGTAAGAATTCAACAGTGATGAATATTTCTGTGACCTTGGCAGAAGTCTCACTGAACAGATCAAAGCAAAGTCAACTAGAAGCTAAAACTATTGTTTAAAGCTGTGGTTCTCAAAGTTTTTTGAATCCAAGTACCCCATTTTTCTTAGTTTTGAATCCAAGTACCCTCTTTTTTTCGACTGACAACTATGGAGCATAATGATGGAATAAATAAGTGTTAACACAAATTTTAAAAGGGGGGGGGGGGTATTATGTAAAAATCCCTTTTTTCAAGCTTTGTATCATGTTAGTGTGTCATTCCCTCTTGAAAAACACACCTCCAGTGTTGCTCAGAGTGATTCACGTATTTTTGAGTAATCTTTAAATTTCCTGCCAGCAGCCAGTTTCCTGCTGTTTTGCTCGTGGGGACGAGGCTCCGCCTGGGGACGAGGCCCCTCCCTTCTCCTATGTTCTCTTTTTCAGTGCAGCCCACAGCACCCGCCTCTCCAGATTTAGCTTTTGATTTGCTTATTTTAAATATTTCTGGAAGAAACTCCTGGCTTATGTTGTCTGTACTCATTTATGTATGCATTAAAAAAATAAAAATTAAAAACTTGCTCCCCTCCCCCCGCTTCCAGGACACACCTCCGTCAAAACAGCTGCAGTCGCAATTAGCGAACACCTGAGAGAGAACTGTGTGTAGTAGTAGCTACCTGCCTTTACTTTTTACAAATGCCTTCTGTGCACAAAAAAAAAATAACAGAAGTAAACAGCATCCGTGCGTGTGGATGATGCACTGAAGGGGGAGTGTTCATGGGTGTGTCAGACAGGAAAGGAGTTTCTTAAAAGGACAGAGGCGAAATTGAAGCATTATGAACAGTGTTGCTACAGAGGGAAATTTCTTTTAAGTTATTTTTTTTATAGTTGTTGAATTTTCCAAACAATTTTGGGTAGCATAGTTATTTGAGTATGCTATAAAATGGTACTATGAGCCTGGAAAAAAACACAATACCCCCCTTTAAAGAATCCAACTTCATAAATTAGTATTTAGTGCCTCCTGAATAGATTTATTTCTACAGTTCTTATTTATCATTTGATTTCCCTCCTGATGTGGGACCAAAACTGATCCGTGTATTTTCAGTTCATGTGCTAATCAAGATAATTTCTATCATCATTTTGTGTTTTTTTTGTTGTTGCCTGTTCTTTTCACTGATCAGTATATTTCTCTCTTACTTTGTGTGTTTTTGTTGTCGTTTTGTGAGTTGCTGGTAATATATAGTATGATCGTTTTCATTTGTTAATTTTCCTCAGTCGCCCTCTCAAGTGTCCCCTGTAGTGCCATCGCGTAGGGGTATTTGAGAAACATCGGTTGGAAGTGTGACCACAGGCCAAACACACAAACGCACACACTCACAACCAGACACACATAAGTCGTCTATCAACATTAATACAATTAAAGTTGTGCAATTAATATAGGGTGATATGTTATTAGGAAATTACGGCTTTGTAACAAAAGGGTTTGCAGTACAAGCAGTTTTAATCTCGCTCCAGATGCAATCTAATTACATAGGACACCATGATCTGTCATGATAAAGCTAGGTTTCTTCTATTATTCCATTTAGCTGAAAAAAAAAATAAAATCCATCTAGTGCTATTTAATTAAAAGCAAACCTCACGCTACATCAAGTTCTTTAAACTAGAATAGGGTTTCTCTGATGTCTGCAGCGGCTTCTGTTTTGCTTGAGTGTTTATATGAGGAGAGAAATACTCTGACGTTGCTGGCATTTTATTTGGATGTGTGACCTTTTTAACATGCTTTCAATTGGAGGGGGGCATCGTGTTTTCTCACAGAGGCAAAGGTTTTTTGAAAAGGCCACAGAGTGGCAGCGTGTAATTGGAGGGTAATAAGCAGGCAGTCAGATATGTCTCTGGAAGACTGATAAGATCCACATGCAAAGAGGTCTTTCTCACCGGCGTCGGTGGATTAAAGGATTATTTCATCTGTTCGTAAGCACACGTAATAATTAGCAGTTAGCAACTAATGGTTCAGCAGTCAATCAGCTTTCATGCTAATGCTTTCTTTGCTTTGTGCTAATGCTAAAGGGGAAATTGCACATAGCCGATATTGATTTAAAACCAGTCGTAGGTGCAGCGGTGTCAAGAGTACTGATATACCTTAAGTAGATGCACTGTTACTTGATTTAAATTGTACTCAAATACAAATAAGTCACACATAAAATATTCAAGTACAAGTTAAAAGAAGCTCTATTAAATAGTACTCAAATTAAATCTTGCACAATTGGAACTTAATTTATATTCTGTATGAAATAAAAGGTTTGTCAAAAATGTACAATTCTTTTAAAAATAAAATCACAGCAATAAATTCAATCAAAATGAAAAAATTCTCAGGCTCTCAGTATAGCAACATTTATGAACTCAAACTGAAAAAATTACCAGCACTCAATGCTGTTTTGACACGGTGCACTACGTTTAATCTGATTGGTCGACTGCGGTGTGATGTATTTGATTGTTGTCTTGTCTTTGTACTTTACTTCTTTGGAAACATACGAAGGTACAAGTAAAATGACTGATTTAGAAATGTACTTGGTTGAATGCTTGCATTTGTTTTTGTTTGTATTATTGAAAAAAAATTACTTGAATCTTATAATTTATGTTGGGAATATAAGCAATTTTGCTTCTGCCTGTTTCAATGTTGTTATATACAGTATCTTTACATTGTGATTTATGTAATGTATGTTAGACTGAAATAAACAAATAAATAAACTGAAAAAATATCAATATAGCTCTGAGATAAGGAGACCTGTCACTTTAGGAGCATATCTTTATATTCTGACATGATTTAACAGTGTTTTACACTAAATAAACTATTCCCCTGTTCCTATATAAGCTTCTGACCGATAACGGTCAGGATTTTACCTGAAGGAATATAACCATTGTTGGAAAAATCACTGCCAACTAGCATTTTGCAAACCATTATTTCTGCTATTAGACTGCAAGTGTCGAACATATCCATGGTAACGCTTCTAGGAACAAGGTGGAAATGTATTTTTCTAGGCCTCTTATTCTATTAACACTATGACTTTTCTGATTGGTTCATGCAATTTATAATGCCGGCAAAAATGTGTTCCCACCTGACAGCTGCCTATTCATAGGCTTACTAAAACGACTGACATTTGTCTGCTGTGTGAATTTTTTATGTTACTTTTGACCAGATTTACAGCAATATTTGTGAAATTTGTGATTATTTTCTTGTAATCAATGTTAAATCTAAATATTTAACATCAAATCTCAATCAAAATGTTGAATCCAAATTTTACATTTAAATATAAATGGTAAATCTAAATCTAAATGTTTCATTTAAATGTTAAATATAAATGTCATGGGTGAAACTAAATATTTAGCTAATATGCAAATTCACCATTTAGATTTAGCATTTAACATTCATGTTTAACATTTACTGTAGATTTAGATTTAACATTGACATATCTTTACAAGAAAAAAAAAATCACAAATTTCTAAATTATTGCTTTAAATCTGGTCAAAAGTAACAAAAAATAAATAAATAATCACACTTTTTTTAAACGTGGTTTGTTGCTAAATTTTGTAAAAGTTGCTGTTTATTTTAGCATGCGCAACTTTACATTCGCCACCCCATACATAAAGTGTGTTTCCCTCACATCCACATGTCCATCAATATGTGTTTCTATTGTCATTATTAATAACAAATTATATATTTTTTCCATTTTAGTTTATTCAAGACAGTCCACTATTATGACTACATCATCTAACATGAATAAAGATTGGTTTATATGGGAGAGGAAAAGAAGAAATGGTGAATTTAAGATCAACAAAGCACTGTAATGCTAATGTTATTATGGAGTCAAAGGAGTGCAGATATAATTTGTCTCTTCATTCCGTTGTGTTGAGCACAATTCCCTGCAGCGCTGAAGTTGAGCTCAAGTTGAATAATAACCTCCAATCTGCCATCCACCTACACATCATCACCTTATGCAGAGGTGTGAAGAGCAAAGATCTTCTGTTCACTGTGCTGATTATGATTAGACGTCTTCATTGGCAGAGCAGCTTTTAGTTTCAGCTTGGATAAATACAAAATAACATCAGATTGAATCATTATTTATCGATTGTTTAAACTCATTTGTGTGCACATCCCAATTAATTTTTACCAGAAGTTCATTTTATTTATTGATTATTAAAGTAACTTTTTTCTTTCTGATTTTTGTTGTGCTTGTGCTGTAATGATAAAACGTTTATGTTCTTATCAATCTATCTATCTCTCCATCTATCAATGTATTTATCTATCAATCTATTTCTCTATGAAAAACTATATCATTTGTTCAGACCTCTGCAGGTGAAAAGCACTTTTACTGCTATTTTCATTAAGAAACTGTGCCTAACAATGAGTGACACAATAGAACAGACAAAGGCAACTGGTGGCACTTGATGTAATTCAACAAAACTGTAATTCATGAAGTTGGAAGTTCTATGAATAATACACAAAATTCTAGAAACACAGACAACAGCAGAAAAATGCACAAAATGTCAAGAAAAGTAAGAAAAAAAAAAAAAAAAACCAACAAAAAAAAAAATGATTCATAAAACACACAGAATGCCAACAAAGCACAACACACTAAACAATTGCTTAAACTGCACATAACTACAAAAACAACAACATATACAAAAACACTTGACAACAAGAACAGAAAATGTATAACAAAAACACACATAATAAACTGTGACTAATAAACACACAGAAAGACGACAAAAATTTTGCCATATTGACAAGAAAATCTACAAAATGAATTCAAAAACACAGAAAATGTCTAAAAACACCAAGACATCCCACACAAAAGGACTGCAAAGACAAAATAATTTGTTCTTTCCTGTATTAATGCTCAGATTGATCATTATTCTAAATTCTGACATGAATGGTGATAATATGGCCCTCAAATCAGATAGTCACATTTTTGTGGACCCCATTTTTGTGGACCCCTCTGTGATAGAGTATTGACCATTCCTGCAATAGAATTACAATGCTAGTCAACTATTAGCCAACTTCCCATTGCCACCATGCCAGTTCTGTTGGAGGTATTTACCCAGTCAGTTTGACCAGACTCCTAAAAACAGCCTTCTACCACCAAAACAACAACGAGAGCACATTAGTCCAGTTTAAGGTTTTACACTGTCTCCCAGTCAACCTCAGAATAGACTTTAAAGCTCTGAATGGGTCCAGAATACATCAGTGAGATGTTAATCAGGTATGAAACCAGCAGATCTCTCAGATCTATGGACAAAGGTCAGATAGCAGAGTCCAGAGTTTACACCAAACATGGTGACATACTGCTTTTAGTTGTTATGCTGCAAAGGAAATAAACTTAAAGCTCAAGTCAGCACCAATTGTCAACATATTGCTCAAAACTCTCCTTTTCTCCACAGCTTAATGTTCCACTGTTCCACTGATAACATTTTACAAAGTGTCTGTTTTAATGTTTCCAAATATTGAATTGTTTTGATTTGATAAACTTTGTCTAAATGTATTCAATCATGCAAGCACTTTGAGTTGTCTGGGTATTAAATGTGCTGCACACATTAAATTCACCTTAAGGTGCTTTGCGTGTAAAGACTGGAAATTTTCCATGCACTCACTAATTAATCAGAGTAAACTCTGTTGCTATTATCAATTTTGGCTCTTCTATCATTTCAGCTCATCTCATTACGATTATCATTAAAAGCTTTCTTTTAATAGCTTTCATGGTGGCACACTCATATTTTCATAAAACAGCAAGAAGAGAGTAAGTGGGAAAAAAGGAAACTGCATTGAATCCACATTAATCAGAGCTTCTACCAGTTAGACAGTATTGATCCTAGCTGTGGAAGGTAGAACGGTGGATCTAAAGGCAGTCTCTCCGTTATGCATTCAGCTCCATGCATTGCAGCATTTTTCTTCCACTAATAGATGTCGGGAAGTGTCAGAACTGTCAATTCTTTGTAGGACAGTGTTAGTGGTCTTGGTGATTTTTTTTTTTTCTCCCTCTCACTGTGGGTTCCTATAATAAAAGACACACAGTATGTTCCTAAAAGTGTGATATAGCAAAACATTTTGTACGTTTTGCATGTTCTTGAGTGAAGACTTCTGCAAGGTTAATGATTTAGCACATGGGAAATATTTGCCTGTGATGGACTGGCGCCTTGTCCAGGGTGTACCCGGCCTAGCGCCTGAAGAAAGCTGGAGACAGGCACCGGCAGAACCCCGCAATCCTGAAAAGGAACAAGTGGGTTGGACAATGAATGGAGAATGAGATGGAACTATTTTCAATATGTGGGGACCAGCATAGTTATTGTTAGAATATGTTCTCGTAATACATAATCTTTCTAATTTTGTTGCGTTAAATGTGTAGTATCATTTATGTTCTGGATTCTGTTCAGTTCCTGTTTGTATTGTCTTTCCCCCTCGTCACAGACGCAGATAGTTCTGATGGAGATGCCAGAGTTGTGAATCTGGAGTAAAACAACCGCAAAAGCTAAATGTGTGGTTCATTGTGAGAAATAGTAATGAAGCTGAAGGTTCAACAGGTTATCCTCCGAGGTACAGCGCAGGAAGGAAGATGGCACAGACTTGTTTTCAACGGTGATAAAAACAACTGCGAACTTTGGGAGTTAAAGATCTTCAATTACTTGAGAACTCTACTGCCGACCCATGCACGGAGAAATAAACAGAGTGCTATGCAAAGCTCGTCCAGCTTCTCAAAGGTAAGAGCCTGTAGCTGGTGATGAGAGATGTCGCTGACATGGACTTGGCAGATGGAAACAAGATGAACAATGTGGCAGAGAAGTAGGGTAATGCAGAGGTTAATCTGCTGAACCCTGAGGGGAGTTATATTCCAGTCACTCTTAGAAATGAAATGCTCATCCCATCCTATACACAGAGCATACTTTCAGTGAGAGCAGCTACAGCCAAAGGAGCCAATGTGACCTTTAGAGGACAGAATGAACTCGTATGTAAGGATTAAATTGTTTCGTATCGAGGAACGAGAGACTATATTACCTGAGAATGAAATGAAACAATAAAAGATGACTTCAATGATGTGATGGTCCGTGATAAAGTGAAGCTAACCTGTGATGTCAACACATGGTATGAAATATTAGGACACTGTAACGTAAATGTTATGACTACTTAATGTGGTAGAGTGCTGCCAACAGCAAAATAGAGTGTAACGTATTTACTAGACATGTTCTCTATTACCTTTTCTCAGGCAGGAATGAACATTTCTCTCTTGTTTAAACACTCTCAAAGTTAAACCTTCATAGATTTTAAAACATAAACCTGTTTTCAAACATACAGCACTTCAGAGTCACTGCTAGCGATCAAACATTGATGCCGAACGCAATCAGAGTCTTTGTTGAAGATGACGTCAGGGTGTCAACACGTACACCGGTCTGTTCACCAATTCAACCATGGAGTAGAAGCTGTGTGTGACCACCTGGAGCTGTATGACACAGCCTTTATAACCAAGACAGGACTAGGAAGGATTAGGCGTGGAGGAGAATCAGCGAGGAGGTGGTAGTAGCAGGTAAAAGTTCTCTCTGTAGCACTGAGCTAGGATAGCATTAGCCGCTAATCACACCAGCTTTTT
The DNA here is from genome assembly GCF_900634775.1 of Gouania willdenowi. Taxonomy (NCBI): domain Eukaryota; kingdom Metazoa; phylum Chordata; class Actinopteri; order Blenniiformes; family Gobiesocidae; genus Gouania; species Gouania willdenowi. The sequence continues at coordinate 24,818,540 of NC_041055.1, read as the reverse complement.
TCACTGGTGATTTATGTTTATGAGAGGAGAAGAAGGAGCACAGCTCCTCACTTCAGCAGGCAGTGAAACTCACAGAGTTGGATGTGTCGCGGGTGGGTGAACGCAGCGTTAGCCAATCAGGATGCAGAACACAATGCTCATCATACGCTGTAAAAAAAAATGCACCAAATATAGACTGTTAAAAAAATCCGCGAAACATCGAGGCTGAGATAGGTGAACCGAGTTATATTAAGGGACTACTGAATACAGTATGCATAGACCCCCTCCTTCAACCTAATTTTAGGTTATAATATAAATATCTTCGTAGAATTAACATGTTAACTACTTTTAACATGATGTACCACTGGATATATTCCACCTAAAACATCATCTGTGCAGAAAAAGGAAAACTAACAACTTCAGTAATATAATTATTGTGATATTTTTATTGTCTCAAACAATACCACATATTGGTTTTTCAATATTGTTGGAAACACCAATACAGATGTCAACCGAAATTACATTTTATGGCAAATATCGGTTCAACGATAATATCGCCCATCTTTAATATATATCGAAGGAAAGAACATCATCAGCAGAAACAAAGGGTGAGGTATTAAAGCAGACACATCACTACAGTTAGTCCATACTGACTATACTAGATCCCATTGACTCTACAGGCTTGGAGGGACACAGATAAGCAATTTTTTAAATTTTTTTTTATTGTTGATTTCTCAGGATCAATACCTGTCTTTCTTCTGATAAACGAGTGATTCAGCAGAGACGTTTCTGGCAGACTGTGCACCCAATGGGGCTGTTAAGGGCATTAGGACTGACAACAATGTAGATTACACAAGTGATAAGGTTATAAGGCATGAAATCTCATCACTATACCTCCCCACATTAAAATAGAACACAGGGAACACACTAAAATATGAGGGTATATTAGGGTTTCTTAACATTATTTTCTCTATACTCCCAGTTATCTGATTTACAGTCTGCATAAACAGGACTGAATCATAACATAACCTAACCACGAGAGCGGACATGGGCTCGTCTATAAACGGTCGCATTTACAAGTTCAATAAACAGGAAGAGATTCAAATTTTGATGTAGCTGGTTATGATTTAGAGTCTGCATAAACAGGACTGAATCATAACTGAATTATAACACAACCTAACTGCTAGAGCGGACATGAGCTTGTCTGTAAACGCATTTACTGGTTCAGAAAAAGGGAAGTGATTCAAATTCTGATGTAGCTGGTTATGATTTACAGTCCGCATAAACAAGACTCGTTGTCTATAAACTGTCGCTTGGAGTGAAGAGATTCTTCACCTTTATAATAAGTATTGACTAGGCCACTGGGAGTGAGGCCCAAGGCCAAGGCAGGCTGACTTGATAATACTGTATCATGTTTTTCTGCAGTCAGTGCCTTCTCCTCGCCCTTCTCTGTATTTTCTATTTCAGGTGTCGTGAAGCTGATGATGGCAGTTCCTGATCTGTGGTTCACGGCTCAACTCGTCTGGGACACTCTGATGTTCTATCTCTCTATCCTGTTCTATTGGTCCTTTATGTCCACTAACCCCAACCAGTCGAAGCAGATGGCTGCCACCTCTGAACCTGGTTCTGCTGGAGATTTCTTCCTGTTAAAAGGGAAGTTGTTTCTTCCCACTGTCACTAAATGCTTGTTCATGTGGATCTTGTTGGGGTTTTTTTTTTCTTATTATGAATTTTATATTTCATTGAAATGGCTTTGTTCTAATTTGCGCTATACAAATAAAGCTGAATTGAATTGAATCTCTGAAGACCTGTTACATGTTTACTGCATGTCAATATGACTCAACAACCACATTTTTGTTGATACCACATAAAGGCTCAGAAATCCCAGTTGCAGGGGTTGGCCTGTGGTGTGACTGATAACTGGCCCAAACTTCTTGCACCATCACAACTTTTGTACGGGGTACGCCCAGCCCAAGAAGATAAAATGTCAACTTCCAAGTCTCTGAACACACCCTTGCTTCCTGTAATCACTTGCATGTGTTGTTTGCAGGAACAGCAGACCTGCTGATGAAATTTACTTGTGACTAACTTAGAATAAATTATACTGAGAAATAGTATTACTCTTGTCATCTTTCCTTGAAGTTGTTCAATTAAAAGATACGGAAGAAGGTAGAGAAAAAAAACAAAACTTTGGCCTCATGTTCTACAGTGTGATGCTCACATCTGTAACCGGTGCTACAGAAACAGAACCAAAAGCACCACATATTACATGATGACAGGATCAAAGCCTAATCTGTCAGAAATGTAGGTGTTTGGGTCAGAGTGTTACTCATACAACAACGGTCACAAGAACTAGACTTGAGAGGTACAAAAGCAAGGAATGTCTGTAGGATATGGCAAGAACGGCTGTTTAGTTAATCACACACAGATGAGAAAAGTGTCCAGACACAGACTGATAAAGTTAATCAAAGGAAATGATTTGAATCAAACACAAATGGATGGGAGGGAATTAGAAACCCAAGACCATAAATACATGTTGAGAAACCCTCAACCCTCGACGACTGAAATTAGATTACTGAAAACTTCACTCCATGTGAAAAAGAAGAAAAGACTTTTGATGAAACACACAACAAAGACATTTTAGATGACCCAATAGAGAGTAAAAATGATGACGATGATGAAACTAAAATAAAGGGAAATGATCGCTCTTCAAAAAGAGAGAAAAGACCTCCAAATACCCTCAATAGAACCTAGCCGATCCCACACACAACCAAAGTGAAGCCAAACAGAAAGCATAGACTTCCATGAAACTTTTGCTCCAATAGCAAACATTACATCTATGCAAACATCAATTCAAATAGCAGTTCAGAACAACTTTAAAGCGCATCAGATGGACGTTAAAACAGGATACTTGCTTGCTCCATTCAGGAAAAAAATTACATAGAACAACAGAACAGGCTTGTAACAATCAGGGATAAATTGGTACAAGCTTCTAAACAATCACCTTGAACAAAACAACACTGAACAGAACCCAGTTGACATTTGTGTTGACAGAAAACAAAGTGAAAATGCTAATGTTATTCTCATTTAGGTGAATGACTTGATTATTGTTGCCAGCAGCATTGATCTTTTCAACAATTTCAAACAAGCAATCCAAATTTAGCATGAAGGACTTAATGCAAAATATCAGTAGGCTACATGCATACACTTTTAGCAAAACACCGATGAAATCCAAATGAGCCAAAAGAAGTACCGTACATCCTGAACATTTCTGAAAAACATGGAATGTCAGCTTGCAAACCCAGGTCTACCCCATGTAAACTAAAAGTTGATTACAATAAAAATAGTGAGGATGATAAAACAAACATTGATGTTTGGAAATACCTGAAAGGCTGAGGTGAAAGTACTCAAGTTACTGTAATTGAGTTGTTTTATGGGTACTTTTTGTACTTTTTTGAGTGTATTTCTAAATCAGTCATTTTACTTGTACTTAAGTACATTTTAAAAGAAGTTCAGTAATTCATTTCATTTCTACAACCAACATTACTGAGTAAATGATGATTTTTTTGTTTTAAAATGATGAACGAAGATTGAGAAACTACAAAAAATGAAATGACCAGACAACAATCAAATGCATCACATCCTAGCCGACCAATCAGATTAAACGTAATGCACGGCGCGAAAACAGCATTGAATGGAGGTTGTTTTCTCAGTTTTAGAGTTCATAAATGTTGCTATACTTTGAACTTGAATTGAGTTAATTGGTGTTTTTTTATTTAAAAAAAAATAATTGTACATTCTGACAAACCTTTTTATTTTATACAGATGCCTTTGTGGAAATTAAATTAAGTTGCAATCGTGCAAGATTTGATTCATACATGAGATGTTTACTGTATGCAAGGAAACCATGGCAAGATTTATTACCAAAAATAAACGTGGGTGGTGAAAGTAACTCGTAACTTTTACTTTGAGCTACTATTTAATTGAGCTACTTTTTACTCGTACTTGTGCGATTTCAATCAAGTACCAGCACTTCTACTTCAGTAGAATACATCACTACTTTTTACACCTCAGCTGAAAGGTACATGAGACTATGAACTAACTTTCAAGAAAAACAATGAAGACTTGAGCCTCATATCTTTTTTGCTGCTCGTGCCAACGTCAAGCTAGCATGTTGCCAAAGATCCCACTTAACTGCTCCTTATTACCATGTTATCACCACAAAGTTGGCACAGTAACACCTGTGTCAGGCTATTTTTTTTTTTTTTTTTTTTTTTTTTTGGTTTCTCCACACCAGTCTGCTTTTAAACTGCTTGTCAGGCAGTTTGAGGTAGCACTAGTTAGCACAATATCAACACAGCCTGAAAAGATAATGGTCAGATCCACATACAGTACATATAGGGCCATTGTTTCTGAAATACACACCAAAAAAAAAATAAAAAATTGCTGTCCTCCCACCTTACTAAGTCATAAAGGACACTGACAAATGTTGTGGAGCTAATTGGGACATGCTGAATCTGCGGCTGACAGGTGTTCCCACAAACTAAGGTCGTATGGTTAAATTGGGATTCATTAGTTCACTACAGGGCGAGACAACACTCAACTGCCATTTGTTTTCTGACATGCACTGGCATATAGTTTACGTCTAATGGAAACCACAGGCAGGTTTCAAGCTTTGCCTACAGAAAAAAAAAAAAAAAAAACATGCACTGTGAGTAATGAATTACTCTCTTTCATGGAGCATTAAAGAAAAAACAAAAAAACAACCAAAAACCCATTAAAGTATCTTCTCCCCTTTTCTTGTTTTTTAGCTAGCTTTTTAGGGGCATGAGATTGGGGGTTTAAAGGTTTTTTTTTTTTGTTTTTTTTTCTCAGAAAACAGTGGAAAATCATCAGTAATCCTGGGAACTACAAATAAAAACTTTAAAATGTTTATTGTGGTTTCCCATGTCCTTTATAAATACGTTTGTTCCTTTTGGGTCGTAACAATGAATGAATAAAAACATTAAAAAACAAAAAAACAATAAATCATTAGCCTCTGGTGTACAATAATTTATTCTTGGCCTGCAACATGCAAAGCATTTCTTTCATAATCTCACGCATTACTTACTTGGTAATTTACCTTCTATGGTCGGAAATAATTTCCCTCTTATGCTTTTTACCATTCTTTATTACATATTTTGCTTATTATTTAGTACACTTCATAAATGTACACTGTAGAACAGTGGTTCTCAAACTTTTTTAGCTCAATTCCCCCTTTCTCTTATTTCTGAATCTAAGTACCCCCTTTGTCCAATTACATTTTGCTTAGAATACTGTGAATAAACAACTATAGAGCATAATGATGGAATGAATGAATGAATGATGAAACACATTTTTAGGGAATCTGATTTTGTAAATAAGTGGAATGAAACAATGTTTCCAGTTCACCCCTTGTATTTTCAGTTCATGTAATTCTGATCAAGATCATTTCCATCATCATTATGATGATTTTTTTAACTAAAAAATAAACAACGTAAAACCTATTATTTTACTGTTATTCGTTAATTTTTAGCTCTCATTCAAGTACCACCTGTATCGCGTACCCCCATTTGAGAAACACTGCTCTTGGAAAATTCTGGTGATTGTCATGACATCAGAGATTGTTCATGGGTCACTTTTTACTCAACTTCTATAATTCTGTTTTATATTAGGTAAAAAAAAAAAAAAAGCTTCCTCATATTTATTAAAGATGGTAAATAGTAAATAGACCATGGCACCAAACAACTTTATTTTACATCAGTGTGGCTTTGAGTTACGCATATTTATGTGTAAAAAAAAAAAAAAAAAAAGATATTCACATTTTATGTTGGTTTTTCAAAAAAATAAATGCCCTGGACAAAGTTAAAAGCGAAGAAAATCAGTGCAAGCGAGCAACTTTCATTAGCACAAATGAGGTTTTTGCTATACGGTCCGTTTGCCTGGAGATGTGCAATTCTGCAGATTTAATCAGCCAAAAGTTCAATAACCCTAATATATCACACAGACGCAAATGCATATCTAATTTCGGATTTATATCCGTGTCAGAGTAAATGTTATATAAAACCAAGCATTTTGAGGCAGTAGCCTTGGTTCTAATGCATTTCTGTCACACCGCCATTTACTCATTATTTGTCTTTGCATTGATGTTTTGAAAACTCCATCTCTCTCTTCATAATCTGTCTTACTTTGGATTTCTTTCTGTCGAGTTTAGTTTGAGAATGTGTACTTTTTATTTATGGTACAAAAAGCGAGGCGCCTCAGATAAGTTTTTTTGTTTTTGTCTTCTGCAGGCATAAATTTCTGTTTTTTTTGTTTTGTTTTTTTTTAATCATATTTCTGCATTGATGTACACCTCATTGATTTCATATTTATATCGAGACACTAACTAAAAGGCGTTTGAGCTATTTATTCACAGGGATGTGATTATTCAAAGCAAATGCTGATCAAATGATGAATTGCTAAAGGGAAAAACAAGCACAGCACATCACTCTTGGTTGACGAGTAGAGAAAGGCTGAATGTATTGTTTGCAAGTTTTGTCAAGGAAGCAGAATTTCACTGCTGACAAAACAATGGGTGTGTTCAATTCCATACGCTTTCCTGCAGGTAACGTTCTCATTATTTGTCAGTGCTAATGGATGACCCTTCTTTAAATGTCCATATGTCACAGTGCTGCTTTCATTGCCCAGTCGATCCTTTGCTCCCAGTACATTTCCACTCTCTTTAGCCACTCCCCCTCCAGCCCATACAGACCTGGTCTTCCTCAGTAATGTACCCAGCATATAAGCTCTTGAAGTTCCAACTCACTTCTAGCCATGGGGAGTGAAATAAGGAAAAATGACAGCTGCTGCACAGTAGTGATGGGAATTCCGGCTCTTTTTAGAGAACCGGCTCTTTTGGCTCGGCTCACTAAAAAAAGACGGCTCTTTTGGCTCCCAATTGGCTCCTTAGGATTATTTGGTGCTTAAATTAATTTATCACCAACAATAAACTTATGCACAATATGAATTACTAATGTAAAAATATATGCACTGTATATTTATATATTATGTAAATACACCTTCATTTATACACTCTACAGAGTGATAGATTATAAAATAAATTAGAAAGTGCAAACAAATGTTTAACTATTTACAAATGACCTTAACTAACCTTATCTTTTTACTACTACTGAACAAATAGCTATTTTTTTTTTTCGGTTACTACTTCGTGTTCCAATATCTGACCCTGTAAACTGAACCGCATTCTTTTTTTTTGACCACGTCTAATCGTCTTGGCCCTGCTAACTGGATTGCATTCTGCTTCTGACCACATCTCCTTTTCTCTGCCCCGGCGTGGCATACATGAGTGCTATGGGTTTAAATCCCGCTATAGGCCCCATTTTGAACTACCGTTCATTACTCCCGCCAAGACCTTCCATAAAAGACATTGCAAACTGGTTTTTGGAGCGACTGTGTTGCATTTAAGTCTTGCCAATTTCTCCCTGACACCATATCCACCCTGCCATAGCATACAATGCTGCGATACACCACTCATTATCTTTGGTGCAGCAATTTTCTTCTCTCGTGTCTGAAACCCTACCCAGAACCTAATTGACCGACATGCTGCCACTCTTGGTTATTAGGAAATAACAGGTTATTACGCTGCTAAACCATTAAGGACAAGGACACTGTCGTGCATATGGTGTATTAAAGCTTTTCACACACAGAGCATACAGATAGTCTGCATGAAATCACAAGAAATGCATCAACTAAGTTTTTGTAAATGCTGAAAAATAGGGGTAGTTTGCAATATAGATGACATCATTTTGACATATTGCAAAAGGAAAATAATCATTTGCACCGACACTAATGTTTTCAATTGCAGTAACATTAAAAACCTAGTTATCTAGTTATTGTCTTTGACACGTAATAGTATTTTAATCAACTGACAGGTGTGTTACAGTGCAGTTTAACTAATTAAAATATATCGTTATTGTGCAAAAGCAAACTAAGCCTCTAATGCAGAATATAATGACGTAAACTAATCCTGGAAGGCAGCACAGATATTAATTCAAGGTTCTGTATTTCCTTTCCGTTAGTCAATATTTTGTGATTTCATCTTTGCTTGGAATAAAATACCTGAAACATGTGTAACACAGGTTTATTGGTAAAAAGTTAGGGTTAAGTGCAAGTGCAACCAAACAATTATCTACATCTTTGAGGCCAAGGGAACAGAGAATTGAATAAAATGTGCTCATGCATTCAGGTTGACCCTGGAATCCCAGGTAAACATAAAAATTGGAAGTGCAATTTTTTTTATGAAAAATGTGAGAGTTTTCTTTTTTGTGCTCGCCGATTGTTTGGGCCGGAGGCTGTCTCAGTAATCCCAACAATGGTTTCTCAGTTACAGCTCAAGCAAGAAAAACACTTCCTGCAACACTTAATTAGGAATAAACCAGAGGGCACAGATTTACATGGAGTGTCCCCCTCCAGATATGTAAGACATGCATCCAAATGACTACATCCCTTGTTTGTTGTGGATGTGTGTTAGAAAATGATGGTGTCTGGGAGTTTTTCTGCAGGATGATTGCATCTGAACCAGAAAGAAGCTCCAGATCGTATTAAAGGGCAATTTCAAATAAAAAACAATAAACAAAGCCTGGTCATACGTGACATTGGATGTCCTGCTTCAACCTTTATAGTAAAATCTACCATTTATATTTGTAGGCCAGTGAAAAGATAAATAAATAAATACATAAAAAAGATTGTTAACTGAATCATATTCAAAGGTTAAAACTGAGCTTAGTGGTGGATTTAATATAATAAACTAGGAATCCATTAGACATTGCATACACACATGTTCGCTAACAGATAGCCGCTCACTCAAATAGCGGCTGTAAAAATAATTTAAGTTTTTGAAAAAAATAAATTAAAAGAAAATGATCATGTTAAAATGTTTAAATACTATTTTCCTGTTGAAATTAAATATATTAACTTTAAGAAACTGCACTCTGGTGGGCAGAGGTGAAAATTATTGATTACAAGTACTCACTTCACTATAATTGAGTTGCTTTTAGTTTAGTTTAGTCTTTATTTGAAGTGACAAATGCATAAATACATTAAGATCATAAAAGACAAAGATGTTCTACATCAGAGTACAGCTAAACAGTCTGTTTCCATCTGTTAGAGTGGTATAACAACTGTATTTTCTAATCTATTATTCCCTCACAGACAGGACCAAATGTCAAATATAATCAATTGAAATCCTACGTCAAATATATCAATCCATGGCACGATGCAGGTTGAGCTAACTTTGACTTTTTTACACTCTGATCACTTTGAAATGGACTGTGCTCACGTTTTAAGAGGCAAGCTCAGACACTTCCCATTATTACCCTTGAAACTCCATTTAATCTGGTTGCTGTGCTGCACAAGGTGAAAAAGTATTGATTGTTGGACACAGTGTGTGTTGAATAGATGGTAATGAAAGCAGCTTTGAGGATGGAGGCTGTTTGGTCTGCAGGATTCAGCAAAAAAAAAAAAAAAAACCTACAAAGGTCTTTTCAAACATCGACAGAGACTATTGACCTTACAAATAAATCTCTTTTAGTGATGAGCAGCATTTTACAAATGTATTAATATAAAACTAAAGAACAAGGAACAAAAAATAAGGCAGCAACAGACATTTATGGGACAAATTAGTTCATTTTATACGAAGTGTCAAACTCATGGCTCCTTTACAGCATCCGATCCAGTAAAAATGACAGAGAAAACATGAATCATTGTGTAAATAAAGCTCAACAATATTTGCAGGGCTTCACAGTTTTCCGGCACATACTGTATATTGCATGATTGCAGTCATTTTTATACTTGAACTGTTGAAAAAGCACAAAATTCTCACAAAATCCTGCAAATTTCCTCAAACTGTTACGTATTATTTCCCTTAATTTAATAGACTGATATCTATTACTTATTGCTCGGATATGGTCAGTTTCTTACATATTTTCTATTTTATGCATACGTAGATGTGTAAACTAGGGCATAAAAATGTTGAAATTACTTATCTTTTTTCCACTTGAGACCAAACTGCTCTGTATTTGGCTCCTGAACTAAAATAACACCCTTAATTTATACCATAAACAAAAAATAAATAAATATCTATATACATTTAAATGTAGGCTTTAACATCAATCACATATCAATATTGTACTATTTATTCTATAGGTACATTATTTGTCTTCTTTTTATGGTGTTATCATGACCACAACATATTGCTTGGATAGGTAGTAAAACTAAAATATGAATAAACAATAGTTGTAATATTTTTTTAAATAATTTTTAGAACAGAAATTCAGATCCAAATAGATTTGGTCAACATTAAATACATCAAAATGAAAATGTTTCTGTGGTTAACGCATTGACATCCAGGATACTACGTCATAATATATTCAGGTTAAAATTAGTTTTTTATCAAATAAGTGATGCACTACATCTCTAAACTTCAATTTCCTTCATGCCAGGAAGCTCACTGACTACTTAATAATCAGCCAACAGGACACATGCACACTAATATCATTAGCGATAACTAGGTGGATGTTGTTCTGCATCGCAATGACACCATCAGCGCTTATCAAGCCGCTGGCGGTTACGGCATCAGCACATTTCAGAAAGCTTCAGCTTCAGAAATCAGGACAATTCTTTCAATGCATTTAGGAATATCATCTTTTTTTTTTTTTTGAAGGCTGTGTTTGAAAGGAAGCCTCAGGAGAATTTTTCCATGGGCCACATTCAAAGACTATTAGCTTGATTTGCTACTTCTTTCATCTGCGAATGAAGACATTTTACGCTGAAAGATGACAGCAAATCTCTGGTGTGACCTGGAAAACTGTATATAGGGAATTAAGATGAGTGTCAAGTGGATTCCTGCTCAGTTAAATGTAATCACGTCCCAGCTGGTTTGAGTTAGCAATCAATATCAAAGTTCATATTGATGAAGTTGCTGATTTGATGGATTTATAGTTTTACAGTGAATGAAAATATACTACTACAACGACGACTATGGAATACAGGAGTGCCAAAATTAAAAGGAAATAAATGTGGAAATATAAAAAGATTCAATAATAAAAAAAATGTAGCCATATTCTTTTTCCACTGTCTTTGTTTTTTTCCATTTGCATTTTGACGTTGCTTTTACTTGACGGCTCTAGCCGTCAAGTAAAAAAAACAACCTGTAATCTGATTACACGTTTTTTAATATACTGTCATGAATTACAGTTACATGTTTTTTGTATCCTGATTACGTAACGCTGTTGCTTGTAATCCGTTACTCCCCAAGCCTGCTAACACAGTCACTGCAAGCAGGAATCAGGCGATCAGGTATTGACTAGTACAAACCTGTCCAGTATCCTGTTTTGGCCGGGAAACTCCCGTATTTTACCCCTTTCCCGCCATCTTAACGTATTACTATTTTCCCGTAAATATCCCGTATTTTAAAGTAATAATCTTTAAAAGATGCCTTACTAAACTCACTAGCCTCGCGAGAACTGCCACCTGAAATGACCTGAGTTGCAGTTCTCGCGGGATTAGTGCCGACAGCGGCAACAAGCCCGGAAACAACTCCGAAGACAGATGAATGAATGAAGACCGTCTGGTGAAAAAAACAAAGAACTGGTGTGAAATGGGACACAGAGTTTACTTTCCTAAAGAGCAGCAGGATGGGACACAGTTACATGTTCTGTTAAATTAATAACTGAGATTTTAACATCGACCACAGCGGAAGTCACCATGAATAATCAGCCAATCACAAGCGCCACAAATATACACTGCTTTATAAAAGTGTTAAAGGATGCAAAGTCTGTAATAAATGTGTCTAATAAGTCATTAGTGAATACCAGAGAACCACATGAGTGAGCATGAGAAATTATAAGAAAATATGTAAAGAAAATAAATTGTTAATGTCTCACTTAAAGACAAGCAATGTAAAATTAACAGTAAATATGCAACGTGTTGACTTGTATATAAACTGTAAGTATATTAAATAAACACATGGGCTTCATATACACATTTATGTTTTTATTTAGGCTGTTTTATAATTTAGGAATTAGGGCTGGGTGATATATCGAGAGTCAAGATGTATGGAGTTTTCTATTTTGGCGATATAGAAAACTATAATATTTCATATATCTATATATAAATATATATGTATATATTATAGCTTATTATGTATCAAATACTAGTTTTAGGAGTCACTGCTTTCACTTCTCAGAACAACATGTAAAGCTCAGTTAGATGGATTTCTGAGTGCACATATTGATCAGCTGTTTGTTAATAAATGTCCCTGTGTGGCATTTTGCATCTGATAAAATTATCTAGTTTTATATCGTATATCACCATTTTGAGAAAACGTATTGAGATATGAGTAGTAAAATAATTTTTTGGTAGTACGCATGCACGTGCATGCGCATATACAATCTCAGTACGATGCAAACTCAGTACGTGACACCAGACTCTTCTTTTGTTTACACATACTGCGCCATGCTTTACATTTCATACTGTGCAAAAAATCTATTTTTATTTTTGCAATATCTATTCATAATTTACTATGCTGCTACTGTTAGTAACTCCTACCATACTTAGCCCATCATAACTTAGAGTTACTTTAATATATTCTTCTGTTGTTTTTCTTTTTTGCTGTGTGCCCATTAAGGTGAAGCCAAATAATCTTGTTGTACAATTGTATAATGTCTAAGGCATTCTGATTCTGAAACGTTTTTGTCTTGTGACCATATGTGTCACGTTATATATTTTGGTGATCAATGTTTTCATCAAAGCAGATTATATTATTACTTAGAAATATATATCTCAATTCTCTTTCCTGTTTGCTATTACTTTTCAGCATTTCTTTTGGCTTCATAAAGTCCTAAAAATGTCCTTTTTATTGGTGTATTCTATGGCCGCCCTAGCAATTATTATCTACAGCCATGTACACGTATAGCTAGTATCCCGTTCCTAGCACTGATGCTGTCCTTTTTGTGAAATGTATTTTCACAGGGGAAAGCTCATACAGCTGTCATTAAAATGTAAGGACACACAAGCTGGTGGTCTCCTTTAGCCAAGAATCCAACGTATTGAAGAAATGCCCTTAAAGTTAACAGCTGGTAATTAATCACGATGGCTCTTAATTACTGGCAGGCACAGGTTTGGAACTGGTTGCCCAGTGTACTTAGTACCTCCTTTGAACGTACTTGACAGCAGAATAGAGTAGGTGCCACTTCTCCCTATCCAAATGAGCTTTTATTTTTCTTCTCCTTTCACAGTTAACTCAAATTAGCAACGGAATTTAAGGTGTAATTTAAATAACAAACGTGTTCAAGATTTGAATGTTTTTGCGCTATTCTTTTAATCTGACTTCAGCGAGAAGCAAAAAGCGTTGAACTAAAATTACAACAACTTTCATTTAGTTGCAAAGGCCAAGGGTTGTCCACAAATAGAAAGCAAGCGTTGGAAATGAATTAAGAGTGGCTATAAACGTCTGAATTAATACTTTCAAAGGTCTCTGTTGGTGGATGGGTGTGTGCATAAGTAATGATTTTTGAATGATGATCTGAGTTATTTTGTTTTAATCATTCCTACTATGAATGATGAACTAAATGGATATATATTCTATAGACATTATTTAAAAAGACATTTGTGCATTTACACAGCGGTCATACTGTTAGCTGTAGTCACAGTTTACCTGGTGCTGTAAAATGAAAGCATGTCCGCTAATCTGCTCACCTCTGGCCCTCAGATCTCCACTGAATTAAATCAAACATTCATATTTGCACTTTGCATTAAGTTTCCTGCCTAAAGACCAGTGTTGGGTGTAATGTGTTACTGTAACAAGATTACAATCAAATGACTCCTTCAGCCAGGAAAAAAATCCTTGATAATTTTTCACATTTTTTTTTATGTTTTATAGCCTAGCTTGAAATAAACACATTAAAAAAAAATGTCTTGTAGTCTTGAAGATTAAATTGCCCTAATTTCATTGTCCTGGCTGATTAAAAAAATTACATTAATGTTAATGGTTTGTGATATTTATAGAGTTTTGACCTTTATGTAAATAGTTTTTAATAAAGCGTAAAAAAAAAAAATACATGTTTGATCATGTTTTTGGACACGAGGAAGTAATTCAAAAGTAAAAAGTTACTTTTTGACAAGTATTTAGTCATTTGTAACAAATTACTTATTAATTATACTTATTAACAGTGTTTGGAATAACGCCGTTTAAAATAACGGCGTTTGTTTTTCAGTAACAGGGTAATCTAACTAATTACTTTTTACACCCTTACAACGCCGTTATCGTTACTGAACGTTAAATGCGGTGCGTTACACGTATTGATTGAATAAACTTCTATCCGAAAGCATCCCCGGCTTCTGACTCAACTGTTGTGAGGAGGTGGGTTAAAAACAAAGTGAGCGATTATGATTGGCTAAGGCCGCGTCATGTTCCATGATAGCCAATCAGAGCCAGTGTTTTTACACATGTGCCAGCAAGAGGCGGCGGGTTAAAAACAAGGTAAGCGATTATGATTGGCTAAGGCAACGTGCCAGCACATGCGAAACACACACACGCGACACAACCACTACAGATTTGATGAAGCAGCAGAGATGGCGAGCGTGGAGCAGTCTGATGAAAAGTTGTAATTTTTAAGATGGCGATACAACAAACTACTTTAAATTAATTGTGGTCAAAGGTAAGAATGTGTATGTGAAGTGTTCATTATATCCAGGAGTGAAGACTTCATCGACATCCGTTGTAAGCAACTCAAATTTAATGAAGCACCTCACGACACACGCATCTAAAAAAATCTGAATTATTTGACATATAGCAACTTTTTTTTTTTTTTTAACAGTAACACAAATAGTTACTTTCCTTGGTAATGAGTTACTTTTATTATAGAGTAACTTAGTTACGAACGCAGTTACATTTTGGAACAAGTAGTGAGTAACTATAACTAATTACTTTTTTAAAGTAACGTTCCCAACACTGCTTATTAACAAATGAACTTACCCAACACTGCTAAAGACACAGTGGCCAGGGTTACATGATGTTTTTTTTAATTCGGAGTTATTTTTTATGAATTAATTCACACGGAATTAAAGTGTTCTGCTTCGTGTTTATAGTAAATCTCGAACTGAGGTTTACATGAAAAACCGGTTTATTTGGCTTTAGATAATTCCGCTTTAGGTCTGGGGTTTGGGAAGGCTTTTATTGTCTGAGCGAATTTTTCACCTTTATTTTGATTGTAGTTTTGAAGCAGCAGCTCAACAATAACACACGGTTTCAGGTTGGACCGCGGAGCGGAAGGAGATAGGAGCTAGTCACAGGTAAAAAGCCCAGTAAAGCTCTGGAAAACAATCAACAGGAATAGATATTTGCTCCCTGGTAAATATAGTAGCTCTAACAACAGGTATAATGGAACTGGTGATATTACAGCCTGTGAATGCAGTACATGGACACATTTACTGCACAATTAGGTCTGTGTGTAATTCTGCATGTTTATGCCTCCGTCCATCCACTCTTTTCATTATATCCATTATATATATATATATATATGTATTTTAAGGCTCAATAAATAGTCTAGGCTGGAGTCTGGGCAGCCGCCATATTGGATTATGTCGTCACCAGTGCGTCATCGCCGCAAGTTGCGAAAGCACAAAACGATCCAAAATAACTTAAAGTGGCTTTAACCAAGTTAAGTGTTTACAAGAAAGAGGAATTATCTAATTCGGAATTAAAAATGGAATAAACCAGCCACTTAATTCGGAATTAACTTTAATTCAGAATTAAACTAGGAATTGTGTTTACAAGGTCAGGTTAAAGAAGAATTAACTTTTATTCTGCTTTAAAGAGGAATTAAAGCTCTCATGTAAACGTGGCCAGTGACCACCATAATGGGAAAAAAAACAAGATTTATATCTTTAACATGGGCCACTGCCACCTTATTCATATACTGGATCAACATGCTGGTGCTACACTTTGGCAGCTCACTGATTCTTACAAATGGGTTAAATGCAAAGAAAAGTTTGTGTTTACCTGCATGTATATAAAATCCATCCATCCATCCATTAATTTTCTGATCCACATGCTCCCTACCACAGTCTCTGGGTATATATAAAGAACTACCGGTGATTCTAATTTAGAAACAGGTTATTCAAATTTAAGAACAGCCAGTGAAAAGCAGATTAGAGTTTTTGTCCTTGGTACACCTGTCTTACAGTTACAGAGGGAGCCTTGTGTGCATGTGTGTCCATCCAGAAAGTGCCTTCATTCACAGTAGCTGCCCCTCCATCACAATGACAAGCATACATATTCAAATCATCTTTGTGTAAAGTAAAATAGAATCAAATCTGTTAAAGTGTCAAATGGAGCCAAATTTTAATTCTTGGAACCAATAAAGCTTTATCCTAATCGCGTTAACACGATTGTTGAGAAAAGAAGACAGAATAACATTTTCATCAGGAATGTAATGAATGGACATCTGTGAGGCAGTTTTTAATTATATTTTCTTTATTATGGGTTCACTTTGGGATGTTCATTTTTATCGCAGTGACATTTCATTATGTTTGAGTGTTTATTGAAAAAAAAAAAAAAACAGTCATACTATTTGGCGGTCAACATTTGTCACAGAGTATTTGCTTTTGCTTGCGGCATCAGTAAATAACATTCCTGATTAATTGACAACCCAGCCTTTAAACAGTCATGTCACTCAGAAATCTACAATTTGAGCAGGAATTATGGCTAGATAAGTCTCTTCTTTTTTTGGTGCACGGTTGAATGGTCGTGATTTACCCACAAAGAATATGCTTTACAAATGAAGCATAATTGATACATCCATTGGCGTCCTCCTGTCCCGCCATCAGTCTGTCCACCTCGTCTTCAGTCATCCGCTCTCCCAGCGTCGCCAGGACGTGACGCAGCTCTGCTCCCATGATGGTACCGTTGCCTTCCTTGTCGAAAACCCTGAGCCCTTCCACAAAATCCTCAAACGTGCCTTGATCTTTTGTACGGGAGATGTGTTGCAGCATGGGCAAGAAGGTCTCAAAATCCACCATCTTGGTGCTCATGTCCTCTGGCTTTGGTTTTCCAAGAACTTTCAGCACATCTGCGTTTGTCGGGTTCTGACCCAGAGCGCGCATCACATCCCCACACTGACCGTATGTGATTTTCATTTCTCCAGTTGGTGTGCGGTCAAACAAGGTGAAGGCCTCCTTGAACTCTTCAATCTGGTCAGCGGTATACTCGAGGGTGATGCTTTTTGGGTCAAAGTCTGGTTCTTTGGGCACTTGAGCTTGTGGCTCTGGAGTTGGTGCCGGTTTTGAAGCAGGAGCTGCGTCTTTCCTGGGTTCTGGCTTCTTTGGCTCAGGTTTCTTTGGTTCAACCTTTTTTGGTGCCATTGTTGAAAGGATACAGAGGTGGCCTTGTACTGGCTGAGAAGCAAACAAGGGTCTCAACAGACTGGTGGTGGATTACCAAGCACAGATGGCCTTCTTGTCCTCCAACGCTTTTATATGTGCTTTGCCATGGGTAGCCCGAAAAGTAAATCAAACAGGCCACTATAAAAGGAAGAAACCAGAAATAGATTTGCATACCAAGTGATGTCAACATTAGGTATTGTTCTCAGCTGCTGTCATCTAGCCGACAAGGCTATTTGCTGTCATTAGTGAGAGTCCAGTTGCATTAGCCTGAAAATGTTCTGTCTGCCTGATGGACAAAGGGATCAGAGCATAGCCAGTGAGCACCCCATGAGATAGAAGGACTGAAATAACTTGTTGACTAAATCCTGAAAGTGCAGGAACCACAATTTCGCTCCAAGGCTGTTTTGGAATAAAATACACAATGTTTGAATGATGTTTTTAGTGTTGATAAAAAAAATGTGCATTTTCAACATCCTTTTAGAACTTGCTGTCTTCATACAGCAGAAAATATCACCATAATATTTATCAACATTTTATGGTGATATGTTCCTTTTTTCAAAATGTACTCTGTTTGCAGACAGGTAACGCTGTTTGCTTATGGGTATTATCTGTTTAACATGCTTGCACACACTAGTTTCGCTGTTAATATTTTACTAGTACATTGGTCCCACAATGGTTTTAAATTTAGGCTCAGAGGCATTTCATGTGCACAGTACTTCTAACAAGAAGACCGTCATCAAAATCCCCCACCAGATTGGTTGTCATTATAACTCACAACCTTTTCCTAAATGTCCTAAATCTAAGAACTTAGATGTATACATAAGTAAATATTATCACATCAGAATATAAAATTACAGACCATCTTAAACGGTTTCCAAGAATTAAAAAAAAAAAAAAAAAACAATGGCACAAGGGCTATAACTCCGGAAAAAATATTTGCGCACTTCTCATTTTCGAACTCCATCAAGGTATTGATACACTGAAGCCACAGACCAAATGTGGTTATCCTATCATGGACGGAGCTCAAACCTATATTCCCCTTCACACTTTGTGGCGAGGGATAATAAATTAGAAATGTGCTGTCCCCTGTCTAAAATACCCAACATTACAACTTCAAATTATGTCTCGACTCATTTGCTTTTAGGATACCTTCACAATACAGGTATCTTTGTAAACAAACCCCACTATTGATTAAACAACTTGCCACGTGAGCACAGGAGTCGAAAAAATGTAAATGTCTTACACTTATTAGCTCCTAGATTGTCCAAAACTGGCTCATTCTAGTTTTTAAATTAGTTGGCGAGTGTGTGTGTCAGCTGGTGTATTTGTAAAATTTCAGCAGGATGAACAGATGCAGAAAATAAATGCTAGATAAAAGCCTTCTCGTGTGTTTATTTCCAACATATCTAATCATCACTGGACCTTCAGAACCAAAAGCTAAAAAATACAGGCATGGTATTGGATAACAGATTGCACATGTACTGTATGTATCTCAAATGTTGTAACAGAAGCATATGGTGGGGTTAGGGGCTTCAGCAGCCAGACAAGACATTTTCATTTTGTATCTAGTTTATAAATACATAATATGTCACCTAGGCCTAATGTAGATGTGTGCTCTGTAATTCTATTCAATGAATGATTAATAAAGCAACATAGTTATTTCATTAACTGACGAATGAATACAACAACTGTTCATTTCCATAGCATTAGTTATTGATTAACACATCAGTTTAGGTATCATGGTGGGTCGTGGTTAACACATCTGCCTCACAGAAAGAAGGTCCTGGGTCCAAACCCTGGTTTGCATGTTCTCCATGTGCTTGCGTAGGGTTTTTTCTCTGGGTACGTTGGTCTAATTCCACCATCCCAGAACGTGTATGGTAGGTTAATTGGAGTCTCTAGATCACGTGTCAAACTCAAGGTCCGGGGGCCAAATCGAGGCCTTTAGACCAGTGGTTCTCAAATTGTTTTGGTTCGAGTTACTCGTTTCTCTTATTTATGAATTTAAGTACCCCCTTTGTCTGACGGCCACATTTTGCTTAGAAAACTATTTAAAAACCACTATAGAGCATAACGATGGAATGAACTAGGGATAACACATTTTAAAGAATCTCAATTTGTAAATAAGTGGAAAGAAACAGTTTTTAGTGCAGTGGTCCCCAACCTTTTTTGGTTCGTGACCCAATGTTGATAAAGAATTCTTTTTCTAGGATTAGTTTTTTTTTTTTTTTTTTTTATCGTGTTTGAGCTCAGTTATATATATTTACTGCATTTTAGTTTAACGACATTTATATTTCACAAAGGGAAATTATAGAAATACAGTTGTTAGACTGTTTTTTTTTTGTTTTTTTTAAAATAATAATTCCAAAATTTCAAAAATCTATTTACCTTTTTTCAGAAATTTTAGGCGACCCCATTTAAACTCCAGGTGACCCCACATGGGGTCCCAACCCCCTGGGTTGAAAAACACTGATTTAGTGCCTCCTGAATAGATCTATTTCTATAGTTTTCATTATTTACAGGCATCTCAAACCTGGAGTGAGACGAAGATTGACACTTTATTTGTTAATACCTCTTTCTCTCGCCCCCCTATAGTTCCATTGCGTACCTTTTGGGGTACCTATACCCTCATTTGAGAAACACAACTTTAGACGATCAAATTTAGCCCACCGGAGAAAGGTAAGAAGATAGAAAAAAAATTAGTTAATTACTGTCCAAATGATCAAATAATTAAGGTATAGATAAGCTCAGATATCTAAATCCAAAAATCCAATGGAACTTTACAATATTTGGAAGATCACAATTGTCCCATGCTTTTTTTTCCACATGACTGCAGTCATTTTAAATTTCAAATTGTTGAAAGAACTAAATTATTATACATTATATCGAATTAAAATTGGAAATTTAAAACAGACAATCCTGCAGGGACTGATATTCGTCACTTATTGCTTGGATACTGTCGGCATGGAGCATATACTTTATTTATGATTTATACGTGGTGTATAGTACAAACTTGGGGACATTAATGTTTAAATGTTTTCCCACTTAAGATCAGACTACTTTGTATTTGGCCCCTGAACTAAATTGAATTTGACACCCATGCTCCATATTGTGACTGGTTGTCTGTGTGGTTAAGTTTGCCCTGTAATGGACTGGTACTCCATCCGGGAACCATAGCAACCCAGAACAGGAAAAGGCAGAACAGCCAATAAATAAATGATGAATGAACTTCAGTTTATAAAATGTCTTTATCTAAACAAAAGCCTGCTACAGTATATTATTATCACTATTATCCTTGTGTGCTTCCACGCCAGTTTTACTTCATTCTTCACTCTGAACCCTGAAGTCCTTGGACCGCATTGGTCAAGTGTCATTGTGTGTGTGTGTGTGTGTGTGTGTGTGTGTGTGGTCGTCCTTAGTCTTAGATTATTATCTTCTTTCTCTTTGCTTTTGAGGTCACATGGCTAGTAAAACTGACAGCTAATTTGTTGTGTTTTGGTGTGTGTGTACGTGCAGCAGAGTTTGTGCACGTATGTTCACAAGAGACCTTGTGAGATCTGCAGGAGAAGCTCAATAGACTGAATGTTTCCAAAGACCACTGAATATATCTCTTTCAATGCCAGAGTAAGGACAATTTTCCGGTTTTTTAAGTATCTTTTTTTTTTTTTTAATTTGAAACAGACTACATCTTATATTTGGAGGTGCTTTTATGAACAGTCCTAGTTTTGAAATGTATTGTTTTTAAGACGCTGACAGTGTTGTTGGCATTTGTGTAATCTGTGAATTTCAGTATAAAAAAAAGAGATTGCAGCATTTTACAACTGGTCATCTGATTCAACATCACTAATGTCCATTTAACAACCAACTTGGTAGCAACTTTTGGTTTATGAGGTGGCTCGAAACTTTAATCTTGAAAAGTGAAATACTCCATTCAACAAGAAAACAGCAGTTACCCACATAATACTAATTTATTAATGAATTTAATATGACAGAGAAACCCATTGTTTGCATTGATGAGGATAACAATTTCAACATGAACATGTGCAGGCTTCACAAGCAGGATTTTGTACCATTTGTTCTCTCCTTGCTTTGTTTGATTTTTTTTACTTTTTCAAAATTATTTAAATTTTTTTTGTGTTCATGTTTGAAATAAAATAAAAATGAGATCTCGATGAGCAAAAAATAAATATAAGGAAATGGCTTGGTTAATGACCATAAATAGGGTCGAGGATTAATTTTGTTGATCAGATATTTTTGTTATAGTTTGCATCGACTACTACTATGAATAAGTACAAAATGTATGGGTTAATGAAAACTTTATCAAAATATATTCATATTTTTTATTTTTGTCAACTAATAGAAACTAAACTATAATTTCGTACTCTTGTAAACATGTGATCTTGTGCATTGATCACAACAAATCTGCCTGTATTTACAAACAATAATAACCCATATTGGGTTGATAAATTGTAATTCAGTCTTTCTTTTAAAAAAGAATAAACTTTCATCTTGACTATATCATTTGAATTCATTCAAGTTGCCTTTTAGTCAAGAAACGGACTAAAAATAAATCAAAATTTGCTGTCAGAATGATCACCGTTAGGGTCACTTTGAGTTATGCATAAAGCACATCACATTCCCAATCATAATAAATCTAATGGCTTTTGACTGTTGTAAGAAGATATGAACCTAATGTAAAATTTAGTACGTTTTTGGAAATAATTCAAATTATTATAAGGCAGAGGTGGGCAACTTATCACAGCGATGGCCACAAAAATGTGTTCGTTTGATCGAAGGGCCACATCATCAACATCCATGTCAGCATTTAGAATAATTACCAACCTGAGCGTTAACAGAGGCAAGGCAAATGTATTTGTATATTGCATTTCATACACAAGGCAACTCAATGTGCTTTACATGACCAAAAAGTGCAACAGAGAACATTAAAGTAGGCAAAAAAAAACTTTTAAGTGTTTTTATCATAATTAAGTATGTTTTTCTGTCATTCTGTGTATGTTTCCTGTCATCCTGCTTGTTATGATTGCATTTTTTTAGAGTAATTTTTCTGTATTTCTGTTGTCACTCCGCTTGTTAATACCATGGGTTTGCGTCATCATTTTTTGTTTTTCTTGTCTTTTTGTGTCTGTAATTTTGTATATGTTTAATGTATTCTTGCTTTTGATTTGTTATTTTTCTGTCATTTTGTATGTTTTTTGCGCCAGTTGCCCATGCCTGCTTTAAGGCAACACTAGTTCATCGACCAACTACTAGCTAAGCTATTAAACGTTCATAAAGTTTAAATTAAGGCAAAAGAAGATATTTAATTACTATAAACCAAAGACTGCCTCTAATAGGAACCCTGTTTGTCTGTGGTAGAATTTGCACTATATTTCCTCCTCCCTGACAGAAGCATGTGTGGGCAACTGTAAACTTACATGATCCCATTTAGTTGAAGCTTTTGCCGTGTGTGTTTATATCATTGTGAGTGCAAAGAAGGATGGGTGGGTGGTCAGAGAGAGCAAAGCCTTAATCCCAGAGATAACAGTGGGAATGACAACAGGCAGACCACTGGTCTGGTTAGGGCTAATAAAAGAGAGTGATTGAGACAGCAGTTACATTCTGTCTATAGCCCTGGCAGGGTGTGACTCACACTTTAAAGACCTTTAAAACTTGCTAAAAAGGGAAGAAGCTCTGAGTTCTAATTCACAAGTGACTGCACAGCCATTATCAAACATGTTAGGGCAACCTTTACAGATCGTTTTGCTTTATTCTGTCAGTCAATTCTCAGTGGAACTATGACCAAGACTATAATAATACAGCATATACTATATGACCATGACTAGATGACTATTAAGATACATTACATACTGTATGACCACGACTGTATGAATGTGGCCTTCTACAGCAGGGGTGTCAAGTTCATTTTAGTTCAGCGGCCAAATACGGAACATTTTTGTGGTCTAGTTTGCACTTCCACGTATAAATGATAAGTGCAGTATGCACGGTAATAATATTAAAGCAATAAGTGACAGATATCAGTCAATTCAGGATCTTCACATTAAATTCACTTGATTTTGTGAACAATTTTCATGTAATTGAGAAGATTTTTTAGTGAAAAATCGCAGTATTTTCGAAAAATTGGTAGATTTTTTAACAATTCAGAATAGAATAGACCTTTATGATCCCCCAGAGGGGAAATTTACATGTTGCAGCAAGAATAGAATTGCACACAATAAGAACAAAATAAATACCAATGTAGGATAATAGTGCAAATATATGACTGTGGGGACAGGTATGAAATAAAATAAAATAACAAAATACAAACAATGACATAAAAAACCCACAACAAATGTGCAAATGAAGGAATATGGTTGGATATCAGAGTGGTTACGGTTATTGAGTTAAACAGACTGATGGCAGTGGGAACAAAATAATTTGCAATTAAAAGTGACGACAGTCCAATGATACTGATGTGGAGATCCTGCAAATATTGTTGAGTTTCATTGAGTTGAACTGACATATTTGGTAATTTTACAAAATTATCCAGTTTCCCTCTGTCATTACCTCTGCTTAAGAGGAAATATCTTCACCATATATCTGTTTGTCTGTTAGCGGTAATACGTCAAAAGTCCTTAACAGATCTTGACCAACATTTTAACTAAAGACATACCTTAAGTCATGGAAGATTGGCAATATCATTGGCAATATTTCAAAAAATCATGTCTTGTTTTTCCTAAATTATCCCACCAAGTTTCCTCTGGTTCAGATCCAGATTGAGCATTTTAATTAGATTTTTCACTGTGAAAAATGGGGGTGCCCATACATTTGGACCTACTGTATCATTATTAATGGGGATAGACATTTCTTGAAAGCTTTTAAAGTGTGAATAAATGGGTAAAATGACCAGGATCACTGATTCTGATAAATTCTTTTTTTTCCCCCAAGACTTTACTGTGAGAGAAACATTATTTTGAAGGAGTGTTGTCTTTGACTTCCTTTGAATATTTACATTAATTAACAGAAGCTTATTTTTGATGTTGGATGCATTTTCTTAACGTGATTAAATAGATAAATTAGGCTAAAAGGCTTTTATTTTGTAGCAGTGTTTGATTTCCAGGTACTCCATTCCAGTTTCAATTCCAATATCGAACAAAGAGATTATTTGGCATTTGACAGAGGTTTGCGCTCTCCTGCTGGCCTGGTTGGATTTGGCACCTGGGCTTTGATTTAAACACATGTTCTCCCCAAAGTGGGGTACGCAAATCGTCATGGGGGTACGTGACATATGGAACATCGGAAACTAGAATATAAATAGAGCAGTTAATGCTAATGTGAAGTTAAAACTAAGGCTGGGTGAATGCTAATGCTAGTTTATTGCTATTGGCTAATGCTAGGTTAAAGCTAATGCTAGGTCAAAATTAATATTGATGCTAAGTTAATGCTAATGCTATGTTAATGTCAATGATGATGTTAAGTTGATGTTTTTGCTAGGCTATTGCTATTGCAAGGCTAATGCTAGCTAATGCCAATGATAAGCTAAATGCAGTGTGACGCGTGCCGGTATCTGCATCCTCACTTGTATTTTCTTCAGGAAATGCAAATATTCCAGTTATTTTTATTATTCCTCAACAGGAGGTAAAAATTCACTGTAGGGCTACTTTGTATATAACTTTACATCATTATGTTTTTAAGTGTGCAGGAGTCGGGGGTACATGGCTTCAGGTTAAATGTCTGAAGGGAACAAGACTGAGAAAAGTTTGGGAACCACCGTTCTAGAGGATATAGTTGAGTTGACAGTAAACAATTTCATATTTCACATTAGTGGTTCTTTCTCAAATTTGGGCTTGTGATTAACCGATGGAGGCCTTATTAGAAGCAACCATTAGTGAGCCATTGTTTGCATTAACTAATCACAAAGTGGAATTGATTAGGATTTCAAGTCACCCCGTGGGACGTCAAAAACCGCAACACAAAACTTTTCAAACAATATTGCACTCCTGTAACGGAATGACTGTTGCCGGGTTCTGGCTTCCAGACGTCTGTGTAAACAATTTAATTAGGACCATGTTTGATGAATTATAGCGGTTGAAGGCAGTGCTTGTTCTAATACTTCAGTTTCTTAATTACACCAGACATCCATGTGTTCATTGTAGACGCCCCCCCCCCCACCATTACCCGTCACCCTCTCCCCTCCTCACAATAATAGAAATCGAAAAACTACGAAAGGGAAAGTGCATTTCACACCCTACTGAAGCCGAGCAAATGCTTTGGAATTAATCAAAACATAATAAGTGTACATGATGATAAACTAGTGCTGGGTATAAAATGAGGACTTGATTTGTGATTTTTCGTTCCATCATTTAAAACTGAAACAGGCATACAATTCATAGGACTATTGTGAATTAGCAGTTTGAAAATATATACAGTACATTTAGATTTAAAATAAAAGTAATAGTTTTTTATTCGCATAAAAGAAATAATTCAAAAACGTGCGTCTTTCCCTGAAATGTTTTTAAGTAGCAGTGACCTTTGTCATTAGAACAAAGTGATGTACCATGCAAGTTTTAAATGTCACCACAGATAACAATGAGACTGAGTCAACCTGGTTTAATAAGGTTGTTGATCATCCTCCACACAGGACAACTGGCTACATTACTATTATTTGTACATTATGTCATCTGATGAAGATCCTGCTATGGACCAAACATTGGATTAATTGCCTCATCACCCTGCCTCAATAACAAACATTTTTTTTCAATAAAATCTGGCTATTATTTGAAAGAAAAAAAATACTTGTACTGTTCGTTCTTTGGTTATTTAGCTTTAAAACCAAATCCAAATAACAAACGGTGTGGTTAGTTTGTGTTATTGACTTAAAACATGAATACATAAAAAAAAGTTATCTAAAATTAAATCTTGTTTGTGAGATATTTGGATATTTACGGGATAACTATGGACGAGACCTTCATGTTTTAAGCTCACCACACAGAGGGGACCCAGAGACGGGGGCGGACTTTTACTTCTTGACAAAAAAGCAGCAACGTATAAAGTCACAACTGATGAACTGGTGAATTGAAACGTTATTAGTAGATAAATAAAAATATTTTCAAATGGATGTTACAAGAAGCATACAGCACGATATGTGATTAAATGAACCAGAGGTGGTGTAATGAGTCTACTGGTGCTCCTCGTTTCTTGTGATCAACCATTAGTGGCTCACGGCATTAAAACGTGCACAAAAAAAAGATGTCTAATTGTTTTTGCAAAAGTGTCAAATTGTTGAAGTTCAAATATCTATTGTCCCTCACACCAGCCTTACAGTCGATAGTCAGTCACCAGTTTATTTGGATCTTAACGCCACAAAACAAAACTTAAACCGTGAGCAGCTTTTAACAAACTCAAATATCCACAGACTGCTGAAAGAAATCCTAAACAGTCCTATTGTGTGACGAGACCTGGTCCAGGACCTGTGGAGGGAAACCAGGTGCAGCAGACTTCAGTTGTGGTTCTGTTCACTGACAGAATGTCACGTGCTGAAGGTCTTGCTCTTATTTTCCCGTAAATAACAAAATATCTCAAACAGAACAAGATTTAATCATTATTATTTTTATTCTAAAACACAAAAACGCTGCATATCTGGTATTTGACGTTTCCATATTTCGGTTTTGGTTTTAAGTCAGTAAAACAAAATAACTTCAGTTTATTTGTTATTTTTGATTTGGTTTTAAAACAGAACATACACAGGTTTGTATGGCAGTTATCAAGGTATTCTGATGATGGCGCCCAAATAATATGCCATGTTGGCTAAAGTTAAGTGATTTCTGGTCCGAAATATAATCTATTGACATTTCTTTACAAAATGGATTCCCAAAATTTGAAAAAGTAAGCCTGCAGTGCCTATATTTTGGCTAATAAGGTTTCAAAGTTCAAGTGAGAACATTTCCTTCCAGTTGCTCTGCAGTGAGAATAGTAATGGTACATGAGGGAGCAGATTATTCTTTAATTACAGCCATTTTGCTCCAATATGTCACTTAAAAATTAACTAAAAGCCTCACGTTTATTCTCCATTCCAACAGGAGACATTACGATTCTTTGGCACACATAAGGCGTCTTTGATAATTAAAGTCCTTTATTTATTTGACATGTTAAATCACCATATACGTCTTGGTGAAAGGCTGCAGGACTGATTAGCTCCTGTTAAATGTATTGCAGTTCAAATCTATAAAGTTCAGCATAACAAATCATATGTACAACCAAACGGTAAATGTAAATGAAGTTTAAAATCTTCAGGCTGGTCGTTCAAAGAAATTAAATAGAAATAGAAATGACTGAAACTAAATATCAATTTATATATATCAACTTTTGCATTGACTCTTGATTTGTGGTGTAATTTAAGCATTTTGCAGTCAAGGGGGAATCCAAAACACAATGAAAGCTTGAGTTCACTTTTCTGATCACTGGGATATGCCACAGTCTGTGACATATCTTGCTTTTTGCTTTTTTTTTTTTTTTTTAAGTGTGAATATTCTCCATCCTGCTCTTTGGTTTCATTTGCAGCAGAAAGGATTCTCTTGCTTTTCGTGAAGCCCCAGATTTCTCTTTAACAAGGCTTTGTGTACAGTTGCTTTTTCTGTTGCCCGGCAACTGCAATCATCTCCTTATGTCAATGTGGCGTTAGAGACAAATCAGCAGATGCATCGTTTCAGAGGATGGAAAAAGTAGCTTCTACTTAATAAAACATTGTTGTGGAAATAAATTGCCTTTTATATAAGTAAAAAAAAAAAAAAAAAAAAACTTTACAAAATCTAATACATTTATATGTGGTAAGTTATTCCTATCAATTAATGAAATCTGCTTTCCAAGTCTGCATTTTTTTTAATTAAATAGTGAGGATGTATAGCATCCTCACTATTTTCCTCATACTTTATTATTATTATTATTATGGAATAGATTTTTGTTTGTCAACTCATACCACAAATTGAGTCAGATTGTACTGACCTGTGTGTAGAGTATTAAATAGTAATAATGTCAGAGTTATTGAATATTTGGCAAAAATAAATCATTTTCCAATTCCAACCTATTGAAACAGTAAACAGCACCCTCTGCATGAAGTCAATATTAATACAGTTTACTGTAATAATATTTACTCAGCGGTATTAAACTACTACTGAAATTCAAATGTACAAATTGTTTTTAACAAAGTCGTTACAAGCAAATGGGACACGTGTATACAACTAGGATAATTCACTTAACACAGAAAATATATATTTAAAGTGTTCGTGATATGACAAAATAAATACAAATAAGGCACCAGAGAGAGAGAGCGAAAAAAAGCATATAGCTTAAATGCACAAACAGATTAAATAGAAAACATGGGCAAACAGTCAATGACAACATTAAAGCAGTAAATAGAAATGTTAATGTAATGTTGAATGCTAATTATAAGCTAAAAATAACTCGGTAAGAAACGGTGTTGGAGATTAACATTGAATGAAATAACTACATTTATAAATTCAGTAGCCACTTTAAAACAACCGCTTTCAACAAGTTAAACACTATTCCATTCCCAATATCTGTGACAGGACATAAGCATTGAACCCTAAATGAGAATGATCGTTTTTTGTTTCAGAAGAATACTGAAGAAACTATTAGATTCATTAAGACCTAAAAAAAAAAAGTCCCCAAAGGCACAATGCTATCACTTCAGCAGCTGTTGTATCCTCATTGTAGTGCCGCTGAGAGTGCTTTCTCGTTTCTCTTTTGGCATTGCTGGAGTTTACGACAGGGAAAACCAGCTCAGGCTGTACAAACATGTTTTACACATCAAATACGGGTTTGTGTGATTATTCTGGCAAAAATCTCCATTTGAGAACAAGCATTATAATTTGTGAAAAACAGTGCAGCCAACATAAACAGAGAAGGGTAGGGTGGGGTGGAGCTAATTTCTATGATGATGCATGAAAGACATGTTTGGTCCACTTTTTCCAGGATTAGGGTGTGAATTAAACATACAGACATTTCCAGCAGAGAAAAGCACCTGGTAAGCTTTGAGGCAAACATCTCATAAGCCTGTTTGCTGCTGGGATAAACAGGTAGAAACCATTCAGAGACACGCACTAAACATGGCATCAGAGGCACATCAGAAATAGACCAGTTCAGCTAAACGGGAGAGGATTTTGTAGCCGAGCCAAGTACTCAGTGGAGAATGGAAGATAGGGTAGGGATGGACAGGGGGGGGGCTCAAATAGCTTGGAAACTTCCATAATCTCCCTGTCAGAATTCTTTGCAGAGCCAGTAAGATGGAGGTATTGTCGTCATTCAGAGCTGTGGGATGTACTATGTGATCTCCTGCTATTGTTCGGTGCAGACAGGGGTGGACTGGCCCTCTGACATACCGGGCATCGTCCCGGTGGGCCGTCGACCTCAAGTGGGGCCAGTCCGTTATGTTTTTTTTTTTTTTTTGAAGAGTGAATTGAGGTCAGATATGGTAACAGGTGGCCAAAAATGGTCCAAAACTGGCAAAAAAGTGGCAAGAAAAGAGTGTAAAGTGACTAATAAGGGCCAAAAGCAGTCAAGAGTACCCATAAAATGGGCAATTAAAGAGGAACCAGGTGGTATGCAATGGCAAAGGATAGCTTAAATGGGCAAAATGTGGCAAACGATAGTGAAATAGGGCAAAATGTGGCAAACAATAGTGGAAAGGGGCAAAAAGAGGTAAAATGTAAGAAAAAAGGAAACAAGTGGTATTTATTGTGCAAATATTGGGCAAAAGGTAGCTTACTGGGACAAAAAGTGGCCAAAAAATTAAAGAATTAAATGAACGTGTCAAAAAAAAAAAAAAAAAAAAACTTTTATTGGCAAATGGTAACTAAAGTCAGAAAAAGTTTTGAAAAGGGGCAAAAATGGGACAAAGGCAGTTGCACAATGGAAAAAGGTGAAATGGGGTTAAATTTACCCCATTTTTTTTGACGAGCGAGTGGGGGCAGACATGGTTACGTGGCCAAAAATAGTCCAAAAGTGGCAAAAACGTGGCAAGAAAAGAGTGTAAAGTGAAAAAGGGCCAATAATAGTCAAGAGTGGCCAAAAAAATTAGCAAATAATGAGGAACTAGGTTGTTTGTAAAATAATTAAAGAAAGGACAAACATTGTGTGGTGGAGGTGTCATCTTCTGATCGAGAGGTTAGGGGTTCGATCCCAGTCTATACCAGTCGAAGTGTCCTTGGGCAAGACACTGAACCCTAAGTTGCTCCCAGTGGTTGACCAACACCTTGCATGGCAGCTCAGTCCCATTGGTGTGTGAATGAATGAATGAATGTAAAGTGCTTTGGGACTATTTCAGTGTAGGCATAAAAGCGCTAAATAAATCAAGTCCATTTCTCATTTTTGCCATATTTATTGGCAAAAAAGGTCTGAAAAAAGTGTGAGAACCTTTTTGAAAAGGAGCAAAAAGGGGACAAAGGACATAAGTAAAAAGGGGTTAAAGGGTTCCCCCTTTTAAGGTTTTCTGGGGGAATAATAATTTAAATTAAGCCACATGTACAGCATCTTTTACTTAACGGCTTCTACATGGTGTCCACTGATGATGTAGTGGGCTGGTCTAGACACAAAATGCCAGGGCATTTTTGTCCCAGTCCACCCCTGGGTGCAGACATGCTTCTACTTTACCTCAGATGACATTTTATTGGCACTCAAGTGCTAATATAAATAAACTGACATCAGGTGTACAGTTTCATATCTAAACTACTCGGCCAATAATCATTTTCAGCGTTGAGTGAAACTTAAGAACATTTTTATTTGTCGCAATCTTTTCATAACGACCAAACCGTGACAACTTTCTGAACGGTTATATTTGGCTCACAGCAAAAGAGTCGAGGTTGAGCATTGCCAACTCACACAAAATGTCTCCTTTCTCCAAAACCTGTCAGAAATCAACAAAAAAACACCCTCCAACTGCCAGCTCCTGGTTATCATCACTCAAATATGTGCAATGTTCATTGTTTAGCCTGAAGGTTAGGCTTCTGAGCAGAAAATGAAACTTTAAACCGCACACTCTGGCAACCCTGGTGAGGTTTGTGCTTGGAACAGGTGTGTGTGTGTTGGTCGGTGATGACGCCAACTTGGCTGTTGGTTTAAACAGCTGTGGAGTTAAGTGTTTGTCTTTTGACGTGTGTTGGATCTGGCAGTGCATTCATGATGTATGCAGCCATTTTTGTTCGTTTATATCATCTTTAGTCAAGGTTGGGGTCAACAACATTTTTTAGTTACATTTTTAATTATCCATAATTTTTTAAAAAAAGAAAAAAAAAATTAAACTAGATTAAACTAAAGTTCAATTACAATTAATCACAATTACTGAGCCTGAAATAGATAACCCACATTTATGAACTCAAACTGAGGAATAAACCGGCATTCAATGCTTTTTTGGGCGCGGTGCATTATGTTAAATCCGATTGGTCAGCTATGATGTGGTGCATTTGATTGTTGTCTGGTCATTTCAGTTTTAGTAGTTTCATTATGTCCTCTGATCATTTTAAAACAAAATAAAAAAAATAATTTACTCAGTAATGATTGGGTGTAGAATTTCAACAAATTACTTTTAAAACGTACTTAAAATACTGATTTAGAATTACAGTAGTCACTCGTTTATCACGGGGGTTACGTTCTAAAAAAAAAAATCCGCAATAGGCAAAATCCCCGAAGTAGTCAACTTTATTTTTTACAATTATTATACATGTTTTAAGGCTGTAAAACCCCTCCCCACACACTTCATACACTTTTCTCAGACAGATGTCGACATTGTGGGTTTTGTCGGGGAGAAAACTTACAAACATACAGCACTTCAGAGTGGGAAGGATCAAAAAATGTCCCCATTCGCTTGAAGCAAAGCCCCGCCCACCAGCAACACATCCAACTCAGTGTGTTTCACTGCCTGCTGAAGCGAGGAGCTGTGCTCCTTTTTCTCCTCTCATAAACATAAACCACCAGTGAAAAAAGACGGTGTGATTAGTAGCTAATGCTATGCTAGCTCAGTGCTACAGAGAGAACTTTCACCTGCTTCTACCACCTCCTCGCTGATTCTCCTCCACGCCAAATCCTTCCTAGTCCTGTCCCGGTTATAAAGGCCATGTCATACAGCTCCATGTGGCCACACACAGCTTCTACTCCATGGTTGAATGGGTGAACAGACCGGTGTCCGTGTTGACGGCCTGACGTCATTGTCAACAAATGACGCACGGATCGGACCGCACCGCCGCACAGGAAAGATTTCGCATCAAGGTCGAGTCTATCCATTGGCTTTGTATGTAATCTGGACGTATGGCGATTTAGTGACGCATCCGGTGTGAACACAGCAGCCAATCAGGATGCTGAACACAATGCGCGGGTTCTCCCTTAGCCAATCAGGACGCAGATCACAATACTCGTTCATACGCTGTTAAAAAATGCATGCAAAATTGCACTGCAAAAAAAATCTACGAAACAGGCTGCGAAAGGTGAACCGCTATATAGCGAGGGACTACTGTATACTCAAAAAAGTACAAGTACCCAAAGCAACTGAATTACAGTATCGTGAGTACTTGTAATCCATTACTTTCACCTCTGGTTAAAATAGACTTGACTGTCAGAGGACAGTTCACCACACAGTGAAGTTTTAGAAAAAGAAAGCGTGGAATATGAGGAGAAGTTACAAGAATGATCTGATACTACCAGTGAATTTGCAGATGGCCTTCAATTGAAATATGCACTGCAGTGAGCACCACATGTGGCCTGTTGATTAGCCCAAATAGCAGCTACTGGAAAAGCCTCACAGGAATATTTGATGAAAAATGAACATATTGAATGGGGAAGGCCCCAGTGGGAGAGCTTCTCTGATTCATTGCTATCTTATTATGGATAGCACAGGAGCACAAACCCTTTGCAGAGACTCATGTTTAGGATACAAAGACATATTTTGACCAGCCCATTTCAGACTCAGCCAAGAATATTAATAATAAAAGGATCAAAAATTCTAGCCATAGCTGCCCTAGGGCAATCTGACTGAAGCAGAGCCAGGGATACACCATCCAACCTTTCTGACCACCACCGAACATTTATTCACATTCATACAAATGTAGGAAAACAAGTTTTTAGTGGCAAGTCACAGAGATGTTCATGTTTATTTTGGGAGCCATATCCTTGGTGCTGTGTAATGTAGAGCAGAACACCGCTAATGGAAATCATGACAACATCAGGACAGAAAAAAACAACTTGTTATATTGCTGTTGTGTTAAAATAAAATCATTCACAATAGTGTACATGATTGATATTTTTATCTAGATAAAAGACTTGTTAACAGAGGTTAAAGTAATGGATTACAGTAATTATTAGGGACGGGAATTGATAAGAATTTAGTGATTCTGATTCCATTATTGATACTGCTTATCAATTCGATTCCTTACCGATTTCATTGGGTGAGGGAATTAAATAATACAAGTGGATTTGTTTGCTTGAACTCTTTATTATATTATCTTTGTCTCCTTAATTTCCTGCAGAGATATCAGCTCTCTTTTAATCCACCAGGTATAGATTTCTTTCACTGGATAATAATATATAAAAAAGCGCTATATAAAATTTATGAATTATTATTACAACATATGACACATTCTGGCTACAAACATTTGAGTATATTTACAGTGCTCCTTTTTAACTTGAACAACTTTATCCAAAACTAATTCAGACATAAAACAAATATTTCCTCTGTAATAAAGAACATATTTACCAAAAGTACAGCTGCACTTGTTATGTATTTAAACGATAAAGCTTTAGTTTAGTTTTTGTTTATGTTTCTATAAATGGACCTTCAGAGACGCCGTCCCCGTTTTTACATGTGACGTGGAAGTCTGTTGTTTTCAGAAGGAAAGTCCATGCAAGAAGCAACTTTTGTGCGAATGTACGGAACCTTGAAGTGAGTAGCGTAGCAACAGAGACGCTACAAACAGCACAAAGGACAGCACAGCTGTGGGTGGAGGAGGTGGATTCTCTGCGGTGGACAGCAAACAACTATATGGTAGAAGGAGCTTCACTTGGTGCTAGCATAAACACAACATACACGAGCTGGGGGAGTTCATCGTTACGTATTTGCAACGTAAGAGGAACCGATAAGCGGAATTGAGGAACCAATGAGGATGCTCTTTTGTGGGCTCTGCTCACCCCTGCTTTCTCCAAATCCTGTGATTGGAGCAGGAGGGGGTGACCGCCAAGACTTTGTCTTCCAGGGTTTTATTAACTAAAATGATTATTTTTTGTGATATACATGATGCTAATAAAATTTTGTTTTTTAATTAAAGAAAATAAATGGAGTACCCCAGCTTTAAGTATTTTTGACATTATCCTGCTATTTAACAAGCAAACGAATAAACGCTGGTGAAATAATTACCACCTTGGATGAGGTAAAAATGCAGTGGGTAAATGCATGAAATCTTAAGATTATTTACTATTATTTCTAGTGGTTACATGATTACATAGATGTTTAATTCATACGTTTGATTCTGGTAGCTTAGTTGAGGAAACTGGACTTGAAGTTTTGCTTGAAGATGTTTCACCTTTTACCAAAGAGGCGTCTTCAGCTATAAAAATGACTTTTTGGGAGTCTGGGATTCATAAAAAAAAAGTATTTAAATTCACAATAAATTTTGATTCTTACACGCAAACTGTTTGTGTACTTTTTCCGCTCTTCAGAAAGAGGAACAGAACGCTCAATGAAACCTTTTAGTCATATCCATTTGAGAATTAAAGCCAAAGGCTTAATCTGTTTGTTTACTATTAGAGCCATTCTACACAGCCCAAGGACATCAATTGTGGCTCTGGCTTTGCCAAATTGTTTGTGGTTGCCTGCTCTGAATATTTTCTTATTTTAGCAATGATGTTTTTTTGGAATCAACACACACATGAACACTAAAGCTTATTTAGTGTTAAAAAGTGTGAACCAGAGGAAAACAGGAAAACTTCAGGTAAAAACAACTATGCGATGGCTGCTGATGATGAGACATTAGAATTTTGGAATGCGCTTGTGTAATGTCATTGTATAATCTGTTTTTCATAGGGATAAATATTGTGCACACCTTGCAGCTGCTACCACTGCATCATGTTATGAAATTATTCAAATCTGAGATAATGAGAAACAGAGAGGTGTGCATGCAAGGACGTACTGTATATGAACGGATGGAAACTCGTCAGCCTTGGGCGCATGTTGCAGTTAAATGAAAGAAAGCAAAAGAACATTTATTTTTTTAATTCTCTTCCCGTGAGACTTTATCTAGCGATGGATTTGCTTAGTTTCAAAGACAAAATCCTGTTGGTCCCATTAAGTATTCAAAAGTTTTGTTTAGATTTGATGCAATTCTAAAGAAAACAGACCATAGCATAACGAATTTCAGAAAGATTTTTTTTAGATGTCTGTTTCTGTCTCTTTTAGGTTTTTGACATACATTAGCAGTAGTAGAACATGAAATATGAGATAAATCTGGAAGCTTGGTCGGCCTCAGTGGAAGACAGGTTTATTTAGTAGCAAAGATAAGTTAACTAAAACTTATGCCAACTGAAATACAATAAAGGCATTTACTCAATGGGAAGCGCTGCAAACAAACTAGCATCACATCGTGAACCCAATCTGGATAGTCAAACAGATCTTTCCACTGGCTCCCGGTCAGAATAGACTTTAAAATTCTGCTGCTGGGGTATAAATGTGACATGTTAGTCAGGTATGAACCCAGCAGGTCTCTCAGATCTATGGACACAGGTCAGATAGTGGAGCCCAGAGCTCACAGTAAACATGGTTACACTGCTTTTAGTTGTTATGCTGCAAAGATGTGGAACAAACTGCCAGCAGAGCTAAAGTCAGCAATAAATGTGAACATTTTAAAATTAACATTAAAAGCTTGGATCCACAATATTCCACAGCACAAATAATGCATAGAGCAAATAAAAATGATCCGTCTATAAAGACAGAAAAATTGTTCAGAGGGAGGGTACCAACTATCAGAACAACAACGGAAATTTTTGCTCGTCTGTGTGTGGTGTCAAACACAAAAGTTTTCATATATTTAAATCAATGTACAAATCTATCTTCTCAAACTATAGAGCTGAAGAAGAGCGGCAATCTAACACATTTATTGTCATTAAAGATTTTGTGGAAGTATAAACACTGTATATTGGTATGTGTCAATGATCCGGTACCACCAACCGTCGTAATATTTAGCTCGCAAATAAATGAGAAATCAACTTTTTTTTTTTTTTCTTTCAAGGGGCCCCCCTGAGCCCCAAATCAAAAATCGGGCTCCGGGCATTGTTGCATACACATCCATAGATTATACCTACCAAATTTCATTTTAAGTGGTGTACACTGTGGTAGGATGACCAGCAGCAGAGGGAACAGACAGACTTGAGAGCAGAATTCAGTTTAAACTTTTTCTATTTATTTTTCTTCTTTGGCTGGTGTAACATATTTACAGTGAATCCCCAAAACAGTAAACCAACAACTGAGCAAACACAAAAGAAAAGGGCACTGGGATGCCAGGCTACATTTGACAAATCCTGAACATTTCTACTTTACCCTCAGTTTGTTGGGCTGACATACACAACAACAAGAAGAAGAAGAAGAGCAACAAGAACAAAGTGAGTAGCGTTTTGAGTCCGGTAGCCCGGCCTAAAAATGCATAGACCCTCTCACAGGATAACAAAACAGTGCTTGTGGGAAATAAATGTTCCATTTGTGCGAGCTTTCGTCTCTACTTTTTTTAAGTTTATACATGAGATATTTACTGTATGCAAGGGAAATGTGGCAAGATTCATTACCAAAAATAAACATGGGAGGGTGAAAGTAACTAGTAACATTTACTTTGAGTACTATTTCAGCTACTTGTATTTGAGTGTTTTATGTAAATTCATGTAAATTAAGTAAATTAGGTAACAGTACGGCTACTTGAGTTGGATAAATAAGTACTCTTTGGACCTCTGGAGAAGACGGACTCAATCTTGGTTTTTGCATTTACTTAAAAAATAGACGAAATGTAGATAATTCTCATTTATGATGCCTATAATTGTTAGTTTGTTTAATAAGAGAAGTAGATACTTTAAAGCTTTAAGATCCACAATTAAAGGAATACAATTTATGATACAACAGAATAATATTTATTTATATGTTTTTTTGTTTTTGTTTTTTAAAGAGTATCTCCAGGATATAAAGACAGAAGATAAAATGGTTGTTGGGTCCCTTTGGATCCCGAGCAGCTTGGGTCATTTTAAGATATCACTGTCTGCAGACTCCCTCAGCAACATCTGTCCCATAACACTATATGATCAGGTTGTGCCACCTGCTCTGCGCTACAGGTATATTTTATTTTACGTGTACTAGAACACACACACAAACACACACTCAATATGAGCTCCATAGTAACTGAATCCTTTATGGCAGACAGAGTTTTTTTGTGCGATATCTTCACTGCTTGGCGACGTTGACAGTATTTCAGAGTACTTCCAAATGTATTGAAATGAATCAGCACCTGAGCCAAGTATGGTACATGCAGTAAATATGTTTAAATAATGTCTATGGAGGAATCAGTGTGATGGTATAAAAGGTTACAAATAGTTGAAGTATCTGGAAAAGATCAGCTCACCGAAAACTTATCCACAATAGGTTTAAAATATGTTACATTTGGAGCACGATTGTGTTTTACCTTTAAAAATAAAGTGGAAAAGTAAGTTACTTCCTAAATGTTATGCTAATAGTTAGGATTAGCTTTAACACGGATTTAAAGAACACCTTTTCCTCCTGTGGTCTCTAAAAAAACCTGTCTTACTAATTCAATTAGAGATTAAAGTGCTTCAAAGAAATTTGCTGATGTGATTTGACAAGTTAAAAATAATAAAATGGTTTAGAGACTAATGCACAAAGAAGTAATTTAATAAAAAAAAGATGATAAAATAAGAAAGAGTGAGAAATAAAAACAAAACAGAGAAGGGAACAGTTTTTGAAAATATAAAGCATTAAAATTAGCATTAAAAAAATTGAGAACCCTAAAAATTATAAAAATAAAAAAAAATACATAAAAGCCAGACAGATTGTGTTTAAAGATTGTGATACTCTCCACACCTCAGATCCTTTTGCAGAATGAAAACAACTAACCTGGTTATTAAGCTTAGTCGTATTTCCCCCCGTTAGAGCAGACTTTACATTACCTTTGGGTTTGTGCATGTATTCCATTAACCAGGTAAGATATTCATCAGATGGACAAAAAGTTGCATTTCTACGTGGTGCATTAACTGGGGCTGAACTTGGCAAATCTGATGCAGAATTTCCTGCAACTGTATCGAGATGTGTTGATTATACATCCTCACACAGCTCCTCACAGTGTGTTTGCCCTTTAACAGCGTTGCTTCTTAACCAACGTGTGGGTTTAGAAAGTAAATGAATGCATAATAATAAAAGTGAAACACATCTTCAGTGTGAAACAAATAGCATACCCAAGATGTTTGTATTCAGAGTTTAGAACTAAGCATCGCGCAGAGGAAACTAGACGTGTGTTACTATGTGGTAAGACTACATTAAAGTAAAGGTAGAATAAGCAGGAACACATACTGTAAGTTTGTACACTACTTACCATGAATGAGATCATAATAACACTCAGTGAGGCTTTAGCATGCTTTTGTAAAGCATATTGTTTCTACAGCTGCACCCGTGTAATCTTTTTCAATACCGTTCTCTTGTGCATATGTCAATGCATTGCCTTCAAAAAAAAAAAAAAACAACAGCAATCACTGGCAATAACCACATGTGAAAAGCCTGAAAGCAGAGGCCACTTTTCAGGCAACGACTAGGCGCACATGAATCATGATCGCAAGCTCATTAGGTTCTTTGTTACAAATTATTTCTATTAATTCCTTTGACTTGGGGGAAAAAAAAAAAATGGCTTCTCTGCATGCCCCCGACTTCAATGGCTCAGATTGATTTTTGAAAAAGGTTTAAAGCAATGGGATATAATATCATTAGTTTTAAGTTCATGTTAAAAAAAAACCAAATTACTCATGACTATTTATTAAAATTACAACTTTTAAATCCACTACTATATTTAGGTCGTCTTAGGAGTTCAAACAACAGTTAATCAACATTTTTTATTTATTTTATTTATCCTGATTGACAAATGTCTTACTGATGGATATTTTGACCCAAAAACTGGCCTGAAGACTAAATATTTTATCCTGTAAACTAAAACTGTCATTGATTTACCTCATAGCAGATTTATCTCTTAAATCTCTTATTTTCAACGCCACATTTTTTATCATTACACCAAAGAGCTCCAGTAATGTTTTTATATTTGCAACAGCAACAGAAAGAAAATATCACAATAATCATGTGTTATAATGGAATGGTGATGAACCTGAATTGGTGATTTCTTAAATAGTGCACTGTGATCACTCAGCTGTCTTCACAATGCCATCTTGTGGTTAAATGTTATGCAGGACATGATGTGCTTGTTCCTCATTGCAGCAGAAAAAAACACTTACCAAAGGGAATTGTCTAAACTGAAACATGACAACCTCCCCATTTCAAAGAACAAAGTTTGAGAACATGATTACCAAAAAAAAAAAAAAACACATGGTGGATAAAGACAACAAGACAACAATAGAGAATGCTCTGTGTAGATAAATGATAAACATTGATTAATTCTGGTCCAACTCTCAATATTTTAGTCCAAGTATTTCAATGTGGCATATTTTATTGTAAAATGTCAGAGTGACTGCCCTCAATGGATACAATGGATTTTTGCGATTGGCTGAGAACAAGCTCATGTGACGTTTTGGGACCATCTTGCGTCACAAACAAGCAATGTTAGCCCCGCCCCCTTTATAAAAACTAGCACATGTGGGCTCTACATTCTGTGGGAGTGGGTTGGATTGAGAGAGGAGTGAATAGAGATGTACAATGAGTAGCTAGTTAACATAGCATACATTGTTCATTTGAGATTTTACAGTATAGACTGGGCGTGTCTTAACTGCTTCAGGAGCTCCGCCCATAATCAAGGCATTTTTTGAATTTCACACCTCATGGCAGGTCAGGAGAAATCAGGGGTTTAGTTTAAGCTGGGGCAGTGGTTCCTAAACTTTTTCTGATGTGCTCTCTTTTGAAGAATGAAAAACCCTCAGGCTCCCCTATCTGGACAAAATAAATAAAAATAAAAATAAAAAAAATAGTGAAAATAGTGTGAACTTAAAAAAAAAAAAATAAAAAAAATAACTATTCTTTAAATCTTGTAAAAAAAAAAAAAAAAGGTGTCATGAAGGCTCTCATTAAGTGTTGTTCGCTAAATTATGACACCTTTAGAGCTATGTTGGCTTTTTTTAAGTTAGGTGAAGGGATCTCGTGGGGTTAGGGTAATGAACGACACTTAAAGCCGCTATCCGGAGTTTCTGAGAGAACGTCTTGATGCCCCGCCCTAAACAGCTCCACTTCCTCCTCCTTC
This sequence comes from Gouania willdenowi, assembly GCF_900634775.1. Lineage (NCBI taxonomy): Eukaryota > Metazoa > Chordata > Actinopteri > Blenniiformes > Gobiesocidae > Gouania > Gouania willdenowi. The sequence goes on along the minus strand of NC_041055.1, from coordinate 24,777,603 downwards.
CTCTGCAATTTACCAGAAGCCACGTCTCTACTTTTCTGCACACGCATCGCAGACCATAACAAGGTTGCATTGGGTCGCATTGATATAGGTATACGGGTCAGGAAAGAGCCAAAATCATAATTACCTGTTTGCTGTTGTGAAGCGCAACCTTGTTTCCGTGCACAGTTCCGCATTCACTTTGACTGACTGTCTCAAAAACAGGAAGTCAAAGCCTATTGGCTGGGCCCAGTAGGCGATCGTTTCCATTTGTATAAGGGTCTATAGGAGGAAGGAGGGACTTATTTACATTAATGTATATGAATGACCACCGGCAGTAGACCATAGTAAAAGACTAGTTAGGTATTTTTTCATATTTTAAAAAAAATCATACATAAACAGATTTCTCAGAAACTCCGGATATCAACTTTAATGACAGCCTTTATGACACCTTATTTATGCTGACACACTGTATGTGTCATGCCATAATAATGACGTAATGTCAGCGTTATGTATAAAACTTCAATTAAAGTGTTGCCAAAAATTGCAATCACATATTCGAGAACAATAATAAAGCTATTTATTAATAAAAGTGCAAATAAAAAAATATTTTCTATTTTTCATGCTTAAGGTTCAGTTAGGCACCCCAACATGCCTGCTCCCCAGTTTGGGAACCACTGAGTTAGGAAAAGCGGTATGGCCAAGCGACCAGGTAACCATCGGAAGAGTAAAAAAAAGTGGTTATTTTATCTTTTTTTATTCATAGATTCAATCCTTTTTGGTCAAAAGCTAAAACACTGTTGCACTCAAATTAATTTTCCCTCTTTTTCCATTAACGTCTCAGTTGTCCAAACAGCTGGATCGTCACAGATTGGAGTAGTGATTGTTGTCTTTGAATTGTCGAGCCAGACAAGATCATAACAAAAGCAACAACTTTGATGAAATGTCTGATATCTTACAAACAAGTAAGCCCTGATCTCAATCAAACTAATGTTACTTTGACAAGTTTTTTTTTTTTTTTTTTTAAAAACTTAGTCCGTGTTTGAATATCTAGCCTTAAATTGGTTATTATAATGTTTCACCAATAATCTAAAGTAAATTTAACATTGATCTACATCTACATCCATTGTTCGTCCACTGTTGTACAAGTACGTCCTCATCTCCACTTATTCAGCAGGATGGATTACCTCATGCCAACACGTGTCCACCCTTTTTTTTTTCCACGTTCCTCCAGTTGGAGCATAACAACACAACCTCCTCAATACTTAAGCAGAAGAGGCTGTGAGAAGTATGAATCATCAATATTCACAAATACCAGCGAAGGCTAGGTAGTTCATATGGAGGACTTATGTTATCGCTCTGAAGTTCCCACATACTTAGGCGGTAAATGTCATTTTAAAGGCTGAAGCTTAGTTGGTTGATTTGAGGCAATACATCAATTCAAATTGTAGTTTTGTGGGATTGAGCATTTTTGACGGATTTACTCCAATGAAACTTTATGGCTTGGATGTTGCCGTTTGTGGAGCAGAGCATTGCGCTGATTTAGCATCTTAAATTTAACATACTGAAAGTTTTGACTAGTTTGATCAGCTTATTCAAAAATCCTTCATGTATTTAGTTTTCTTTGTATTTATTACCATGAGTCGTGCCATTTTAAAGAAAACCTCTTCGCCCAAAAGAAGCATTATCTTGTCATTACGAGTGAGTTGATTTTAAAGCTGCTTGAGGCAGAATAAAAATGTAAAAGATAATCACTTAGTGTAGGTCTCAAATCAATAAATCAAAGATAATTTGCTCAAAATGAAATGATGTAAAAGGTGAAAATTCCATATAAAAGTTTGTTTTAACTCCACTGTAAACACTCAGTTTATAGAGATTATCAAAAAAAAGTTCTTCACATTGCATTGTGGGATGTAGAGGGGGACAGTGATTTGCTTGACGCTATTTTTATTCTAGTTATTTCCCGGTATTCACCTTAATATCACCTCAATCTGCAAAACATTACATTTTGGCCAGATTTTTTTTGATGAAATAATCTTCAATTTATTGATCTAGAAGGGCTACACTATGTCTATCTGATAAAAAAAAATAGTCTTCAGCAGGAATAAAGACTGGATATTAAAATTCATATTCAAATATAAGTATTTATTTTATTTTACACCGTTTTGATTGTTGATAGATCATAAATGCACTCGCAAAAACATTTGTCTATTACACTCAAGCTTATGAACCTTAGCAACAAAGCTGTAGAAGTTAATGGGGTGCCTTAAATTGGATAAAAACAATCACATATAATTGTAGGATAGTCATACCACTGCTGTCTTAAAAAAAATGTCCCTTAATATGAAATTGCTAGCAATGTAAGCCATAACCGAGACAGTAAGCATCTCTGTTGGTTTTTCTGGAAACACAAAAGAAGCATTTCGATGTGCACGTCATCAGTGTGTCTGCTTTACAATTGCTATAAATGCAAAGAAATGTGCTTAAAATACAAGCCATTTGTATGCACTGTTGTTAAAGCGATAATGGGGGATTTGGCCGCTTGTGAAGACAGCTGGATTCATTAAAGCTGGAGACTTTCGACTGTCAAATGCACGAAAGACTGATCACTGGAAAATGGGGCTGAGCCGTCTCTGGGGATGTAACACAAGAATCAAGTCCAGCAACATGGATATTAGAAAATCTCTCATAGGATTTAATGGACTAGCTGTGATCAAAGATAGGATTGACCAAAGATATCCGAGAGGTTATACAGATGAAAAAGGGGCTTTATTAAAGAAAGACGTACAGTACAAGGGAAGCATTTGGGCCTCACAAGTACAAAGGCCCTGGAAGGTATGGAACAAGATCCATTCTTTCTGGAGTTTGGCTTCTCCTAAGACATTTAGTTTATAGTACAACATTTGCATGTTAAATGATATCTGTAGTGACAATGTATATAACAAAAAATGTGTAATGTATTACCAAAAAACACATTTAAATGACTTATTTAGAACTACTTTATATTTTGGGGCATAAACTATGAAGAGCTGCCATTTTGGACATGATATGACAGTTTCGTTGATCGGCATGGCCTGTCGCTTTAAAGAAATGGTGCATTGTGGGAGGTAAATGTAAAATCTAAATATTAAATCTAAATGTCACGGGTGAAACTAAATATTTAGTGACTATGCAAATTCACCGGAAGTACCAAAATAAAAGCTCAAAGTTTTGTATTTAACATTGTCACAATCACAAATATTCCTGTCGATCTAGTCAAAAGTAACGAAGAAAAATTGCATTTTTTGAATGTAGTTTTTTTTGCTAAATGTTGCCATTTATTTTAGTATATGCAACTTTACAATCGGCGCCCCACAGAAAAGTGCCTTGATTTACAACCTGTCTTTGAGGACTTATAGGCATTTTTTATGTGAAGAGTAGTTTTGCTAGTGGGAGAATGAACATCAAATATAATTAAAGCCAGGTCCTGAGAAGAGGCATACTTAGTACTTCCCTGCCTGCCATGTTTGGGTGGGCCCAAAGTGGTGGTCATGATCTTTTGAGCTTCTGTGTCATTTGTAATTCTGTGGTCGAGATGTTGACAGCCAGCGCCTGAAGGTAAAATACGAGCCTGCCATGCAGCTCACGTATCCGTTCCTCTTGCAGCGCCTGATTCTCTGTCGGAAGATAGTAACGCTGAAATGTTTTGTGTTGTGTGTGTGTCCAAGGACACGAAGATTTAACTGCTGAGGTGGCTTTGTAGAGTGTAGAGCTTGGGGACATCATTGTGAGCATATATATATATAACCTATGAAAATGTCCAGAAATGACCTCAGTTACTAAGCAACCAGTTGAACTATATCGATTCCTCACTTTCCAGAAGCCTTGAACAAATCTGGCATTTTCAAAACTCTCAATTCTATTTTGGTTTGACAAGACCCTCATCTGCCCAAGTAAAAACTTTGACTCAAACTATCTCAACAATTATTCCAAATGGGAAAATTATTTCCAAAAAGTTTTTTTTTTTTTTTTAACTTTTACACTGATAACTAAACTATATAATGCCAAAAAAATAGATTCCTTTTAACCAACTGGATTAATGTGCATTGCTAAATAACAAGTAGTTGAATCAACACTGCTTTTCAATAGAAGACTTCGTAACAAAACTGTTCCAAATGCAGTTTCTTTAAAAACACTGATCATTTTCAAAACAAGAATATTCAATGTCTTTGAACGACGAGCAGCACAGAACTCTTGTTTCTGCATTACATTGGTAAGCTGTCAGCACATCACAGTGGGAGAGTATTGCTTTTATAAAAGATGTGAGGAGCGTGTTATGAAAGCAATCTGACCTCAGTTCCTCACTCTGGCAGTTACCAAACACAGACAACAGCTAGCCACAAAGTACTTCAGACGCCTACTGACTGTCAAATATACTCATGTTTATACCAGCCATTGTAAACTGGGTTTGTTTCGTTGTTCTAAAACCACATTTTGTCTCTTCTATATTTATCGCTGGAGTCAGAACTTTCTTGTGGGTGTAAATCACAAGGTATTAGGCATTGCTTCAGAATAAAAGCTTAATTAAAGGTAAACTCAGAGGGAATATCAAGTATGGGTTCACTCAGGGGTGGACTAGAACAAAAATTCAGCCCTGGCATTTTCTGTCCAGACCATTACATTATCAGAGGACACCACGTACAGGTAGAAGCTGTTATTAAGTCAGTAATGCTCAACATATGGCTCTTTATGTTATAATCTTAATTATTCAACCAGAACACTTTAAAATGGGGAAACTTTTAACCCCTTTTTTACCTGTCGCTTACTTTGCCCTATTTTCAAAAGGTTCTGACACTTTCACCAGATTTTAGCTACCTTTTGCCAATACATATCCCTTTTTTTCTATTTTGTGTCAGTTTTTGCAAGTTTTTGTGACACATCCAATTTTTGTCTTTTATTTCATTTTCTTTGGCCACTTTTCTTCCAAATAAGCAATAAATACCAATGAATACCACTTATTTCCCTTTTCCCTTCATTTTCCCTATTTTTGTTCCACAGTTTTGCCCTTTTTCACTATTGTTAGACACATTTTGCCTTTTTAAGCTATCCTTTGCCATTGTACACCACCTGGTTCCTCTTTATTTGCCCATTTTTTGGCTAATCTCGACTGCTTTTGGCTCATTTTAGTCACTTTTCTTGCCATGTTTTTGCCACTTTTGGACCATTTTTGGCCACCTGTTACCATCTCTGTCTCCATTCGCTCATCAAAAAAAAAACAAAAAAGGAAAAAACGTAGCGGACCGGACCGGCCCACTTCAGGTCGACGGCCCACTTGGACGATGTCCGGTATATGCCAGATAGCCAGGCCACCCCTGGGTTCATCCTGAACCTGTGTGTGTGGGTTTACACCTTCTTCCTGTGTTTTTGTTGTTTAGTTTTTTTTCTCTAGGTACTCCGGCTTCCAAAAGAGTGTGCCGTTTATTATTCTCATTCTTTCAATGATATTTTCACTGGCATTTTATTATTATTTATTATCTGTTGGCAGGATTATGGGGGATTAACTGACTTACAGTTTTTACATTTATATATTTCACTCAGGATCACTTTAGTCAAATAGCTTTAATTAGCCTGGATTTAGATTTGGCGCTAAGCCTCTGTTTTGGGACCTCTCTGCCCTTTCCAACAGCTGTGTGGAAAGCCCAAAGTGAAGGAACTCCCATTCCCCATTCACTTTCCCATGATCTACATAAAAAGGTATGAGCAGAGAGAGCGGTCAGCAGGACTCCCTGGAACAGAAGCACAGATGTTTAGATGACAACAAAGATGAGCTGTAGTGGGGATTGATTGCGAGGTGTTTGCAGACGAAGCGTGCGGAAGTAGGCATGTTGCCGTGGTTTAAATGCAGCACTGAGACCCACTCTAACCAATGGGAAGCATAGAACATGATCAGCTGGATGAGTAACTGATTAGGGGATGGATGCTGTCAGTTGGTAACTACTGACAGATGAAGGAGCTGAACTAGCTTGACTTCCGTGCCTGCCTGAACTAACGCAATGCTCAATTTTTCACACTATTATCTATGTTGGTTGTTAATTTTGTTTCTCACCGTCTGCTTTTGTTTAATCATGCCACTGCAACAACAGAATTTCCCCTCTGGGGATCAATCTAAAAGTACTTAATGAATTTTCGCTATCTCTTGCCATTGGCAACATTTCAAAAAAATTCATATCTTGGTTCGTAATCGACCAATCTTTATGAAATTTAATGTCAGGTTGTTTCCTTGACTACCCAACTGAGTTTCATCTGGGTCAATTATTCGCATTAGTGAAGATTTATCACCATTGTTTTCCGTATATCTTTATTCTATAGATTTTACGTTGATAACTCATTTGCTGCATTTAGTCATATTGTACCAAAGAATCTAGTTATGTTCTAGGATTTACACAATAATTGATTTTTGACAGTTATACTGACTTTGAGGGGTGATACTGAGGGAAATACCCGTGACATCAAAGGACAGTTCCTTGAGGAGAATACCCCAATGAGAAATGATTTTTTTCTATAGAAAATGCATTTTTCAAGTTGGATCAGTGTAGCAGTAACAGTGTATATACACCGACTGATAAAGAGATTGTCTCCCGATTCAAGCAAAGAACCATGTAGAGCTGAAAGTAATAATGCAGAAGATTAAAAAAATGCACATCATTATATCATGAAAGCAGACATCACAGAATTTTAAATAAAAGGCCCAGTCCTCACCACAACTCAGGGATCACGCAGTGCTAGATAAGCCCTTTTTTTTTCTCTTCAAAAAATAGTGCACTGAGCCTGGCAGAACTGACTCGACTAGGAGGTAAGCTCTGAAGATCTATCGACCTATACAAGCCATCAAATCAGCCTCATAGCAGGTGACAAAGTAAGTCCCATCGTTCAAAAACACCTCTTCTGCAGTTTGCGCACAACATTGCTCTTTATTCAGGTTACATTTACATAAAAGTGTCACACACACTGTCAGTGTTGCTTTGTTGACCATTTTCTAATCATTGCAAAACTCAACTGAGCCTAAAATACTGACATTTGGATATTTCCACTAAAAATGCATGAACATCTTTGATCTTTACACCTATACACACAGGCTACCAAATGGTATTTCATTTCTTGGTCTCTGTGACAAAATAAAACCATAGTCTGACAGCTTTTACTGGCACCAGGACCTGGAGCACTACCCTAGTTGCACTCTTTTTCAGGTGAGGACTGAACATCGCTCAGTGACCCAACACAACAAGGTGAGGTTGTCCCTTCATATAATTCTGTCATGTTCATTTCATCGGCCGGAGCATTTTCCATTCCGTCGGACAAGCCTGATGCAGCAGATGTTTTGACGGCTTAAAAAGGGGTTGTTTAATTTGGCTTTTTTAAAGGTATAGTTACTGAAGCAAGAAATGGCTGCAGAGCAAGGAAGAAAGAAACATACAGGATGGTACTACCTTGCATTCACAAACTATATTTAGATCAACAGCATACAGGTAAGTACGCAAATGAAAATGTAGTTTTAACCATACCTCTTCCCTGTATTTCATAATGGGAAACTCGAGATGGATCATCAGAACTCCAAGCATACTTCATGTTTCAAACTACCTAAGATTGATCTCTTTGCTGAAGGTGCAAACAACAATATTTCAACAGCAACTTTCAAAAGAAAGCAACCAGGTGTATATAAAAGGCGTAGCAGTTACAACAAATTAAAAAAAGCAGTGGTTGTCAAAAGAAGAGGTGAAAGAATATATTGTTTTCCACAAAGGCCTCTGTATATAAAAAATAGTTGATCAAAAATTACTTTTTAAATGAAATGACTAATTAATTCAATTCAAAATAAAAAATAATTCTCAGGCTCCAAGAATAGCTAAATGTGTTAACTCTAAAACTGATATATATATATATATATATATATATATATATTTTTTTTTTGCAATGCATTATGTTTAGTCTGATTGGTCGACTATGATGTGATGCATTTGATTGTTGTCTGGTTATTTAATTTTTTGTAGTTTCACAATGTCTGTTGATGATTTTAAAACAAAAACAAAAAAATATATAATTTACTCTCACAGTTGGGTGTAGAAATGTAATGAATTGCTTTACTTCTTTTGAAATAAACTAAAGTACAGTACAAGGTAAATGACTGATTTAGAAATATACTCAAAAAAGTACAAGTACTAATAAACTCATTTACAGCAATGTGAGTACATGTAATCCGTTATTTTCACCTATTTTCAATCAATCAATCAAATTTTGTTCATAAAAAGAACCGCCTTTCATACAACAAGTAGAAACTGAAATCACTTTTACATAATTAAAAATGCACCACCCTGCACAAATGGCATCCACCGCACACAGATACAGGTTAAAATAAGAACATAAGGACAATGGCACATGGCTGGGAACAAAAGATCCAGTTTAAGGAGACATCACAAGGAGCCGTCTGCACCAGGAGCAGGACACAGACTGTGGGTACATTGCGCTGAGACAGAGCCCCTAGTCTAGCAAAACACAAAAAGTTGTTCACTCACACAGAAGGCCACGGTACAGCACCACTGCAGCCACGGCCCATCATAGCCCCCAGTGCAGAGGGCTCCCCCCAAGGAAAACACTGGGATAGTAGTCTAAAACAACATTAAAGATAATCCTAAAACTATAGAAACAATATATAACAATCTGAAAACTACTAAAACTATAAAAACATAAAAGATACCAATCTTAAAAACATGAACGTTCTCTGCAGCCCTGAGGTTCTCTGGCAGACTGTTCCACTGACAGGGGCTGTAAAACTGGAACAATGCCTCACGGGATTACTAAAACGCCAGCGCCGGAGGACCTCAGGGTTCGAGAAGGCTCGTAAGGTGAAAGTAGTTCTGAAATGTAAGAAGGCCCAAGACCATTAAGACACTTAAAAACCAGTAAGAGAACCTTAAAATCGATCCTGAAACACACGGGGATCCAATGCAGCATTTTTTTTTTTTTTTTTTTTTTTTTAAATCGGTGAAATGTGTTTCCACCTCCTGGTCTTCATCAGGACACGTGCTGCTGAATTCTGTAATAATTGTAAACTTGAAATGGTCTTTTTGAGAAAACCAGAAAGCAGGTCATTACAGTAGTCAATCCAACTGGTGATAAAAGCATGCATTAGCGTCTCCATGTTGGCCTGAGAATGAATGGGGCGGACTCTGGCTATGTTGTTCAAATAATAAAAACCCAATTTTGTTATATTTTTAATGTGAGGAATAAAAGTGAGCTCAGAGTCTAAAATAATGCCAAGGTTTTTAACTTGTGCGGAAGGAATCAAAGATGCTGTTTGAAGTTTAGGTAAAAGTTCCTCTCTCTGGGCCTCAGGACGAGAATTAAAACTTCAGTTTTGTCCTGATTGAGCTGGAGAAAGATTTCTGCCATCCAGGATTTGATCTAAAATACAGTTAAGAAAAAGGATTTCAGAAGAACTGACGCCTTCACAGAACCGCCGTATTTATACTGAAAGTAGATTGAACAAAGGTGGACTCATTTTACTATTGAGGTGACTTCTGAAGGAACACAGTAAAGCGTGGTATTTTTTTTGGTTCCACCACCGATCTACCTCTCGCAAGATCTAACGAGATCCAACAACGTACTACGTTCCAAGTAACTCGGAACGCAGGATTGTCCAACCTCCTACTCGAAAAAGTAACTTGGAACGCCACCTGAAGTCGGAGCTCGTTCTCTGTAAAGTCAGGGAGAAAAAGTAATATGATAGCGTTCAGCCATATTTGAGATATTTATAAGGGTTGAACTCAACTGAACTGAGATTGGAGTTCCAACGCAGCATTACGCGTTTCCCAGTCACCTCGCCTCGATTACAACTTTTCCTACAAACAAAGAGTTTGGGTTGTACTTAACAGGTTTAATGTTTACGATTCCCGATTCGTTTTGGAGCCGATTATCGGGACAAGTTCAATCTGAACACAACTCATAAAACAGGATGATCTTATAAGACATGAAATAACCTAGTGTTTGCCGTTCCTGGTAGGCAAACACCATATAAAATAGGCAGTGGGTATCCGTACGGTTGCCGTATCCATACACCGACATTATATCCATATGCAGCGCCCCTATTTAACCAGTTTAGGTCATCTGACTAAGACTAAACCTTACCCTAAACCTAACCATAAAAATTGTTGCGATATTGGGTTATAACCTAATCCTAACCCCGCTACGTACTTGTACTTCGGTAACCGTACCAATAGCATCGGGGGTTGTTCGTACGACAACCATACAAATACACACTTTTTATAAAATATGTTAACATTTGCGCTTGAAAGTGACAAAATATGCAAAAGTTCAAAGGGAACGTAAACTTTTATAAGCCACTATACATCACTGAGATACAATTTTACCTTTCAGACACAAAATGCTTTTTCTCTCCCTTAAGCACTTAGATATTCATTGCCTTTTCAAAATAGATTAATATTTTAAAATATTGTCAAAACAACTTAAGGGAAACAGGGGTGCAATCCCAAAAACATATATAATTCAAATAGATAATCTATTCAACTGGAAAATGATTACTTACAATTCTCAACTTTTTTGACTTTTTTGTTTGCCTGGTAAGATTATGTGAGATTCATCAAAAGTCTTTTAATTGTGGGATAAAAATAATTTAAAAATTCCAGAAGAAATCATTTAATATCTACTTGACATCCACTTTTCTCTTTCTTCCTTCATTTCCTGTGTAAATTGATAAATGCAAAAATTAAAAATAAATAAAAGCTGCATGCAACATTGAGGTGTGTTGCATGTCGGGGTGTGGCAGAAATTTTAAAGCGTTGAGACGTAGCTGAACATTTTCAAAGATTATATCAAACTTTCCTGCAATGTTCAGTGCAAATATAATGCCTATGATTTCCTTTTACCAATAGGTGGCGCTATGACTATGAATGACGGATGGGTTAAATCATAACTCATTTTTTTGGCATACAAATGAAAGATTCAACTTTATTGTTAAGATTGTTTTATAACAACCAAACAAACATTTACGATTAAAATAAAAATATGAAATGGTGAAGTACTTTAACAGTGCAGTGTTAGATGCAAGACGTATCTCCTAATAAAAACAAGGAATCTCTGTCTGTCTGTCTGTGATGATGTCATCACTGTAGAGAGTGATGTCAGTGTCATCAGCTGCGTTGAAATGCAATTTTCAAGGGGGTGCCATTGAGTCGTTTTGCTATTCACATGTCCAATTCCCCCCCAAAAAATTATTTTTTCACCATTCCTAAAAGAAGTTAGTCAAAAGTTTTTGAATGTGTTTTGGCTCTCAAAAATGCAATTACTTTTTTGTAAGAATAATAATAAAAAAAAAAGAAAAGTGCATTACAATAGGGCCCTAACAACCGTTGTGCTCAGGCCCCAGACATATATACACACAGGCATGAACATACACACATTATGGCAATTTCACACAAACCTTTTTCAGCTGAAGTAACTCAGAAAAAGTTGTGTGGAAAAGAGGTCAGCTAAAATATAAAAATTGGGACACAAAGGCAAAGGTACTGATTGCACATCTCATGAAATAGCTCCATTCAATCACTCATAATAGTCGGGAACATGATTATTTAGCTTAATTGCTCCATGGCGCAGATTGAGATGATTCCTAACTGTTCCTCTATTAAGACAAGGTGAAAGGCTCTGAGGCAGCGCTGATAAGAAAAGAAGAAAAAATAACTCCCTTTGTGTCATTTTCAAAAAAAAAAAACCTTGCCCTCCTGAATGTGAATCTGTAGTTTATTAGAAGTATTTTTAACTTATTAAAAGCTGGTTACGTGTTGGTTAACATTGTTAACTGTTATTTCTACTAGTTTTATATGAAACTGCTGTAGGTTTTCATTCGTTATTATATTCCAGGAAATATGCTGGTAACTGTACCTTTAATGGGGTGGTGATTTTTAAAAGTTGCTGAGATATGCAAACATATTGAATTACATGAATGAAAAAAATAATAATTAACATACTTAGTGCAAAAATCCAGTAAAAGGGTCAAGACATTTTTCTAGATTGAAATGAGAATAAATCTTCTACTTATAAATTTCATTTATGGCATTAAAACATCCCAATACTGATACCTTTAGAAAGTTTATTCTTGTAAGTTTTGTGGTTTGATGAAAAAAAATAGTTATTTCCATCTCTGGCTTTTCACATTCTCCCTCCTTCCTGCTGATCTGTTGGATCCATCTTTTTCCCTAACAGCATGTCCATCTGAATCCCATCCTCACTGCAGGAAATTGAACCTGGCAGAGGATATTGGGGCTGCTGTTATTTCTGATTGTGTTACCTCAGCCCCATTTGTTCAAAAGACATTGTTGGTTCTCATTCTAACATTTAACTCAAGCTTGTTTGTGTGATTCAAGATGCACTTACCCTAAAAACTAACTCTGGAAATACATTTAGCATTGCCCAAAATCATATAAAACAGCTATTATCATGCGTAGAGTTTGCCAAATTCATTTGAAAAAATGCAATTCTTAATATAATGTACATAATATACACATATTTAAGTGCCATAAAACACAGTGACTCTATAAATTATATATGACTTCATTGGTTGTTTTAGAAATACATGTGACTTGGTTCTTCTTCCACGCAATTCTTCTTCACAAGGTAAATGGTGAAGCGACACTGTGCCCAGCAGTTCATGTATGGTACGGTATGGATGAATTTACAACATTAATCTAAAAGTGACAATCCAAAAAAAAAAAAGGTAAAAAGAAATCAGGGCAAAGCTGCTTTCTTCTCGTAAATAGGATGTTCCATTTTACTATGTTTTACAGTGAATCTTGAGACTGTCTATAGACCTATATTTAATTATATTTTCTTTTTTTTATCCCCCCTGGCCCTGAGTGGAGGCAGTCATGGTAACAGGTGCCAAAAATGGGCAAAAACGTGTCAATAAAAGAGTTTAATGTGACTAAAATGGGCCAAAAGCAGTCGTGCATGGCCAAAAATGGGCAAATAAAGAGGCACCAGGTGGTATGTAATAGCAAAAGGAAGCTTAACATCGGCAAACAATGGTGAAAAATGCAAAATGTGGAGCAAAAAGAAGCCAAATGTTGGGGGAAAAAAGGAAGGTAGTGGGCAAAAGGTAGCTTATTTGGTGTGAAAAAGGGCAAAGATGGGGAAAAAAAGGTAAAAATGAGGTTAAAGTTTCCCCCTTTTATGGTTTTCTGGGGGAACAACAATTAAAATTAAGACAAAGAGCCACTATACATTTACATAATCATTTGCAGAAATTGTACAATTGTGAAAAGCAAAACAACTACTTTGACCATTTTCCCAATGATGTAACCATACTACCACTGTATAATCAAATAAGGTTGAGTGTGCAGATCTTTGACAGCAGGAGGGCGCAAGGCCCCTTGGCCGCAGTTGCTGCAAGCTGTTCAAGTGCTTAGTGTGATCTTTTAAAAGGGCTGACAACGCATGCAAATCATCGCGAGTGACCGGGATGCTAATGTGCACCAAATCACCAGAGAACATATCCTGCCATAAGTGAACTTTAACCAGTGCCACACCTGTAATCACAGGCTTTATTCCACAGCGCTTCATCTGAGGAGAATTAAATGCCCTGTTGGGCCTACAGTGGTTAGATTGAATGTTTGTGCTGTTACCACTGAGCATACACTGTCAATCATGACAGATTGCTTAAAGTGGAAGAGCAGATTAGGAGAGGGTTTACACGTTTAAACCAGGCTTGGGTTAAATTACTTTGTGTTTCTTAAGACATTTGGATCACAAGTCTTTCAGCTTGATCAACAAACTTCCTTGTGGGAGGATTTTTCGTATTAATGTGAGCGTCAGACTTTGCCCGTATATGCTTTAGGCACATTAGTGAAAAAGATGCAGCACATTTTCTATTTTCATACCTAAGCTTTCGTCGTATTTCAACCGAAAAGACAGAAAAGTTGCATAAATGTGATTGATTAAAGTATGATTTTAGCATGCAGGGAATAAACATTTTTTCTCCCCTGTCCTTTTCAATCACACTGTAGTCAATATCACCTTGGGTGTGCGGGAGTGCTGGAGAGGTCTGTGCAGTATTTGGTTGATATATGACTGGACTGCATCATTTGTGACTGCCTTATCGTTCAATCACTCAGCAAGATAGAGATGCGCTGCAGACTATTTTAATGACCTCAACCTCAACCCACGATAGACTGATGGAAAGAAATTTCAGCAGCGCTGCAGTTTATACAGTACGTACGCAATGTTTATATGTACATGCTATATAATGTGGTCGAGAGACATAAGATCTGTTTATGCAATTCAAATTTGTTTCATTATTTCTCTGCCCTCTGTTTAATTTTGTGTGGCCTATAAAGTAAATGCACAAAATGACTCCAAAAACTCACTCAAGGACAGAAAAATACATAAAAGTGAAAAAGAAAAACTACTTAAGGACAGAAAAACAAAAGGGCAACAAAAACACACAAAAGGGCAAAATAAACAACAAAAAGAACAAAAATACACAAAATGACAGACAAAATTCCACAAAAGGACAGAAAAACACAAAAACGGCAACAAAAACACAAAAATATCTAAAACACACAAAATGACTTCTGTATTAATGCAGATATGAATATTAATAATTGGCCTCTGCTTTGATAAAAGTTGCTGATCTCAGTTAAGTAAGCAGTAGTGTTTATTAATATAGCACCTTTCACCTTTTTACGCATCAGCTCATTCACACACCAATGGGTCCAGAGCCTTAAAATGTCCAGCTTCATTTAAAGATACGCGTTAATACTTATTATTGACGACCAACCGACTCGATGTATTTTTTGCGAGTGTCTCTCCAAGCAATTTCCTCAGCCTTGCTGTATTTTTCGTCTGTAATTGTCTCCTGTCAAAACGTCTGAGTGAGCTCATTGCAGGAAATAGGACAGGACATGTGTGGCCCTCATTAACCCGTCAGTCTCTGAGCAGATGTGTCAGATTGGTGGAAAGGGAAACATGTGCAAACATCAGCTCTCTAACTCTCCACTTGTTTTCTCCAACACTTTAATGAGTGTGGATTTCATTGGCGTTTCCAGAGCCATTTTTAGCTTTGTGTGGGCCCTATATGCAAGATGATGTTCAGGGACCCCTATTTTGCCAAACTGCAATAGAACGATAGCTTAGATGATCTATAAACACGCCACAAATTATCACAAATCACAAGCAAAACAGGGTACAGTCATGATAACCTCTCATATTAAAAGTAAACATCTCAAGCAAGATAACGAATAATAAAAACTAGAAAGCACTTGGAGAGTTTAGACCTCCACTTTGTGAAGATGTTCACATTACATGTGTTACATGGACAAGCAATTTTGACTCTCAGATGAGGCTGTAGCCTACAGGAGCTTCAGGGGCCCCCAGTGGCTTCGCGTAATCCACGTATAGCAAGAAACGGCCCTGGGAGTTTCTCTAACAAAAAGCCTTTTCTCCAACAGTGTCGGGTAGCTAGGGTGTGCTTGTGTTTAACATTGTTGTGTCGTGTCAACAGGCTTCCCAACCTCCACAGTGATTGGACCTGGAGTGGAGACAGGTGATTGGCTGAGGAGGCAAGGCTAGCATGCTAATGGACGCAGGCTCACCACAGCACATTTGGACATTTACCCCTCAGCTGTGCTCCACTGGTTACTGTCTAAGCTTGTTTTGTCAAAGATAACACACCATACCAATGCATATTACTGTAACAATATTTGTTACTACTAAATGATGATTTGGGAAACTTTGCTTTCCCCATCAAAAGTTCTCGACTTTAGAACACATTGCCATCTGAAATGGACTGTTACTTGGTTTAATGTTTTATGTACTCAAATTAAAAAATTGGTATACAGTAAAGGTGAAGTGAAGGCTAAAAGAAAAACAAAGTTGTACTCATTAACATTATGTCTTGATAGAGGTCATATGTGTCTGTAGGGTGTTGTAGTTGATGGTATGTAGTGCTTGTTCTGAGTTTCTATACGTATCTTTGTTTAATGTGTGAGGGAGTTTCACTATGATCGATGCCAATTGGCCTTCTGTGATGATTGTATGTGTGTCGTTTTAGGATATCACATTAATCATCTCATGTAAAAGCCTAATTAGGGACAAGAGTAGGAAATTCACAATAGCTATACATTTCAGAAAAAAAACATTCATTGTTTTGGAGCTCTTTAATTACATCATCCTTATTTAGCTAAAAATCTATTCCATTCTATTTGTAGCTTTAGATTAAAGTCAAAACTATGGTTTCAAATGTTATATACAGTTAATGTATTTTTTTTTTTACTTTTCAAGTGTTAGTTTTTAGTTAAAGCTGATACCCATGATGATTTCTTATCAAATAAAATACTTTAGTCCTCATAGATCAATGAATCAAACACAATTTACTACAAATAAAAAAAAAGAAAAAAGGAAGGTCAACATTTTAGCTCAAGAGTTTGTACTGTAAACAGGTTTGTGGTGGAGATTGAAAAACAAACACATCAATATCAACACTTTACCAAGCAAATTATGCTTGATTTTGTATTTTTTTTTTTTTTTTTTTTTTTTCGTTGCTCATTGTGGCCCATTTTTTTAATTAATTTGATAAAAAAAAATATATATATATATATATGTTGGCCTTGTCACTCCCCATTTTTCCTTTTTTTTAAATTTTTTTACTGTTTCTCATAAAACTTGTTTCATATGTACAATTTGAAATATTCTTGGAAAAAAAAATGGTATGAAAGAAAATCCACTTTGAGACCTTCATCATGTACAAAAATATTTTTATTTGCTATCAATATCTTAACAGTCCCACCAGTTAAAAAAAAAAAAAATACCCTCTCGTAATTATGACACTGTATGTAGTATTTTTTTTATTATTATTTTACTTTTCCTAGTTATTAGTTCTGTTTTTTTTTTTTGTGTGGACAGAATGGGCTTCCATACATCAGTGACACCCATGCCTTGTCACAGTTAAACTGTAAAAGTCTCCCTTTGTTAACAGTGCTGCTCCTGAAATGAGTTCAAGCTGATGTGTGAGATTCAGCGGGAACACGTTTAAACTACTTGGTGAGTGCTGAAGAAAAACCCTGTAGGAACATGTCACTAAGATGTGGGATATACATAATGCACAAGGCAGAGATGCCACATCCTTGGTATGCTAATTTGACAGTGGAGCAGGGGGGCGGAGGACGTAGCAAAACTACAGCAAAATCAGTCGACATATCATATCACAGCACCCGCGATGAGGAGTGAGGGTGAGAGTGTAAGCTTGTTAGATTATTAGGGCTGTCTTACTGCCTCATTTGAATTTGAAAAGTGATTGTAGGCGTCACTTGTATTTCTCCACTAATGGTGAGCATGACTTTAATGCACTGCTTGAACTCACAATGTCTAGTTAGACATGTCAATCGGTTTAGAATAATTCATGGCTCCAAACAGCATGTGATTGAACTTGTTTTAGAGGTTTAAGAGCCAGTGTGCACTCCTATGGCAGTGGTTCTCAATATGTTCAGTCCAAGACCCCCAAAATAAAGGTGCCGGAGAGCGGGGACCCCCACTGTAGCTGAAGGTGGTTGAACACAGACATGAACATTCAAGAACAGTCATGTGGAGACAGGGCCATCTATAAGGGGGAATAAAGGGGAGAGCTTTTTTGTTTTTGGGGTCCATCCATAAAGTCAGCAAAATGATGGTCCATTGTTCTATGAATCTGTTATAACCACATTTATTTATTCATCTGAAATATATACAGGAAGTTTAGTCGGCCTAGTTTCTTTTTTTTGGACCAGAGTATATAGTCATCTCAAAGATTAAAATCCTTGTTTTGATCAGAAATAAAATGGGTTAAAGGTTACCAAAAATGTTGGAAAAGGTGGTAAAATTTAAAACCCACAGAAATTGCTGCAAATAAGAGTGGCCAAAAAAAACCAACATAAAAAGTGGTTAAAAAGTGTTCGAAGTGTCAATATTATAACAATTAGTTTAAACTGGCAAATAATGGGCATGACAAATTGTGAATGTGGTTAAATTGGCCAAAAATAAGCATGAAATATGGTGAGAAGAGGTTGTAAGGTAAAATAATGAGTCAACATATGCAACATTAGGTGGAAAAAGTGGTGGAAAGGGTTTATAAGTGGCATAAACTTCAGAACTGCAGAGATGTAATTAATGTAGCAAAAATGCATTAAAATGACCACAAATATGGCAAGAAAAAGTGATGAAAATAGGTTAAAATATGGCAAAGTTGGTGTATTTGCAGAAAAAAGGTGAAAAAAATGTGCAAAAATGGGCTCAAATTGTTTAGAAAATATCAGTTTCTTGAAGGCATTTTGGCAACCCCCCTCCCATTGTCTCAGGACCCCAAGGTTGGGAACCATGCTCTATGGCAGTAGTTCCAAACATTTCCTGCCTGGTGTACCCCTTGAGCCTTTTTGTCTTACCATGAGTACCCCCTCACTCATGTGTTCATGATTCTCCAAAAGTAGAACATAACTGAATATTCAACGCAAGTAATTTTATTCCATCTTCATGAATTGAACAATTAATATTCAGGCAATATAATCTTATTTAACTCAAATTAAACACAAAATGATGCTGCCTTCAAGGCAATAAAAATGATAAATATATATAGTATAGTATGATACTATAGTAAATGTGTGAATTATTAATACTGTAGTATTAATACATATATATTATGATTATATTGTTATTAAAGAAAAATAATAGTTGAAATAAGAAAAAAAAATAATAATAAATAATAAGTAATATAGACAAATAAATACAAATAATTAACCTGTCTGTGTTATATATAACTTATGTCATTTACCACAAAATGAGCTTCTTTGAATATGTCCCCTTTAAACAGGCCTTTAAATTTGAAAAACAAGTCATAGCGCACACGTACCATTTTATTGACGGACTTATGAAACGACAGAATATTTTTTATTATCTTGGAAATCAGTTCCTAATTTTTCCACACACCCCCTGCAATGTGCTCATGTACCCCTAAGGGTACGCGTACCCCTGGTTGGGAAACACTGCTTTATGGGACCAAGTGAATTGTTTGCGTTCTCAGGTCAGAGGCACTACATAAAGCAGCTAAAAAAATGTGTTTCCTCAACTATATTTAAATATGACAAATTAAGCATCGCCACAACGAAGGAGAAATTCTTTACCAAGATAATGGCTTAAGTCATGTCGCACATAGTACATAATAGTGCATTCGTTTTCAAAAGCAACTGTTCCCCACGCACACGCGCACACGCACACACACACTAGAATTAAAAACGCAATCGCAGCAAACAGGTGAAGAATTACTGCTGGTTTTAAATTCTGTTCATGCCTCATCAGCCAATCTCAGCATTTAGATATTTCATGCTGGTCAAAATCACCGTAGAGGTTAGTAGATAGACCTGCTGATGAGGCACAAAAATATACAAAGAAAGAACACTTACTCTCTTATGCGAGCAAAACACAGACATTTACAAATCATGACAGCAGGAGAAAAACAAGGCATGTTATTTAGTGTATATAAATATGGCACAAAAAAATATCATTATTCATCTCCAGTCTTGTTTTGAGTCAAGAGCTGAAAACTTCCAAAAAAGCAGATCAGTCTTTTTATTACAATGCTTCTAAAATCTAATATTATGCTTTTACATAAAACAAAGCACCGTATTAAAGTAGACAGAAAGTAGAGTCTTCTTTCTGTTAATAGTTTATTCCCCATCTCCAATAAAGTAGTGCTGGATAATTTGGACACTATCAAATCATTAAAACACTTAAAAACAAAAAAAACACACGCATAATGTCCCTTTAAATAATAAAAATAAATAACAAAAACAAAAAACAGTTTGCTATTGAAATATGGATGAAGTCTTCTGATTTTCTAGAGATTTGATATCTTACAGATTATTTCCTCACTAGTAGAGACATAAGAAAGGCCACGGTTACATGAGGTTTTTTAATTCGGAATTTATTTATTCCGAATTAAAGTGTTCTGCTTTGTGTTTACATGGAAATGGTAATTCCCGAACGAGGTTTACATGGAAAACAGATTTATTCCGCTTTAGATAATTCCGCTTTAGGTCTGGGGGTTGGGAAGGCTCTGATTGGACAGGGGGAGAACGTGACGTTTCACGTCTATTGGGAAGACCACACATGAGAACTGTTTTCACCTTTATTTTGATTGTAGTTTTGAAGCAGAAGATAGGAGCTAATCACCAGTAAAAAGCCCAGTAAAGCTCTGGAAAACAATCAACAGGAATATATATTTGCTCCCTGGTAAATATAGTAGCTCTAACAACTGGTAAAATGATAAACTGGTGATATTACAGCCTGTGAATGCAGTTCGGGGACACATTTACTCCACCTCCGGGTCCTAGTGCCAACCGTCCGGTGAAGCCTGTTCCGTTTACCGTGTTTACCGAGGTTCGTGTGTGTTTAATAAGTCCGTGTGTGTCCGTGTGAAAGTCTGCATGTTGTTGCCTCCTTCCATGCACTCTTTTCATGATATCCATGTCTTTTAAGGCTTTTATCAAATAGTCTAGGCTGGAGTCCAGGCCGCCGCCATCTTGGATTATGTCGTCACCAGCGCGTCATCACCACAAGTCGCACATGCGCAAAACGATGCAAATTAACTTAAAGTGGCTTTAATAAAGTGAAGCGTTTACAAGAAAGAGGAATTATCTAATTCGGAATTAAAAACGGAATAAACCAGCCACCTAATTTGGAATTAGTTTTAATTCGGAATTAAATTAGCATTAGGAATTATGTGTTTACAAGGTCAGGTTAAATTAACTTTTATTCCACTTTAAAGAGGAATTAAAGCTTCCATGTAAACGTGGCCAATATGATTTAATTATACTGGATAATAAAAGTCATTGGAATCAATAACAAAAGCTAAGTAAATGTTGGTATTGTTTGTTTCCCCCATTCCTTTCTTCACCCTCTTTAACAGGAAACAGCACTTTAAACTGAATCCACAGTCTCCTCCAAAGACTCTCCAACTAAAACCTTTTTTTTTTGCAATCACAAACAACCCTTTGGCCAGTGGCAGAGTTCCCTGACTTTAAAACGAGCCAAGACTGCTGAATTTGGAGGGCCTCCTCCTTCGAATCTGTCTTTAAAGCTGCTCAATGACGTTTTTTTGATTTATGTATTCATTTATTTTTTTTACAAAAATATGATATTAAATGTTTTATAGCACTAAGACTACACACTTCTCGGTACATTCCACACTGTGCTCGTGGCCATCTGACTCAAGTCACTACCAGGTGGCGATCAATTGACAGCTCAGCCCTGTTGTCACCCAGGACATAACACCTCAAGTCTAATGAGACAGCTACAAAGTCACTCATTGATCTTTGGCCCAAAGTACTCGACTGCTGCCAAATGAGCTCATTGGATAGTTGGACCCAGCTTGTATTTATGTGGTTATGTAAAATAGCAGCACCTTGTGATCTTTGGTGTGTTTTAGGTCGTGACATTTGGACTTTACTTCTCTGCTTTGTCAGACCACCTCTACTCACTGGGAGAGTGTTTCTGACACCAGTGATGGAAGAACACCAGTGATGCGCATGAACCACATTTGCATAAGGTCAATCACAGTTTTCAGTTACAATTATGTTTTTTTAATGACATGTTCAATTACAATTCAATTATGATTACAGTTACCAGCATTTTTTTTCAAATTACAATTAAATATTTTTTTTTTTTATCCTAAGAGTCAATTACAATTACATTCTCAATTACTAAAGTCAGTACTGAGCCTGAAATAAATAATGTAAAAAATTAACTTTCTGCTTAATCTTTTATGATAACGGGTTCCAAATCAGCTGTAAAATACCCTAAAAACAAATATCTATCATCTCATTTATTTATTTATTTTTTATCTATTGGTGACCTTGTTAGGCTTCCTAACCCGTGAAAATGTAATTTTTAATGTATTTAATGGTCAAATGTGGGAAAGCTTGATATGTAACATTTTAATTTTTAACTCCATATGTGTAGAACTGTAACATGGTTCCCCAGTTTTGCCTTCAATTATAATTGACTATTTTACTAGAATTTTCATGGCAATTACAATTACAAAGTCAATTATCTAAACCCAATTACAATTTAATTATGATCATGACAGCAACACATTTTTTTAAATCAATTACAGTATAATTGACCTCAACCCTGGACCATACGTCCAGATTTAATAAAGGATGTTGTATAAGTTGATTAATTTGTCTGGGTTTCCCAGGGACCCTGAACGCATCTCGGAGAACTTGTTAGTTTAAAACACTAACTCTGCTAATAGTTGCTACATCAGTTTCTGAAAGCTAAGAAGTTGCTCTTTAGAACCAGCATTATGTCTTTTTTAAGGACAATAACTTATTTATGTATTACATTGTATTTTGCCATTACAAGGTCAATTCGAGAAAACATTGAGTACTTCGAGTATGAAGAGGTCACCCTGAACAACATACTCTACAAATTAAATAAACAATGAAAAACACTCATTGTCTCACTTTATTTCTGAAATAACTTGAATGGGACTTTAGATTTAGATTTAGAACTTAAAGCTATAATAAACTGCATATTTTGATTGTTTAGGTAAAGCATTATGAAAATTCTTTATAGGGCAATAAAACATACTAAAAACATTGTAGCGCACATTTTCCATTTTCCTCTGGGCTAAGCCACAGATGTTTCTGAAAGCTAGAATCGGCCCTGCAACCGGGTGAACAATGAAATAAACATTTTCTATATAAGGTTTTTATGACACACTGTACATGTACTACCTATCTAAGCATTTTGAGACCAAGTTGTTTTGTGGACCCATGATCAGCGAGTCCCTGGTTATTTTATTTTTAAGGGGATTTATATTTTGTAGTTAACTTTTCTGGTTATTTCAGGGTATCAATGATTTTGTACTTCATTTTTCTAAATTGCAACTTATCTTAGAATAATTTTGTGTCCTCTTCAAATTTCGAAAGAAAAAAAAATTGTGTCATTAACATATCTATTAATCATCGCCAAATTTTAGTAATCCTGGTTTGTTGAAGTGTTACCTAGGGGGACAATGATAGCCTGGATTATTATGTGCTTTTCTCTCTTTGTTTAGTGTTTATTCTTTTCATTTGTAATATTTCTCAAGCCTCTGTGACAAAGTCATTTCCCCCTGGGATAAATAAAGTACTTCTGATTTTGGATAAGAATTGATAAAAATGCCTCTCTTAGTTGCAAAATGTTTTCTTATAAATGGTATTTAAATAAGAATAAAAAACACCACTTTTTACTTGTTTTTTTCTTTGCTATTATTGCACCAATTATTGCTGAAATGCAAACATTTGTGAATCATTTTTAATTACATTTTTATTGCAATAGTAAAACAGTCATAAAAGTTAAAATTAGCATCTGTAAAGCTGTGTGCACAACATTTAAAATCCTGTTTTGTTGATATATTATATGAATAAAAAAAAAATACTCTAATTCACCAAACCATACATTCATCAACTCATTTATTCATCAGGACATACTATAGCCTTGGTTAAAAAAATAAATGGCCCCCAAAGAGATTAAACTGGTCCCCTGCTGAGGACGTACACTGACTGGACAAAAAACAAAAGGTGTTAGGGATGAGTTTCAAAATGAAAAAAAAAAAACGCTGACAAATCCCGACATCAAGCATTCAGACCACATAGAGCGCAAAGCACCTGGTGTTTGGGTGGAACCCATTCTGTGCTTCATAAACCAGACAAGCACACCATTGATACAGGGAAACAGAACCGCCTCCACAGTCTCGGTGAAATTCAGTTCACAGCTTTGTTTGCAAATGAGTCACACATCACAAGGGCTTGAGCTAAAAACAACAAAACAAACAAAAGCTATATATATGTACAACACATATAGAAAACTAGTTCAGTTTTTTTTAGGGTGTTGCAAAAAAAAAAAAAAAAAAACATGCTTGAGTATAGGAACAAATAAAACAAAGTTGTGCCTGTCATTATCATATAAAGTGCCTAAAGTAGCTATGAATAAATAAATAGTCACTTTGCTGCTGTGTGTATCACTGATGATTTCATCAGTTATCGCAGCTCAAACAGGACAGCCTTTAAATGAACAGATTCACCTCACATAACGAAAATAAAGCCAAGTGGTAAAAATGGTTATTGATGTGTTAAAGCAGAAAATCAATATGCTACAATATTTAATTTCAGAAATCCTTTCTCACCTATACAGAGCAGATGGCCTGTAAAGGGGTGGGGGGGGGAGCCAACCAATAATCATATGTGCAATAAATGGTGCTGGTTATGTTCCTGTGGAGAGTCTACAGATGGTGCGGTGAAGAGTGTGCACCGTTTGAAATAGACCTTGTACTTTACCTCAAAGGGGATCTACGCACAACATGTCAATAAATATTACCAAGAAATACCCAAAAGATCCCAAGAAATCAGAATAGAAGTCACACTGATGTGCATAACCTAGTGACGATACCTTGGTTTTCTAAAACCGTACCTGTATTTAATCCAAAAGTTGTTATCATCCACTACTGATGTCAAGGTGCCCCCAAAAACACTGTCAAAGCGACATCCCAACATATTTCTGGTGTTTTCACGGATTGAAAGTTGCATCAGGACTATGAAGGATGTTGACTTTGTGGCTTTCCACGAAAACACCCAAATTCAGCTGAAATTTAATGACTCGTGGAGTGACATTGTATCACGGGGATAAAAACCAGAATAAAAATGGCGCCATGTGGATCGAACAAACAACAATAATGATGTAAAGACATGACAGATTCGACAAGGATTGGCATGGAACTGTCATGAAACTTTTTCGCTTTGGCTCCAACTTTGCATTCCCAACCCCACAATGCATGCAATGTGCCAAACTATTCTGAGGTTCAGGTCACATGACCATTTGTCAGCAAACCCAATGTTTGTGATGGAGTCAAAATCAATCTTGCAAGCAGCAATTTTAACATTCGACATTTGTGAATACATTTGACCCTTAACTCTAACACTTAACTTGCAGATTTATGCATAAGGCTGACATTACGCTGTGATTATTATGACATGACACCTGTCATTGGCATTAATAAGGTGTCATGAAGCCCGTCCTTAAAGGTGCAGTCTGCAGCTCTCATAAAAGTGACTTTTTGTCATATTTACTAAAGCTGTCATTATGTAAGGACAGCTTTACATCAAACTGGTAGTTTGTGTGAAAAAAACAGACTCATTGAGCCCCGCCCCCTGCTGCTCCTGCAGCCTTTGGCAGATTGCCAGAATGCACCGCGACCGAGCAAAAAGAACCAATCAGAGCCAGGATTGTGATTGATGGGCTGTCTGACAGCTGTTGCTCACAGGCCCCGCCCCTTTTTTACAGCGTATGGTCTGGAGGAGTAGAAGAAGGAATTGGTGACTTTTCTGATTGAAAGGTAATTACTGCTGCTTGATTTACATTATGTTTGATTTGTAATTGTTACACTAGAACTCTGTGGTGCATGTGTTGTTCATGTGCATGCAGCAGCCTCCGTTTGGGCTGCTGTAAGTGACACTGTGTTGTTGCTGCTGGTGCTGAGGTGTGTGCACATTGAGAAAGAGAAGCGCTGCAGAAATATGCTTTTAACAGAGCAGGTTATATTACTGTGATGTTGCTGTCGGACTAACGTGAGGTTGTTCGCTCCTCTGAGGGAGGGACTTTGGAAAGTTTGGAGGCAGAAAAAGAGAGCAGCAGGAAGGGAGGGGGAGAGAGGGATCTGAAAGTTGCAGACTGCACCTTTAAAGAATAACTAAACCCCTGCTTTCTCCTGACCTCCCACTAGGAGGAAAATTAAAAATAAAATGGCTTAATTATGGGCGGGGATCCTGGAGCAGTTAAGACACGGCCACTATATACTATAAAAATCTATGCTATGTTAACTAGCTACTCAATATACCTCTCCATTCACTTTCCTCTCAATCCAACCTACTCACCACAGATCGTTGAACCCACAGGCGCTTGTTTTATAAAACGGGCGGGGGTAACAGTGCTTGTTTGTGATGCAAGATGATCCCAAAAGATAACATGATCTTGTTCTCAGCCAATAGCAAAAATCAATTGTAATAGCCTGGTTTCAACCAATAGAGGGCAGTCATTGATATTTTACAATAAAATATGTCAAAATTAAATACTAAGACTAAAATGTTGAGTTGGACCAGGATCAACAGCATTATTTCATACCCAAATACGTTTGTGTTCAGCAGAAAACATAAATGTAATTGACTTTCTGAAGATAAAAAATATATATAATTAATTTTTGATTGGAAAAAAAATGCTGGTCACTGTAATCGTAATTGAGCATAGGTAATTGAAAATGTATTTGTAACTGAAAAGTGTATGACCCTGACCCTCACCCTACCTAACCCCACTAGATCTCTCCACCTAACCCAAAAAATGCCAACATAGCTCCAAAGGTGTCATATTGAGCAAACAAAACTTAATGACAGCCTTCACAACAACTTATTCATGATATTAACAGATATTGACAGCATAATGTAAGCCGTATAAAACTTCAAGTGTTATTAGAAATACTTGAGTCTTGCAGAACAAATTACTTGATTTATTGATGTCCTTTACTACGTCACATTCTGTGTGAAAAGAGGTGATGGGGATAATCACTGGCAGTTTTAATGCAACACATGTGGTTTAATTTACTTTTGTAAATGTAATCAACTAATATAAAATGTTGGACGAATGTACATGACCAGAAAACTGGTTAGTTTCTGAATCAGAGACAAAGAATCGTCAAACGCTTCCATTACCTGTGTTTTCTCACATCAGTTTAACAGGAAACAGAGCAGCATTGCATTAGAATCACTGTGTTTATTACATTCGCCTGCAGAGGATACACCGCATGACTCTTGGTTACCATGGTAACAACTAATGCTGAACATCCTTTATTAGGTAATAATGAACAAATGAAGCAATCAGCAAAAATGTCTTTCTCGATATAACAATACATTACAAACAATTACATTCTATTTGTTTAGCGTTTTAAACAGTATTAGTCGCTACTATTAAAATGTATATGGATTTGGTTTAAATTTGGTGACACTGCACTTGTTAGATGTTAATCTCGCAAACTTATTATTTATATTGATTAAGCATGCAGCACACTTGGCTTACATTAACGTTTAATGAGGCGCAGCGTTATTGCACTAAAGGTGCATATGCATTAGCTGATTAGGTTCAGCTGTTTCATTCATGCTTCACAATCACAGGCTCGTTTCTTCAGCTGCTCACCTGCCTTTGCTCGCGGCTTTTCTTCTATTGTGGCGTGCACCTGATGCACATATGCTAAAGCTTCCACACAGAGGTCTTTAGACACTGAGCTTTCTCCATGCTGTTTGCTAAGGTTTTAATAATAGCGGCATCCGTCTGAGTATTTGCTACGCCTGCTCGATCTGTCGCCTGTTCTGGAGACGCTAAAGGTGATTACAATGAGGACAAGAGGCCATAGAGAATCGCAGGCTGTTACTTGATATCACATCACCATCTGGTGTTTGTTGTGCCATGGAAAGATGTGGACGGTACCCGCACACAAATGCAAGTAATGCGTGACTAAAGCGTATAGCCACCATAGACATCACTTCATACACTGCATGTCAAAGATACAAATGGACATTTGTGAATTATTATGCAGGCTGGACTAGCACAGATCCATTAATGAAAATTAGATATGCAAAAGGTAAGCTGTTTCACAGCCTGGAAGCACAGCTGGGTGGATTAAAAAGAGGAATATAAGGCACGTACGACTCACATACTAAGTCTGACGTCAAATTAGTATGTATTGCGTGCACATGAGATAGTATGGAAAGATTGAGTATGTGAGAAATACCAAGATTTATGCTAAATCGGGACATTTTTGAAGTATGCATGGTGGACACACTAGTCATACGTGAACGGATTGTAAAATTGTCCGTAGACCAGCTTCAAAATAAAAGACAAACATCCCCTTTTCAAAACAAAAGCATCTGTTCTTGTCTTTTTTACACTTTTGTAAATAGGGCTCTTGTTTTGAAGTTAACCAAAAGCTTCGTCAGTAGTACAATAGAAGGTGTCTCGTTTTCTCAAAAATGTCGGAATTAAATGTGTTTCAGTGAGATTTAGGGATCAAATGACCACATGTTGATATTGGTCACTTTCTCGCTTAAAATGTTTTCAGAACTTTCAAAGGTGGAGAATGAACGGAGATGTTTAGCCTCAGTGTGCTTCAGGTTTTTGTTGTAGGTTCAAAATGCATCTTGGGAAACTTGGAAGTATACTTAGTGGGAATAGTCACCATCCTGTTATTATATAGTAGACAGTAAATACTTGAAAAAATACATTTTGTTGAATGAGTGTGGAAAAAAAGAATATGCAGTATGTAAAAAGGTGTAAAAAAAGGTGGTATAGAAGAAATCTTTGGGACGACTGAGTTGCAAATATTATGACATTTATTGTACAATCAGAGTCCAAACAGGGTGTAGCTGGCCTATCTATGCAAAACTGAGCTTTTCCCAGCAGGCTAGTGCCTATATAGACAAGAGGAAGGTCATCCAACAGAGGTCATATCTTTAACCTTAGCTCATCACCATATACGGAATCACCTGCTTTAGAAATAGTTTGGAAAAGACAACCTATCAATCAGTGAAACAGGGAGCTTGTTGTTTGGGCCCCTCAGATTTAAATGTATACCAATGGTGCACTCACTCAAAAATGAAGGCCTCTAAGCTCTTTGCTGTGATGTATTCAAACAGTTATCCTTTGTTCGAAAGAGTATAAACCTTTTAATATCAAGATGTTAAATACTTTGATAAACTTCATCAGAAACCTTCAGACTGGATCGACATCTCATTTAAATATACATATGGATAACAAACTGTAGAAAGATGTAGTATCAAAAGATACAGAAACACAAATGTGGAAAAAGTGAGAAATGCTGCTGATGGCATTTTTCTCCAGTTTCAGTGTAGCTTCATGTTTGCAATGCATTTCCTCAGATATTGTCTTTCTTAAGACTCTCTTATCACTACCATTTGCAACTGTCTATTGCAAAGTCAAAAACAAAACCAAGACAATGGTATATCGTGTAAAAAGCACCCTACTCATTAATGTAACTAGCTCATAGGGTGCGCTCGAGCTAAAAATTGTCACCAAAAAAAAAAAAAAGACACTGACGGAATTTTTCCAAACATCTAATTTAAGAAACAAAACTATTCATCGTGAACATGGTCTGATTTTAGTCAACACTTTATGTAACAATGCATCGAGAAAAGGAACTACATTATGTTTCAATAAAATCACAGTTGGAACACTGACACGGGTTATTTCCGTGACTCCTTCCAATATTTATTTTCTTGCAGTTTTATTTTGATTAATAAATCTGAGCTTGACGAAACATCTTGGGTTTCAATCAATCAATCAATCTTTTATTTGTATAGCGCCAAATCATAACCAATGGTATCTCAAGACACTTTACAGTAGAGCAGTCTTAAGGACGGACTCTTAATTTTATGGATACACACATATGCATATATACGTATATGCACATACATATGTATCCCACACCCAACATGAATTCATCATGGCGGCAAGGAAAAGGGTTTGCATAACAGAGCTATCTGAAAAGATAGCGTTATGGTTTTCCCACATTTTTACTTTCAGTCAATGTAAATTTTGTTGTCATCGTATTTTCTTTGACTACATTTTTAAATTTACAGTAAGAAAACTATGAGTAATTAAAAAAAAACAGTTGCCGCCTCTTGGCCTGGGGTCTCTCCATTGTCCAACCCTGACTCCCTCTTCCCTGTACCTTTCCCCCTATCCAAGATGTAACACTGCCCTCTCTTTTTATATTATAAAGTTTTGTTTACCCTTCCTTAGGGAGGGCTGGTGATGGACAATTATGCAATAAAATAAATGTATTTATTTAATTGCAATAATAAAACATGCAAAGCTGTAAAAATGTGCAGACAAGCTAAAATAAATAACACATGCACCATTTCCCCCCTTTGCCCCCAAATCAAATACACACTATTTAGCATTTGCACTGTAAATAGATATGTGCTTTTATTTTAAGATTGTATTGTTATTTTATTATTTGTATGTGTCGTGACACAATTCCAAGCTGCAACAATTTCATTGTATGACTTGTCTTGTACAATGACAATAAAATCTATCTAATCTACTATATAATGATATTTTCATCAAGTAATAAACACAAAACCATAATGTTTACTTTTTTTTTTCTCAAAGGTATCTAATTAAAACTAATTTGTTGCACGGAAGGCGGGACAAGCCGGTGTTTGCGGGCGTAAGACACCCCGTGTGGTCCTACACATTGATGAAACTAAATGTAAAATACTCTGAGTTTAGTAAAAACTCCTAATATTCTTCAATCAATTTGTGATATAAATTGCACAGCTCTACTTACTTACCCCCATCTAGGCCGTGTTTGATGGTGTTGCTTCTGGGTCAATACTCTGCGGGTTACGTGCCAACTTCTCCTCTCTATGTACCCCAACAAAGGCTCCGTATCTTGATTACAGATTGGGGGAGCACCCACAGGACCCGACCTGCAATCGAAAAACTCCATCATGCTTTGCTGCTAACTTTCGTAAATCTCTTATCTCTCCGACTCAAGTTTCCTCAAAGTACTGAAGACAAAAGTAACTCCTGTCAATTGTGTAGATCAAATAAAAATGTCTCACTCATGAATTTGTTTAAACAGAGGCAAGTGTGAGGTGAGGGATGATGTGCTACTGGCCTGTGTACTTAAGAACAGCAGGTAAAAAAAAACAACAAAAAAAAAAAAAACAAAGCAAAAACACCCAGGAGAATTAATTAAAGTCAAGTCTCTTTTTTCTGGTTTAAAAATATTTGTAAAGAGCAAATCATAGCCTGAGGAGCTTTATTTTGGCATAACGAATGAGATCAATGAAATAACACACTGTTCTGTTATTGTGAAATGCTTGTTTTTAAATGTGACGTGACTTCAAGAGATGGAAGTCTGTATTTGACAAGTGGGACAGCTATTCTTAACATACAATACTGTACATTGCAAGGATAACATTGTGTGTTCAGGTCAAGTGTGATATTAAGCATTGTACAATTACATTTTTCAGTTACAATTATGCTTTCAATTACCCATCATCAATTACAATTAGTGACCAGCATTTTTTCAAAATACAATTACATTACATTTATTTTTTATCCTCAGAAAGCCAATTACATTCTAAATTACTAAAGTTCAATTACAATTAATCGCAATGAAACAAATAACCTAATCAAATTTAACCTGTCTCTTGTGTTAGCTTTCTTTTAGCATATCTTATGATAAGTCCTGTAAAATACACTAAAAACAAATATCTATCATCCAATTTCTTTCCTATCCACTGGTTACCTTGTTATGGGCGACCGTGGGTCAGGTGGTAGAGGGTCGTCTTCTGATCGAGAGGTTGGGGGTTCGATCCCAGTACCTGACTATGTGTCGAAGTGTCCTTGGGCAAGACACTGAACCCAAAGTTGCTCCCAGTGGTTGACTAGCGCCTTGCATGGCAGTCCTGGGTGATTGGGTGAATAAGCTGATATGTAAAGCGCTTTGGGACTGCTTCAGTGTGGTTATAAAGCGCTATAAAAATCAAGTCAATTTACCATTGTTAGGCTTCCTAATCAATGAAAATATAGGTTTCAATATTTTTGGTGTGGGCGTCAGAGCCTTTTTTGTGTCAGAATACCCCTCCATTTCATTTTTTTTTTTTTTTTTTTTTAAATGAGAAAATGTGGGAAAGCTTGAATATTTGAATACATGTTGACTACATACAGTATGTGTAGAACTGTACATAGAATGGTATCATGGTTTCCCAGTTGTGCATGAAATTATAATTGGAATTGCCATAAAAATTCTATAAAAATTGTCAAAGTCAATGATGTAAACTGAATCACGATTATGACAGCAACAGATTTTTTAAATTACAACTACACCATAATTGTAAATAATTATCAATTACAATTATAATTGACCCTGTACATTTGAAAATGTAAAGAAAAACATACATACAGCATTTGAAAATGTTCTTTCATGGTGATGTTCTTCAGAGTCTGAATAAACCTTTTACCCATTTACTGATTAAATTGAGCTAACATTTAAATACAACATGGAACGATGTGACCCTTTAAGAATTCATTAGCACCTACATTATTATTAGAGCCTTTAGGGGGGAAGAAATGACCCTGCTACGAGACACCTTAGCAAATAACCACCAGCCAGCAAGATATAATGCCCTGTATTAAATCAGGGTCAATTATGAAATGATGGCCACAGAGCCCTAACATGGACTGACATTTCTTCAGGTGATTAAAGTAAACATAATGCTGTTATTGAATGAAGTATTTTTAATGTCGCAAAAAAAGTCTTAACACTGGTTTGATATTTACTTTAAGAACTGTGTCTAATTATCACGCATAAACATAAACACCTAGACCCAAATAACAGCCTTTAACCAACCAAGTGTGTCAAAGCAACTGAACCTGTTGATTAGCAGTGTAATGATAAAAACAAGAATTGTTCATTTGTGCATATGACAGAGCTGCTGTGCAATAAGCTAGATGTTCATTGGTAAAAACTCAGATTTGTTGTCAGGAACTAAGCCACTAATGAATGACTTTAATACTTAGTTTTAACTATTAATTAACTGAAGATGATCAATATTTACTTGTTAAAGTCAAATAAATTACTAAAAGGCTGTTTGGTTGATTCTCCAAGTTTCTGTTGGCCGCATCAACAAATACTCAGCATTGTTGAGACAACCTGCTATTGTGAACACTGCTTTCTCAAATGACAATGTGCTATTGTATGAGTTACTATCACAAAAGGCAAGAGAAACCTATAGATGTGTAAACATCAAATAGATAAAATCATTGGCCTATCAAGTAGGGGTGGGATGATCTCTCACGTGGCAAGATCTTGCATTATTAGCCGTTAGATTGTAGTTTCAGGCTGGTGTGAATCTTGTGAGACTAAAATGTGTATCATATTGTATACTAAGTATGTTATCTTACCCCTAGTACTAAGGGAATGACGAGAGGGTATCCATCTATAAATACAAGGAACGTCTGTGTGTGTGCGTGCGTGCGTGTAGCGCATATCTCCTTGACGCGGTCTGTTCGACCTGAAACTTTAACAGCTTGTGCATAGCCCGAGTGTGTGCATTATATTGGACTTATTTGGTGATTACATTGCAAAACATTTATTTAAATTTTTTTTTTAACACGGACATGGGGGGGGGGGGGTCCGGATATGTACTGTTCTCACAGTATAGAGGCAAAGTCCTTGTAAACATGCACATTTCTCTGTGTGTGTGTGTGTGTGTGTGTGTGTGTGTGTGTGTGTGTGTGTGTGTGTGTGTGTGTGTGTGTGTGTGTGTGTGTGTGTGTGTGTGTGTGTGTGTGTGTGTGAGAGAGCGCGGCCTGCCCTTTCTACGAGGTACCATCTTTATAGAGCATGAGGTGTACGAGAGTTTTTTTTTTTTTTTTTTTTTTTTTTTTTTTTTTTTTTTTTTTTTTTTTTTTTTTTTTTTTTTTTTTTTCTTTTTTTTTTTTTTTTCTTTTTTTTTTTACCTTGTCTGCACATGCTGTCGAAGGTTAACACTACAAGAAGTGCAATCTTTTAACAGCAATGCATATTTTATTATTGCAATTAAATAAATTTATTTATTTCATTGCATAATTGTGACCATCACCAGCCCTCCCTAGGGAAGGGTAAGAAATACTTTATTAAAGGGAGGATGTAAAAAAAAGAGAGGGCAGTGTTTACACCAAGGTGAGGGGTTGGAGGGGGGTGGGGAAGTTAACAGGGAAGAGGGATACAAGATAGGATATGGAATGAGTGGGGAATAGTTGTTAGGTTCCAAGTGATGCGATGTGAAATTGTGGTTGTGTATATTGTGCAGTTTGGTGACCAGTGTGCGGTTTAGGAATAATAGTGGTGGCTGTGAACAGAGGAAGAGGTGAGTGGAAATTCCATAAAACAGGTATTTGGGAACAAGGTGCAAGGTGTCTAAGGTTGAGCCCAGTATGAGTGTTATCCCACAGCCCAAGGCCAGTGCATACATGACAAATGTATTTCCAAGAACCGCCACTGCAAAACCCACGAGCCGCCCCCGGGCCCGAAGAAGCAGTCAGGCCAGCAGCGAGAGCGGGCAGCCTAAGGGCCCCCGGCGACCACCCCACGGCCAAGCAGCCCCCCGCACGCCCCCAAGGTCCCAAGCCGAGAGGCAGCCATCGCCCCCCCCCATACACACCCGAGAAAGCCCCAAGGAGCCAAGGACCCAGCGCACCACGCCACCGATCCCACCCCCAACCCCCAGACCCCCCACCCCACCGGCCCCCCCCCCCCCCCACACACACCCCCGCGCCCAACCCCCCGAGGGAGGGCCCAGAGAACTCCCTGCCCGAGGCCCCAGCGGAGGAACCGAAGCCCACGCCCAGCAGACGACCAGAGCCGCGCCGAACGGGCAGCCGGCGGGCACCCGCCGGCGAGCCCAGAGCCAGCAGGGGCCCGACCCCAGGCCAGAAGGACCCGGAATGGATGCAGCACCAGGAGCAGCCCGCCCAGGGAGGACGACCACACCCCAAGCCGCATAAGGCACCAGGGGGCCGCTGGGAGTCCCCCCGCCGGCCCCCAGGCACCCCAACCTAGCCCCCCATGGCGCCCCAGATCACCCCCTGCTGATGCCGCCCGCGCCACGAGCTTCAGTTTTTTTTAAAGCCAGGGCCCCCCCCAAGGGCCAAGCCAGACCGCCCCGCCGGGATGTGGCCCCCTGTTCGGGCCCCGACACCCTGCCTCACGGGGCACTGCCCAAGCAGGGGCCGTACCAGTAGGTACGCAAGGGCGCGGCACGCGCCACCCGCCCCGAAAGACCCCCGCCACGACCGGCCCGGCCAGCAGGCCAAGCACCCCGGGCCCCAGGAGCACCCCCCGGGAACAGGACCCCCCAAGGGCAAGCCCCCGGGCCAAGCCCCCCGGGACGCGCCCCCCACCCCGGCCCAGGACCCGGCCACAGCCCAGCAGAACCGCACAGCCCCAGACGGCACAAGGCCAGCAGCCCAGGGCCCGCCGTCCCCCGGACGGCGCAAGCCACGGGGCAGCGCCCCCCGCCGGCCCGCGAGCAACCGGCGACCCCCACCGCGGGGACGGAGGCACCCCAACGGCACACATCAAGTAAGGGACAGCAGCCCCCAGCCAAAGATGCCCCGGACCCACCCACCAGTCCGCAGATGGCAGGACGTACCCACCAGGCGGCCGAAAGCAACCTCAACCACCGGAACAGCTAGCGCCGCCCCCCCAGTAAACAGCATCATCCCGAGGCGCCAAACAACCCCGCCCCAACCCCGGTGAGGACACCAGCACCCCCCCAGCACACCCACCCCCCAAACCGGCGAGGCAGGCCGCCCCGGGCCCGCACACCGCGGGGCCCGCCCCCAAGGCCACCAGGAGACGAAACAAGCACCAAGCCACACCCAAGGGGGAGAGGCACCCCCGCGCCCCACCAGGCCGACACCGCCCGGAAAGACCCCGCAAGGAGAGACCCCGGCAAAGCCCCTCCGAGACCCACCGCCACGCCCGACCGCACCATCGTGATGTATTTTTACTCTATGCAGTGGCCCAGCCACCAACAGAGGGGCCAGGCCCCCACCGGAGAGGCCCAAATGTGTGTACCAACCCACCACCCTGTTATGGTGCCTCTCCATTCCCCAATGGAGAGGCACTTCCCGATCCCCTGTGTGAATGTGTGTGTTTGGTGAATGTATGGGGTGTGATTAAAAGAAGGGGGATGGAGGGGAGCGGTGCTCCCCATCCAGCCTCTGTGGATTTATGTGTATGTGGTGTAATAGGCCGGAGGGTGTAAGTGATAATACACCCTCCGGGGGGTGGCATGTTGAGATGTGATTAAAATTGGAGGGATTAGTAGGGCAACTAGGGTGGGAGTGCCGCCCCCACGCCACTACATAGTAACACAGGTGGCGGCCCCCTCCACCCCCAGCCCCACCATCCAGCCCCCCAAGGGTTGGGTATGGGTGTGTGGTGCATTTTGTGAGTGAGCCAGACCAGCTGGGAGTGTGGTGAAGTGAACATGTAGGAGGCCTGTCCGGTGTGAGCCGGGCCCGTCCGCATGGCGGGCCACGCGAGAGGGTAGATGGCGCAGACGGGCAAGTGGCACTGTGGGCCCCGGAGCAGCACAGCCAGAGACCCCCCCCCCACGGCACCCCCCAGACCGCGCCGGCCCCGCGGAGCACGGCGACAACCCCCACCCCCGGGCACAGCCAGGCACCAACCCCATCCCCCGGCGCCCCAGGGGGCGACCCCCGCCGCACGCCGGCCCGGAGCAACGCCACCCCGCCGCCAAGGGGAGCGGCCGAGCAGGGGGGAGGCCCGCGCCCGCACCAGGGCCAGCACAGGCCCACCCGGCGCCACGATACAACACTCTCCACCGGGAGGCGGCCCCGGCCCCCCCGACTAGAGAGGACGCCATCCACCGCCAAGCAGGGCCATCCCGCCAGCCACGGACCGGCAAGCCGGAGTACCGAAGCACCCCCAGCCCGGAACCGCCCCCCCACACCAACGGCGCCAATGGAGCCCCCCCCCCCCCCACGGAGGCGATCCCCGACGACCCACGCACCGGCACGAGACACCCCCCCGACGCCAGCCCACCCCGGACGACAGCGGGCCCGAGGCCACCAGCCCCGCCCCGCCCAAGGCTGCGCAGCGCCGCCACGAGCCGCGGCCGGTCCCCGGGCAGATGGCAGGAGAGCACTCCCCCGGAAACGTAGACCAAGGATCCGCCCCCGGGGCACCCCCGCCCCGGAATCGCGCCCACGGCGCCCGGTGCACCCAGCCAGCAGACCAGCCAATCCCGACAAGGATCCACCAGGCCAAGAACCACGCGCCGCGCCCCCGCACACCCACCCAATACGACCCCCGGGGAGACCCCATAGCACCCCCCACCCCACCCCTCTAGCCGTAACGGCCACACCCCGGCCATTGCGGTCAAACAAAAAGCCCCGGAGGGGGCCCCGCCTGGCTCGCCGCGCAAGCGACATCCCTGGCAAAGGCGCGCCCCAGGGAGCCAAGCCTAGGACCCGCAAGGGCCGACGGAGCAACCCACAGCCACACCCCGCCACCCAGCGACCCAGGAGGCAATCGCCGACCCCGGGCAGCAGCCACCCCCAAAGCCACCCCCACCCCGGATCCCCCCGGACCGGAGCCAAGGACCCCACCACCCCAGGCCCCCCAACGAGACCACCCCCCAGCCAACCCACCCGGCACGGCACCGCCCGTCCCCCAGGCGGGAGCCACAGCCCCCCCACCAGCGCCCCAGGCCAACGGGAGCCCCCCAAACCCAACCCAACAGGATGGCGGGCGCAAGAGCAAAGGAGGAGGGGGGGGGAGGACGAGACAGGGGGACAGGGAGCAAGGGGAAGGAGCGGCAGGGGAGCACGCAGGGCCCCAGCCCCAGAGACCAACCAGATGTGCACGCGAGGGGCAACAGCGCCAAATCAAACAGCCCCGGGACCTCGTGAACACCCAGAAGGAATGCACACCCGTGTCGAGGCAACAAGAGACCCCGGCAACCCACCCCAGCCACCCCGGCCAAGACCACCCCAGAGGCCCAAGGTGGCCCAAGCTTACAGTTGGGCTAGTGCGTTAGTAAAGAGTGGTGCTGGCAGTCGCTTGCAGGCTAGATCATCAGGGTTTTAAAAATTTAGATTTAATGCAATTAAAAAAGGAGTCCAACGCTCCTCAAAGCACGTTATTTTTTTTTGTTTTCTGAGAGCAGACATCTTTTCCATGGAAATAAATTCTGTGAGGAGATTTTGCCATTGGTTTATGTTTAAGGATTTTTTGTCTTTCCAATTTAGTAATATTGTTTTTTTTGCTATGGCTAGTGCCGCAAGGATTGATTGTGATTGGTTTGCTGGAAGTTGAAGCATTGTCAGGTCTCCAATCAAACAAAGATTTGGAGATAAAGGAATCCTGCAGTCCAAAATGGAGGACAGTTTTTCAGTGATTAGAATCCAAAAGTGTTGAACTGGGGAGCAAAGCCATAAGGCATGTAGATAGGAATCCGCTGTATTCTGGGTGCACTGAGAGCAGATGTCTGTTGCTAAGAAGCCCATTTTATGCATTTTCTGTTGGGTAGTGTGGGATCTGTGGAGGACCTTGTATTGAATTAGCTGAAGGTTTGTGTTTTTTGTCATCTTAAAAGTATTACAACAAATTTCTGTCCAGAAATCAGTGCTCGGGGTGATTGAGAGTTCGGCCTCCCACTTCGCGATTGGTAAGTAATTACAGTTAGTGTTCGAGAGCGCTCTGTATATTTTTGAGAGTTTTTTTGATTTTGTTGAGATTTTTTTCATATATATAGCCAGTTCTGGAGGTTGTAAAGTAGTTAAGTCTAGTGGAGTATTTTTCTTTATTGTCTCTGTTACTTGTAAGTACTGTAGAAAGTTACTTTTATTTATATCGAATGCTTGGGTTAGATTGTTATATGGCCTGATCTTGTCATTTTCAAAAAGGTCTTGGAGATGAGTGATTCCACTCTCTTCCCATGTTTTCAGATAGAGTGGTGTTTTTTTATTTTTAAAGTCAGGGTTGTGCCAGATTGGAGACAGTATACTAATTTTTAATTGGACATTTGTGATGTCCAGGGCTTTCCACCATGCAGTCAGTGTGGAGGCAATTAGTGGGTTTTTAAAGCAGTTGTGATGTTTGAGGGTCGCAGTGATAAAAGGGAGATCAGAGAGTTTAATGTGTTTGCAGTCTAACTGTTCTATTTCTAGCCAGGTGTTGTAGTATTCTTTTGGTTTTAGCCACTCTGTTAAATATAATATTTGGTTTGCTAAGTAATAATGCATGAAATTAGGGGCTTCTAAACCACCCTCGTCTTTGTTTTTTTGAAGGGTTGAAAGGCTTATTTTAGGTTTTTTATTTCTAGTATAGAATTTTGTAGTTGCAGAATCTAATCTTTGAAACCATTGTTTTGGTGGTTTCAGTGGTATCATTGAGAACAGGTAGTTTATTTTAGGTAAGATTTTCATTTTAACTGAAGCTATCCTGCCAAGTAGTGAGATGGGGAGATTGTTCCATCTCCGCAGATCTTCTGTGACTTTGTCCAACATCGGATCATGATTTAGTTTAATTAATTCATTTAAGTTTGGTGATATATTTAAGCCTAGATATTTAATTGTATTTGTGGTGGAGGGGTGTTGTGGATTTTGGTTTGCAGGATTCCATGAGTTTTTTGTCAAAGGGAGGATTGATGATTTTGTCCAGTTAATGGAATAGTCTGATAATTTAGAGAAGCTGTTTATTAGATTAAATACTTCCTCTAAAGAGGATTGCGGTTCTTCCAAATAGAGTAAGATGTCATCCGCGTAAAGATTAATTTTGTGTTCTGAGATGGATGAGTGGATTCCTTTAATAACAGAGTTCTGACGTACAGCTGCTGCGAGAGGTTCAACGAATATTGCAAAAAGCAAAGGTGAGAGTGGGCAGCCTTGTCTGGTTCCCCTCTGCAGTGTGAAGCTTTGGGATGTTATTTGGTTTGTGGTTACTGAGGCCTTAGGTTTATTGTACAGGGTGGAGATCCATTGTATGAATGATTCTCCGAAGCCAAATTTGCCAAGGACAGTTAGGAGGAATGACCAGTTTACTCTATCAAATGCTTTTTCTGCATCGAGTGATAAGATTATTTTTTTCTTTTTAGAGTTCTGTGCCATGTTGATCACATTAAACAGTCTTCTCACATTGTCTGTGGAGTGTCTATTTTTAATAAATCCTGTCTGGTCTTGGTGTATAATTGACTGTACTACTTTCTCTAACCTGGATGTGAGTGCTTTGGAAATAATTTTTAAGTCTGTGTTAATAAGTGAGATGGGACGATAGCTTGAGGGTAACATGGGGTTCTTGTCTGGTTTAAGTAACAATTTAATGTTCGCTGTATTCATGTGACCTCCTACATAACCTTTATTTTTGATCTCTGTTACTACTCTGAAAAATAGTGGAGCCAGCATTGACCAGAAATGTTTTAGGAATTCAGCAGGGAACCCATCTGGACCTGGTGCTTTGCCTGTTGACATGCTGTCTAAAGCATTTTGTAATTCTTGTAAGGTTAATGGTGAGTCTAAGGTGGTTTTCTGATCTATAGTGAGCTGTGGTAGGTTTAGTTTATTAAGAAAGGTTTTAATATCTTCAGTGTCAGGGTTTAAATTTGATGAGTATAAGTTTTGATAATAATCACGAAAAATTTTATTAATGTCCTGAGGTAAGTTTAAAGTTTGACCTGAGTTATTAGAAATTGTTGCTATAAAGGAATTTTCTTTATTGTGTTTAAGCTGGTTTGCTAAGTATTTGCCTGATTTATTATTGTAATCAAAGTTTTTGTATCGTAATTGTTGCAAAATGAAGTCGGTTTTTTTAGATAAGATGATATCCAGATTAAGTTTTGTATTTTGAAGTTTTTCCCATAAAAGTTCAGATGGGTTAGCTGCGTATTCTTCCGTAAGTTTCTTAATTTTTTCTTCAAGTGTTTTTTCTGCTATCTGTTCCTGTTTTTTCTTAAAAGAAGAGTATGATATAATCTTCCCTCTAATGACAGCCTTGCCAGTTTCCCAGAGTAAGGACGGTGATATTTCCGGGGAGTCGTTTGTCAATAGAAAGTCCTCCCATTCTTTTCTTATTATTTTTTCAAATTCACTGTCATTAAGTAATGAGGTGTTAAAGCGCCATAGAGAGGATACTTTCTGATTAGAGTCACACTGCAGGGTGAGGGATATTGGGGCATGATCGCTAATAATTATAGGATGTATTTTAGAGGACATCTTATGTATGATGGAATTATTTGAAAGAAAAAAGTCGATTCGGGAGAAGGATTTATGCGCGGGGGAGAAGAAGGTATATTCTTTTTTAGTTGGGTTATTCAGTCTCCATACATCTCCTATTCCAAGATCTTCCATGTAATCAATTAATACTTTAGCAGATCGAGATGGTTTTGTATTTGAGCACTTACTAGATCTGTCCAATGATGTGTTGAGCGCCAAATTGAAGTCACCTCCGATGATTAAAGATGAGTCTGCAGAAAGGTCTGAGAGCTCTGAGAAAATTCTATGGAAGAAATCAGGGTCATCATTGTTGGGGGCATAGAGGTTTAGAATTGTGAAACATTTATTATAGATTACTACTTTGATAATAATATATCTACCCTCTGGGTCTATGACGGAGCTGATTATGTTAACAGGTAACCTTTTGTTGAGAAGAACCGAGACTCCTCTTTGTCTGGAATTGAAACATGAGTTATATATTTTATTAAAATTTGAATCTGTCAGGGATTTTTCTTCTGATTTAAGTAAGTGAGTTTCTTGAAAGAAGACAATGTCTGCATTTAATCTTGAAACATAGTCAAATATCTTAATCTTTTTAGCCTGCGAGCGAATGCCACGCACATTCCAAGAAGTTACTGTAAACTGATACATAGAATGAGGTGAATGTTAGTCCATACAGGTGTAAGCATATCTGAGAATCTGTGGTCATTTGTGCACAACTGTGTTATAAAAGGCTTGGATGCAAGAAAAAAAGAAGAGGAGACACACTTATCATGCGATAACACCACGTGGTAAATGACTGGATCAAAAAGGTTAGTGAAAAGCACAAACATACAACAACAACAATAACAACAACAACCAGTATCAAAAGAGTAAAAGGAGCAAGGGGTAATTATAGGAGGTGTAGGAGGTGGGGGGTGTTGTGGGTGTTGAGTGAATGTGAAAGAAAAAAAAGAGTGAGGGGTGGGAGAAGAGAGAGTTGACATGACGGTAAAGAGTGTCCTGTGAGAGAGTACGTGCCGAAAAGTGTTTACCAAAATCTAAGCTAATATGTAGCATACATACAAACATACATACATACACACACACACGTGTCCATATATACACCTATCCGTGTTTTTTTTTTTTTTTTTTTTTTTTTTTTTGGTGTTGTTATTATTTTTATGTATTTATTTATTTTAATTATTATTTTTTTTTTTTTTTTTTTTTTTTTTTTTTTTTTTTTTTTTTTTTTGGAATTATCATTATTTTATTTTATTTTTTTTTCCCTCTATTTTTATATATACACACACACACACACGCACGCAAGCACACACACACACACACACACTTTTTTTTTTTTTTTTTTAATGTATTTATTGGTTTTATTTGCCTTTTTTTGTTATATATATATATATATTTTTTTTTTGTTTTGTTTTTTTTTAATTATATATATAGATATATACATACACACACACACACACAAACATATACATACACACGTACATCACATATATTTATTTTAACTTTAAAATAATGCCACCTTAACTTCACCTTAAGTGGAGAATTATCCTTTGAGTGTTAACTCACATATCACGTGTGCGTTTTTTTGTTTTGTTTTTTTTAATTTATTTATTTATTATTATTTTTAGATTTGTCTTTCTCAGTAGAGCCAGGGGGTGATGTTTGAATCCCTAAACAGTTGGCCATCTATGTAAAGCTTGTCTACAACCAGTTTGGAGTTTTTGCCTTTCTGTCGGTTTTCCTTAAAGATAGGATACAGGGTTTTTCGACGTTCGTTTATTTCCCGAGGGAATTGATCGTTCATGCCGAATTGCGTACCTTTAAGTTCCCTACCTTTACTTTTTACCTGGATTTTCTGTTGAAAGTGCTCAAATTTGGCAATGATGGGACGTGGCCGGTTACCTCTACGTGGTCCGAGGCGATGGACACGGTGAAATGTGATGTTTTTCACGGTTTCTGCCGGGATTTTAAGCGCAGACGACATGAAGTCTTTTAGCAGAGCATCTGGGTCATCGTTGGGGGTTTCTGGGATGCCTGAGAAAATCACATTGTCTCTCATACTGCGAGATTGGATATCCAGGACAGTCTCTTTAAGAGACTTGTTTTCATTTTTCAGCTCTTTTACCTCGGAGCTCAGGAGGTGTACGAGAGTTAACCCCGAGGAGAAGCAGCCTCCGGCCGAGAGTCCAGATCTCCCCTGTGCCCCCCCCAACCACAAAGAGGAAAGGTTTTAACAGCACCTTAACACCTCCAATAAACAGCACTAACCATAATATCGCACACACAAGATAAGCACCCCTGCACTAAGAAATGTTAAATGCTTAATAGTTTTATTTTTACAAATGTATGTGTCTTATCAGATTCGACCTAAACTGCCGCATTGGTGCAAACTTTACCAATTTATCGTGCACATGTCCCATAGAATTAAACCAGGGAAATCTCACGCAATTTTACTTTGCACTCGCAAATATAGCCCTTTTTTACACTACAGAGTATGTACAATGTAGGCCAAGATTTACACATGATAAATACTTGTGGATATATTTGTGGATTTGAAAAACACAT
The DNA here is from genome assembly GCF_900634775.1 of Gouania willdenowi. Taxonomy (NCBI): domain Eukaryota; kingdom Metazoa; phylum Chordata; class Actinopteri; order Blenniiformes; family Gobiesocidae; genus Gouania; species Gouania willdenowi. The sequence goes on along the minus strand of NC_041055.1, from coordinate 24,734,145 downwards.
CTAAAACGCATCTAAAAAATTACATGTGAAATTTGTGGATCTATTTGTGAATATTTCCATATCTCTCCCCATACTTCCCTCACCAGCACATTTTAGTTCAGGGGTCACCAACACCAGGTAGCCCACATGGACCATGTGAGGGGCCCTCAGGAGCTCTAGTCACCAATGAGCTTCATCTAAAACCTGATTTACTTTCCAGGATTCAAACTCACAAAGATAAATACATATGAGATGTAGTTAGTACTTAGTAAAATTAGTAAAAATAGCAGGTTAGTAATTTAAACATTTTTAAATGTTTATTTTCACTAAAACATTGTGACAAATGTGTTTAAGTGTTGTAGATCTGGTGTGTGGTCAGTGGTATGTTAAATATAATATGATATATAAATAAAAACAAGGTGGATTTTCTATAAAATGTCATGAAAGTGAAACCATTGCATAAAGAAGGAGAAATAAAGTGTTTCATGTTGAAACCTCAACTTTTCCTACCTTTTCAAGTCCTTATGAATGTGAAAATGTAGTATTTAAGACGCGTTAACTGGTAGCCATTTGGACTAAACAGTACCTATGAAGTAGCTCACCATTTCAGAAAGGTTGGTGACCACTGGATTAGTTGTCGCAATGCTCCAACACACCTGACACTAATCAATGTAATCAAGCAGCTGCACAGAAAGCCTGATAATGAGCACCCTTTTCCTGTTGATCATTAGAGCAGGGTGGTATATCATGCCCATGGAGCATTCTAGAATGGTGGACATATATATATATATATATATATATAAAAACACGTTCTTCAATGTGGTTCTTTTACATTTTGATGAACATCTATCCACTGGAGATTAGAACTTCTAAGAACGGTGCCTGGGGTTGCAGCACTTTTTTTTTCAAATGTGGCTCTTTTTATGTGCTATAACAGTGGATGGCAGAAGGTGAAACTCAAGGTCATTCAAAGGAATTGGTGATTATAACTGCAGCAGGTTAAAAAGAAGATTTTTTCAAAGCCGGGATTTTTGATATACCACAGCGCAGGAACAAATTCAATGAGCTGAACGGCGCTTCTTTTAACTAATAGATATGCATTTTCCATTCATATGGGCGTTTGAAAAAGTAACACATAATCAGCAGGTCCATGCCTATTTTTAACATTTTCTAGAGTGACAAGACAAGGTAACAAGCCAAATAGGACTAAGTTGTAACAAAAGGCACAACTAAAAAAATTCAAAGTGCCACCATTAATGTTAAAGGCACACCGCAGATTTTTTGACTCATATGAGGTATTTAAAATGATTCCTCAAGCCAATATACAGTGCTTGACAGTATCAATGCTCCGAGTGGGGCTTTCTTCTTGAAATACTGGAGAGAGAGACATCTTTGGAGGGAGAATGCCTGGAGAACGGTTCACTTTATGGCAGTCATGTGACCACGGGCTCGGATATACATAGTTCCCACAGGCTCGGATATACATAGTTCCCACACAACACATCACAACATACGGGCATTTCCCGACCCGGCGTCAATGTTTTGGGCAGCTGAAATAAGTTTAGCCTCGGTTCACAGCCAAAAGAGCATAATTTGATAGTTTTGTGTTGGGTTAATGAATGCACTAATTGCAGCGATAGTTCAGTTAAATGTGGATTCTTTCGTAAGGGAAGTCGGCAAGTCAGATCCGCAACTTCGGTATAATGACTGGCTCTCAGGGCTGGGTCAGATGGGCTAGAGTGTGAAGCAGGGCTGCTGGAGACCTGGTGCTTGGCCCGCCTTGCCGTGTCGGTGGCGCTTCCCTGGCCTCGCCGCCACCGTCGTCGGCCCTCTTTGCCTGGGACGGAGCGGACGGACGACTCGGTGTGTGCGGGGGTGGTGTCCAGGGCCGGGTCTCGACGGCGACTTAGGACACGCGCCGGGCCCTTCTCATGGATCTCCCCAGCTGCGGTGCATGCCGTGGTCCCCCCGTCCATCATGCCGACCCTTGGCAAAGGGACCAACAACGGCGAGAAGGACCGAGCGCCGGGCCTCTGGCGGCGGAGAGAGGAGGGCGGCGGCGGCTGCTGCTCCTCCAGCCACGGCACAAGCCCAGCCCCACTTTGCAGCACGACCGACCCAGCCCTTAGAGCCAATCCTTATCCCAAAGTTACAGGTCAACTACTGTCTGCATACACAATCAAAAGACAAGGGAGGCTGGCCCGACTGTTCACTGATTTTTGCGACAGTGCTGCGGCGCTTGTAGCCACTCGGGGCGCTTGACGTCAAAGTTACAGGTCTAGCACCCCGAGTGGCCAAAACTTAGTGTGCCTTATACCTTATGCATCAATGAATACCATTGTTTAAAAAGGTACCTGAACAGGAATTAGATGTGTAAAGAGTAATGATATATCTTATTGTTACTTGATTTAAAATGTACTCAAGTACAAGTAAGTCAAGTAAAAGTTACTGGTTACTTTCACCTGTAGGAGATCATGTCTATGACAGATACCACGTCACACTTTTTAACCACAGGAATAGGAAATATTTCCATTTTTCCTCCTCACTCCTTGACAAAAAAAGGAGCCTGCAGGAATTGTACGAGCACATGCTTTTTTCCCACTCCCTTATCTCTTTCCCAGAGACTGACAACACATGCCAAGGCAGGAACTCTTCCTTTGTTCTGCTCGCTCCAAGAACTATTGATGAAAACACTCTAAAAGTGACTCAAAATCTTTGATACAAAATTGAAATGTAATTTTCTACACTGTCTCACTTTTTATCCACAGGAAGTCAAGGACATTCTTAGAATAAGATTACTTCAAGTAAAGTTACAGCTTAAGTGTTTTAAGGAATATCTCCCCGGGAAAATATATTTGCTTTCATCTTGTTTTGAAAGTTATAATCTAACTGTGTTCTGAATCATTTACATATTTTTCTCTTCAAAAAAGTTGTCCATCCATCCACTCAGAACACACCCAACAGGCAAACCACAACCCACAAACTCACCCAAAGCAATCTAATTGGCTCCCTAAAACACGTCGACCAATAGAAATGCTTAAATCACCACTATAAGACCAGGCGCCAAACTCAAAATCATTGGATTTTGGTGCTGGCCGCTGAGATGCCCACCGCAGTGTACTTTTATTTTTCTTGTACGTTCATATTTTTTTGGTAACCTCACAATATTTTGCTTATTAGATTTTCACTAAAACTTGCACGTTCCAGAGAAATGCCTCCGTTCTGACTGCTGCTGAACTGAACCTACGAACAAACCATTCAGGCCTCTAACAAGCCACAACCAGTGGAACCAGTGGTGGCTGGCCAATAAAGGGTGCTAGGGCGCCACCCCACTACTCAGCACGCTCATAAAATAAGTTAATAATGAATTAAAAATACTACGAAACAAAGTTTGATCTGTCTTTAGATAATCAGAATGAATATTATATGGATAATGATGATGTGTAAAGGTGTTTCGTTCATCTGTATCAGATTGGTGAAGTGTTTCCTCCTTGGGGCGCACTAATCTTTACCATCCACTATCGTTAAAAAATGTACACTCGCAGTAACTCCTCTTCAACACGAGACAATGGAGTGACTATGGGCGCAGCTTACATGCGCCCACAGTCAATCTCGCCCATGCAGAATTGAATGCAGCTGGATAATTTACACAACAACCCCCTCCTGCCATGGGAGGGGCTGACGTCACAGTTGTCCGTCATAAAGTGGCTTTGACAGGTGAAGCCGTGGGACGTTAGAAGGAGAAGCAAAATAAAGAAAGAGATTAAATAATTTCGCTTTCCCCCAGGTGAAACCTGCTGATGGTGAGCCGAGGTGTGAAATAAGCTTTGCAACCAGTGAAACCCGCTGAAAACCCAGCTAAAGGCTGACTAAACCCAGAACCACGCTTTGCTGCTACAGTCTCTCTTCACCGACCACGGACACATCAGAACCCGAGACTCATCAGAAGCGATGTACTCTGGAGCTTAAAAATTTGAATTGGGCCTAATGTAACTGCAGCCACATGGTTCATCTCTCTCTCACACACACAGAAACCACACTGTTTTATTCTCTTTCCTTCACTAAGCTTTTTACTTTTAAATTGTATATAAATGTATCCTTCGCTTAGTGAGCGTAGCACTCTTAGATTTATTGTGTAAGCAGGTTTAACTCTTGATTAATACATGTTTGTACTTTGATTCATGTTAGAAAATAATATGGTTTGTTATTGGAGAGTAGATAAATTGACAAGAATTCACACCCTGGATGACAAGGTATTAATAACTAGTGATCTAAGACACTAACTATTTTAGATGCCACCTCAAGGCCAATTGGTCCAATAATAATAATTCATATAATTCTTATTACTCCTTGTCAAAACCTCCTACACACCCCCACGTTTATTTTTGTAATAAATCTTGCCAAGGTTCCCTTGCATACAGTAAACATTTCATGTAGCAACTTAAAAAGAAAGAGACCAAATCTTGTACAATTGGAACTTAATTTATTTTCCACATCTCAAACAAAATAGCACCAAATGATGAAGACTGTAAATTATTAAAGATTTGGAAAACCCAAAAGAGCACCTGTTCCAACTCTTCAGAAAATGCTTTCAAATGTGGAAAAAAAAAAAAAAAAAATCACAGAAATGATCTATGAAAAGGATAACCCATCAATTTTCTACAATGTCCTCAATCTTAAGATTTCATTATGTGTCAACGTCAGTTGAAAAATATAAAGTACAACTCAGAAATTTCAGTTTCTCTCATGCAGCATGACAGTGCTGTGGCCATTCAAAAAACATTACAAAGTGTAATTGAAAGATGCTTCGGTGCCATGTTTTCAGAATGTAAAAACTGTAAATGACATGTACATATAAATGTAAATGCTCATTCTTATTTACAAATTCACACTGTCCTACTTTTGTGTTTTTATTTCACCATACAGAGATTTAATCGGTATTATTTCTTGGGATGTAAAATAACAATGTTAAAATATATCGAAACAGTCAATGTGAAAATCAAAAAGTCTTTAATCAAATGCTTTCGTGCCTTTCATTTCTTTGTAATAGGTCATTTTTATGATTATTATTATTCTTACAAAAAAGTGATTGCATTTTTGACGGCCTAAACACGTTCAACTTTTCATGAAAATATGAACGAATATTAGGACTGGCGTGATATTTTGGGGGGACTGCACATGTGAATGGCAAAATGGCTCAATACGGGGGCTAAGACAATTAGTTTTACGTACAGCTATGAAATTCTGTAGAATTCTGACACGACTTTAGAGGAAGGACTGATGATGTCATCAGTCATACCTCTGCAGTGATGTCATCACAGATTCCTTGCTTTTATAGAGAGATATATGTCTTGCATCCAACACTGCACTGTTAAAGTACTTCACACATTCATATTTTTATTTTAAACAAATGTTTATTTGGTTGTGTAATAAAATAATCTTGACAATAAATTTGAATCTTTATAGATTGAAATATTCCTCTCAGCAGCCTGTTCACTAGGATGATATGCTACACTTATGGAAGTCATTAAGAGTTTGTAGAGTTAAGTATATGCTAATTAATTGTAGCAGCTTTCATTTGTATGGCAAAAAAAATGAGTTATCTTTTAACCCAACCGTCATTCATAGTCATAGCGCCACCTATTGATAAAAGGAAGTCATAGGCATTATATTTGCACTGAACATTGCAAGAACGTTTGTGATATAATCCTTGAAAATGGTCAGCTACTTTTCAACACTTAAACATTTCTGCCATACCCAGACATGCAACACAACTCAACGTGCGCCACTTCCTGACATGTGTATGGTTGCGAGAGCCCATTCATTGCTGCTTGCAGCTTTAATCTACTATTGCATTTCATTCCTCCTTGACATTTTTCACCTCATGCATGAGTTGTGTGTCTTTAATTTAAATTATGAGGGTGAATGAAGCCGTAAACCAGCTACTAATTCTTACCCAACATGAAATCTAAAGTAGACAATCTACATGTGCCTGCCTGTGTATCACACACTATTCTCCCTCTTCTTCTGCATGTCTGTCAATCCTTCTGCCTTTCCAGCTTTCCCATCTGGTGCATCTTCATGGTCTGTTTTTTTTCCATTTGTCTGTTGTTGCATGTTTGTCTGTTTTACACAGTGTGTCAGTCGGCAATGCCCTAATGGCAACCCAATGTCACATCAGGCTGTGTTTGCGTTTCAGGTCCCTTTTCATCTGACAACTCAGTGCCGTCTTCTGGGATCGTTGACCATTTTCTTGACCTGGCTTTGAATAGCAATGGCATTTTATTTTCTAGACAGCTGTGGCATTTGATGTTGATGGTCCTAAAAATTGTATAAGTTCACTCCACTCTGATGGTTAGTAGTACTTCCTGGAAAATGTGGGGGTACTACGTATTGCATTAATGCATTTATAGTCATTCATATGGGACGCCGATTGGAAAGTTGCAATGCCAAAATAAACATCAACTTTTTGCAACATTTAGCAACAAACCACGTTTAAAAAAAACTTGTGTGCATTTTTTCATGTTCCTTTTAACCAGATTTAAAGCAATTGTGACACTTTCTCATAAAAATATATTGTCAATGTTAAATCTAAATGTTAAATCTATATCTTAAATATTTAAGCAATTTAAATGTTACAACGTTTAACAGTTATGTTTAAATGTATCTAAATGTCGCGGGTGAAACTAAATATTTCGCTAATATGCAAATTCATCATTTAGTTTTAGCATTTCACATTAAGATTTAACATTGAAATTTAATATTTAGAATTAGATTTAACATTGAAATTTAATATTTAGAATTAGATTTAACATTTTGATTCAACATTTTGATTCAATATTTAGATTTATCATTTAATATTTAGATTTATATTCAACATTTACCATTTAGATGTGACATTTAGAAGTAACATATAGCATTTAGATTTAGATTTAACATGTGTTTAAATGTAACATTTAGATTTGAGATTCAGATTTCACATTCATATTTAACATTGACATATTTTTAACGATAGAAAATCACAAATTTCACAATTATTACTGTGGTTTGTTGTTAAATTTGCACCCCATACATTCATGTTATTTTGTTTCATTGTCCAAAGTTTTTCATGAGGTTCTTCCTGTTGTATCTACCACACAAAGTCCACGTGCTACACCAATGGTGGCATATGCTCAAAGGTTAGTAACTGCCTCTCAGCTAGAAGGTTGTGAGTTCATGACCCAGTCCTTCTGAGTTGAGTGTGTTTGTTCTCTTTGAGAAACCATTAGTTTTTCTCAGGGGACTCTGATTTCTTTCCACAATCCAAAACCATGTCAGTTTTAATGGAGTCAAAGTCAAAGCTACTCATTAAATTAGATCAGTAGTGGGACGACCTTTTCTTTTACCCACCTCCCAAGGCCCCCATCCCTTTATGTAATGTTTCCATGAATTATCTTTCAACTAGGAGGGGGATAAAATGCACAACCACATGCTACCAACAGATTGCTAGTTTGCCTTAAACAAGTGCGACCATATGAATTCAGCAAAATATGCTCCATCTGTAGTGACTAATTTCAGAGACGCGCATTATGAATGTTCCTTTCACAGAGGTCAATTTAGTTTAACTTTGCAAAAACAGCACACATTTTTAGGGGAAACTTAGTCAATTCATGTACTTTATTCAGGTAAGGTATTTTACTCTCTGTTGAACAATTTTAGAATGAATGAAATCATGAAATGCACTCTTTGTATTCAAAATTATAAAGACAACCTGGAGGAGATTAGGGGTTTGAAGGGCAACTTATACTGCAATACTGGTGCATTATTATCACTGGCATTAATGAATCATTATTGATTGATCTGTCTTACCTGGATTGTTTTGTTTGTTTTTTGCTCAATTAAGAAAATCAAGAATAAAAATTGTAATTTTTTTTACAAACTAATAACAGTAACAACTACTCGGATGTTACATCACTTCATTTCACCTTGTGTAAAAGCTGCATCTCAAATCATATAATGATGTGGCATTTGAATTATGATAATGAATGAACCTATAAACAAAGCTGTTGTCTGAGAAAAGCCCCTAAATCAACAGGAGAAATGCTAACTGCTGAGCGTTTTGTTGCAGTGACTTTCAGACCTTAATTCCATGAATGCAGTTGCTCGCCTCTCATCAATATCATGATAGGCTATGTGGAACCATAATTTGAAAGGCTTTGCAATCCTCATTAAGGCGAGAGAGGAAAATTGTTTTTGTCAGCATGAGGGGAAATAACCTAGGCCCGATAGTAAATGCACTGTATTGCTTTAATGGAATACATACGTCAAAAGGTGAATTTCTTATATGTTGCAGAGGGGATTAATGTAGTAAAGGTAAAATGGGAAAAACATGTTGCTGAATTTGATCAGGCAGTGCATGGACTGTTACTGCAGCTCCTGTAAATGCAGCAGTCACCACGATAAAGAACTAATATCAAAAGGAATATAATAGGAAATACAGTACTTCTTATTGACCGTTTGCTTTTTAGCCATGCTAACAGTTCTACGTTTTGAGATTAAAAATACAAATTTCTCTATGTTGCACCTTCTTGTGGTACAGGTCAGGGGGTCATTTTTGTAAAGTTTCCGGCTCTGATTTTTTTTCTGTGCGCAGCTGTGAAGGATACAAACGTGTTTAAGAAATATGTGTTTGGTATCACTTTATATGAAGTTTTATACATAAAGCTAACAGTATGCTGTCATTAGCATGAATACGGTGTCATTTTTGGGTCAAGTGGAAGGATCTACTGGGGTTAGGGTTTGAGGTTGGGGGGTCAGGGTAACCAAAGGATAGGGCTGTGTTTCTCAAATAGGGGTACGCGATGGCACTACATCAGGTACTTGAGAGTGAGAGGGAAATTAACAATACAAAGCAATAAAACAATATGGGTGTATAATGTTTATTTTGAGTTAAAAAATGATAATCACACTAAATATTACCAGCAACTCACAAAACAACAAAAACACAAAATATGATAAATAATAATGAATAATAGAACAGACAAACAACAAAATACACAAAATTATACCAAAAACACACGTACTAAGAGAAAAATACTTACCATTAACATACAGAGCGTCAACAAAGACACACTAAATGGGAGAAAAATACTCACGGTCAATAAAAAAATACACACAAATAACAGAGAAACATACAAAACGACACAACCAAAAAACACCAATAACACACACTTAGAGAATAATTTAAGTGAAACCAACAACACACAAACAACAAAACACCAAAAATATGCTGAATAATGAAAAGAAACAGGCAAACAACAACAAAATACACAAAATGACACCAAAAACCCACAAGACACAAAACACAAAATGATAAAAAAATGATCTTAATTAGAACATGGACTGAAAATACAAAAGTTAGTCTTGGTCCCACACCAGGTGGGAGATGACAGGAATTTATAAAAAAAATATCTATTCAGGAGGCACTAAATACTGTTTCATTCCACCTTTTTACAAAATGAGCATCTTTCAAATGTGTATTATCACTCATTCATTCCATCATTATGCTCTTTTTTTTTTTTTATCCAGAATTCTGGGCAAAATGAGGTGGTCAGACAAAGCGGGTACTTGGATTCAAAAGGTAGAGAAGGAGGTACTTGAGCCAAAAAAAGTTTGAAAACCACTGGGTTAGAGTAACGAAGGACACTTAATGACAGCCTTCATGACACCTTAGTCATGCTAATGACTAGTGTCATGTCATAAAAATGACAATTAATGTCAGCCTTTATGCACAAAACCAAGTAAAGTGTCACCACTTTTTTCCAAAACAGAAGAGCACAGTCAAACATCTAGGAAATGTACCTAACATACCAAACCATCTGTCTCAGTAGAGGAAGTTTAGGTATTGGATCTTGACCAAATTGACGGCTGATTTCTTCAGAGACTTAAGGGGAAACAAGCTATTTTGCGACAGTTAAAACAGGCTCAGGCAAAAAATCTATAGGGGCAATGAATTTATCCCCTCACTCAACGCTCCATTCATCAAGCCGTGTCAGGGGGAGTAAACAAAGCTGCCCACCTCCTGAGCACTTCTCTCAGAGGTTTGCAGTGCGGTCACAGGTGACAGTGGAGGCAAACCATTAGGCCGCTGCTTGCACCCTGTCATAGGCGAAGTGACAGCTCCCTGTGGTTTCCAAGGAATTGGTTGACTACCTTGTAACCTGTGTAAAGCAGCAAACGCTTGTCCATCAGAAGATATAGTGGACTGTTTTTCAAACCAAAAGGGAGCACGAAAAATAGCACATATTTTTCACGCTTTGTTAGGCAGTGAAAGAACAGTAAGTTGGTTCAGAGCAAGAACAAATGTAGGTAAATGATGTATTTTTGGTCAAGGGTATAAAACAATTTTGTGAAGTGTGGAGTCACGCTTGAATGCAGATGCATAGGCGGAGTTTGACATTATTGCCGGGGGGGCAAAAGAAAAAATAAAATGAAATATATAGACTGAATCGAGATTCATGCCATCCACAATGTGTGCAACATAAACAATAATGCGAAAATGATTAGTGACATAATTGATAATGTTGACTACAAAAACTTGCGTTGACGTGTCGTTTAAAAACCCCTTAACTAACGTCCGCCGTCCCGAATACAAGTCAAAATGCATGTTCTCACTCATTCACAGTTAGACGTTTCTCAAACACAGAAGCATATCACAAGTATCATATACGTTTTTAACCATATAAACTAATCAAATACACAACCATCACAGCAAACAGTCAATTATTTTGTCAAACTTGGAGAAAAAAATTGGCGACAAACCACGAATGAACCACTGAATCCATATATTCCATCGAGTAGTCTCACAATCTTCCCAAGACATTAACAAAAAATAAAAATCAGTGAATCCCAGCATTTAGTCCAAAACAATGTAAAAATACTGTAAAATAAAATGTAACGTCCTAAGAAGAAAGCAGCTCCGTCCCGATTTCTTCTCACTTTTGTAGCTCTGTGAGGCTGACCGTGTCATTAAAATTCCTCATTTTTGCTGCAGTACCGTACATTAACTGCTGGACGCAATGTCGCTTCACCATTTACATTGTGAAGAAGAATTGCGCAACAAAATGAGAGCCAAGTCACAACTCGAGCGCCGAAAAATAACTTATTTTTAAAAGATCAACAAATGAATTCATACAAGTATATATTTTGTAACCTTGCATGCAAGATGGATTCTCCTGGTGTTCACAAGCACCAGGGGGGTATTCCATAACAAACTGAGTTTATCCATAAACTCTGGATCAACATACCCCGCGATGGGAAACTCTGGGTATCGGATTCCGTTACAGCTGGTATGAGGTGGATTAATCAACCCTGAGTATGTAAACCTTGGGTTACTTACGTGCTCGCGCGCAATAAAGCCATCATCATTACACGAACTACCATGGTAACCACCCAGAAAAGAGCAATTTATTCACCCTGATGGGTGAAATAAGCCGGTGTTTGAGGAATATGAGCCTGTTCTAAAGGTGCGTTCACACAAAACGCCACTTCAGTGACTATAGTGGCTTAAAGCACCCATGATTAGTCGCGCTTTTTGGTCGCTTCATCACTTTATCGTTTCAGTGACGTGACGAGCGGGGAATACTATGAATAAAATAAGATGGCTGCATAGAGAGCCCTCCTGTTACACTGGCTATAAAAACAGTGACTGCCTGCTTGATATCGCATCATTTATATAGATTTTTAATGTAATATTGTCTTTAGAGTCATCTCGACATCCAAAAAAATGTCAAAAAAAAGACTGAAATGGGACGCAAACCCACGACCCTATGCTTCCTAGAGCATGTGTCAAAATTCAATTGTCATCAAAAGACTTGTGTCATGATCCTAAATAGCATACAGATGTGGCCAACATCTTGCAACAATCCAGTACTTTTGGCATTTTTCTGGCCCGTACAAATGTCAGCTAGTTATCTTGAAAAACATTTAGGCCAGTTTTAGCTGAATTATGGCAAGTTACCATTGACTAACCTGGATGTGATATAAATGTGACCCATATAAGGTAATATATTATTTTGGTTTCTTGTTGGCTGACATATGGCGTTGTGATGGCTTAGTTGTGGCCGAGTTTTGGCAAACAGAAGCGGGGCACCATCATTCCATGTGGTATGTGGGCCGGATGAGCATGCCAGGTGTGGGCCCACTGGGCCAGATATTAGCCAGATGAATTCCTGGGATCGGTGTGTGTGTGTTGGCTTTCTCTGGACAAGGCTCAGGTTTAGTTCACCTTCAATGTGCTTCACGCCTTTTAAAAAAGAAATAAGCAAACATGTTTCCACAGCTGTTGCCCATTGTATTGATGTGCTGAGTGAACTCTACCTTTTGTGGCTCCAATTTTATCCATTAAACGCAAAAATCAGCAGTAGGATGGATTATAATATAATGGTATGAATTTTTTTTTTTTTTCCAAATTTTGCCATATTGCATTTTGCCTTGTTCCTATTGATATTTTGAACATCTGTACCAAAAATTGGGCCAATACAATTATATAATAATTTTTATTGTTAAACCAAAGAATGTGTAACTTTCACAGATATCAGAAACTTTAACGATTTAAAGGGAAGTGTGGTCAATAATAGTTTCTCCCTGTATTAATACTAAATGAGTAAGTGCAATAGAACGGTTTAAAAACTATTCCTGAAAATGGAAAAAAAACATCAACATTGGGAAAAAAGTGTGCCACCCCTAAATGTGCGGTGAATGACTCCATTTTTGGTACAGATGCTTACAATGTGAACAAGGCAAAAAGCAATCTGGCAAAATTTGGTGAAAATGAATTTTATGAACCACCCTAATCAGCAGTTTCAAGCTGTACTTTTAAAGAGGAACACGTTTCCAAAGCTTCAAGTTCTTCTAGCTTTTCTTTTACTCACCTTCCCACCCAATTGCCCGTCCTTCAATCCATTTATCAGCCTAAATGTACTTCACGACCCACAAGACAGAGAAAGGTAGAATAAAACGTCCTATTTTCAAAAGTACATTAGTTTCCAGACTTTTGTCATTCAATATAATCTTCCTGGAAGTTTACCTGACCTGCAATGCCATTGAAATACATTTTAGACCCATCGGGTAAACACATTTCATACCAGTGCAAAAAAGCAGATATCAAGACATCATATGGCAATAATGTAGTGCCATTGTTAAATTCTACAGCCTTGGTCATTATCTAAAAAAATAAATAAATAAAAAATAAAGCCTCTAAATACATATTGCCTGATATTTGAATTTGAATTTGTGGATTTTTCCACTTGCAAGAACGACTGCACTTCAAAGAAACCATTTTGGATTCATGAAGAATCCAGGGACGACGGCAAAAAGCAATAACAGATATCCAGGAGATAGGTCCTATCTGCAGTCATCACACTGCAGGGCATGCATCACGCTTTTGTCCTTGAGACATTTTCTGCACGCTATGCTACCTTCCAGTGCTTTACCCTATCATAGGAAAAATGTGATTAAGTTGTTGTGGAGCTGGAAAAACTACACCACATTTCTCAAGGATGTACTTTTGAAGCTGCAGACGTTGCTACCATGCTACCTGTAGATGAAAGATATAATCACTTTTACATTTAGATGTCCACACCTTAGAAAAATCGGGGAAAAGGCTGGGTCACAAACTGAACTTCAAAATAAAATACACAGTAATCCATTGGTGAAATTAGGAAACACTGAGGAAGATAAAGAGAGACCTAAAAACACAAAAAAATACCTGAATGCCCACATTCATTTCATTTTTGTACTATGTGGCCTACACAGTCTGTTTCTTTAAACATGGTCACCATTAGCTTTAAGTAATTTATGAGTAAGTGAGCTGCTAACATGTAGAGCAGTGTTTCCCAACCTTTTTTGCATCGTGACCCCATTTTGATAAACAATTTCTGGCAACCCCAAAGACATCCAGGGAAGAGGTCGATTGTAATTGTAATTTTTTTTTTTATGAGCTTATTTGATAAAGGCTCAGTGACTGTGATTAATTGTAATTCAACTTTAGTAATTGAGAAAGTATCTGTAATTGACTAATTGTAGCTTTAATTGTATTAGGGAAACATGTTGGTCAACGTAATCATGATTGAGTTGTAAATGAACATAGATAATTGAAGACGTAATTGTAATTTAAAAATGTTATTGACCCCAACCCTGCTGGCTTCATCGTTTGCTCTTTTTTTTTTTTTTTTTTTTTTTTTTTTTAAATATAACCTGTTCCGTTACAGGACATTAAAAAACAAACAAAAAAACAAGACTAATTGTTAGCAGGGGAAAAAAGTTGCCAAAATATCAAAGTCAAAGTCACTACCGTCGATCCCAGACCAAACCAAACCCCCAGGCACAGCACTGATTAGGTCCTATTTTAAAACTCCACAAACCCCATCAAAGGTTATTATTCTGTTAGGATGACAATGCTTTTATGTCATTGTCTATGGTGTGACATTGGGAAAACATCTCTTCGCAAGTAATTTACTGTACTCACACACACTCACGCACACAGCATTTAGACCTAATTCTGTCGGCGAGAAGCCATTAGAATGCGTCTGTATTTCTAAAGCTGCTTTAGAAGTAAAACATTGTTCATACGCTGTCACCAGCAGAGACTTGGAATCAGACATGTAAATCATCAGGAAGAAGCGAAGATGAGATTACGCTTTGGAGAAAAGGAGAGAGAGAGGGAGAGAGAGAATGATGGATGTTGAGTGGAAGGATAAAAGGATAAAATGGTGGCATACAGCATAGAGGGAAGAAGTGTTGGGAGACAGAAATGAATTGGGCGACAAGCAGAATCGCAGACAGAAGGAGGCGGGTGTAGCGCTGGTAGCTCAACTGTTGTGATTGATGATATGGCCTTCTCTATGTTTTCTGTGCCATGTCTGACCATCCGGCACAGCTTTGTGTTTTGGGACTATACCAACAGCACAGTTGGTTAACACAGGAAACGCATCACTTTTGTACATATGGCTGGGAAAAAAAAAAAATCTTAAAACAAAACAGCACAGATTCGTCTGTTGTTTTTGCAATGATTTCTGGGTAGGAATTGCAAACCTAAGCAAGTATTTTATACCCCAGCACCACTTACAGGAAATTAAGGATTTTTTTTTCCAGTCATGTTAGGCAACGTTACAAAGTGGATTATACCAAGCATCCGAGGAGAAATCCTATTTAAGCCACTATCCTTTTATAGAAAATGTCACTTGAGACAACAGGGACTGTGACCATCAGAGTCCAATCTGGCAAAGTCAGAATACAAAGTAAATGTTTTAACAGTAAGTCTCAGCATCACAGAAACTGGACTAAAATGCTGATATCCAGACTAAAATTGTGCACCTGCAACATTATTGTAAAAGTATAGAGGATGATTTTCCCAAAGTTTGGAAAAGAAACGCCCTCTGCACATGCGCAACACTCTACCTGCTTCCAAGAAGGAACGCCTACATTTGCAAGAGAGCGTGCAAAATGTAGATATGTTTGAGTACAGTTGTATCACTTGGAATGATAGCTCACTTATTTCGGCGTCAACACAGTCAGTTGTAGCTATTTGAACATGTCATTGCTTCGTTCTCTTGCTTGTTATCTGAACACAGCCACTTAAAACTACCCAAGTATCTCCAAACTTTTAACAGTCTTCATTACATACTGTAAAGTACAATTTCTTCTACCAACACATGAGCATGTTTCAGCCTGTTAAATAAGTTTCTCACATATTTTGTGAAGGTCTGCAGTCATTCAGCTTAGAGCTTTCCTCGAAGACGGTGACCTGTCTCGATCTGCTTCACTTTTTCAAAGTGATAAACACTCCAAGAGAGTAAAACAAGGTAGAAGAAAATCCAGCCATGCTAACAAAATGCAAGGCATGTGCTAATCTAAAGGACAAGAGCCCTCAAGCAAAAAAACAAGATGGGTGTAGAATACAAAAATCTGATCGAAGTAAAACTCGACCAAAACAAACAAGCAAAGCAACAGAAACATAGAAGAAACAAGCCATATCTAAACAGGCAAATTGACTACAATGTCCAATTCTTTAGGCAGAATAGAACACAAATTAAAAAGGACCATATAATGTTCTCAATCCAGTAAGCAGTTCTCAACCCTAGCACTTGGGAGCATCAGGGATTAAAAAGGCCTTGCTCATTGGCTGACAGTGGGGGAGATAAATTTGGGATTTGAACTAGTGACCCAGCTGCTCCTTTAACCTCTAACCCACCAATGCCCACAGTGAATCAGTCAAGAGTGAATCTTCCAAGGGAAAAGTCTTTGAAGACTCTTTTACTGGCTTTCTCCGAGGCAAGGCAAGGCAAGGCAAATTTATTTATATAGCGCATTTCATACTCAAGGCAACTCAATGTGCTTTACATGATAAAACATTCAATTGTTTAAAATCAATAAGAACATTTAAATCAATAAGAACAATTAAAATCATCAGTAAAATCAATTAAAATCATCAGTAAAATCATCATTACATCAACAACATGACAAAAAATCTCTCAATCATATGCAGTAGAGAAAAAAAGTGCCTTTAACTTTGATTTAAAAATGTTCACATTGGATGCTGACTTCAGCTCCGCTGGCAGTTTGTTCCACTTCTTTGCAGCATAACAACTAAAAGCAGCATCACCATGTTTACTGTGAGCTCTGGGTTCCACTATCTGACCTGTGTCCATAGATCTGAGAGACCTGCTGGGTTCATACCTGACCAACATGTCACTGATGTATTCTGGACCAAACCCATTCACAGATTTATACACCAGCAGCAGAACTTTAAAGTCTATTCTGAGGCTGACTGGGAGCCAGTGTAAAGACTTTAAAACTGGAGTAATGTGCTCTGACCTCTTTGTTCTGGTTAAGACCCGAGCTGCAGCGTTCTGAACCAGCTGTAGCTGTTTGATGCTCTTTTGGGGGATTCCTGTCAGAAGACCATTACAATAGTCCAGTCTGCTGGAGATAAAAGCATGGACCAGTTTCTCCTGATCTTTCTGAGCCATTAAACCTTTCACTCTGGAGATGTTCTTTAGGTGGTAGAAGGCTGTTTTTGTGATAGATTTGATCTGACTGCTGAATGTAAGATCTGAGTCAATCAGAACACCAAGGTTTTTGACTTGGTCTTTAGCTTTTAAAGATCGAGACTCAAGATAATTGCTGACAGCAGTCCTCTCTTCCTTGTTACCAAAGACAATCACCTCCGTCTTGTCATGGTTTAGTTGAAGGAAGTTTTCACTCATCCAGCAGTTTACTTTTTCTAAACAGTCACACAACACCTCAATGGGACCATGGTCATCTGGGTTCAGTGATAGATATAGTTGTGTGTCATCTGCATAGCTCTGATAATCAACCTTACAGTTCTGTAAAATTTGTCCTAAAGGAAGCATGTAAAGGTTAAACAGAAGGGGTCCAAGAACAGATCCCTGAGGAACCCCACAGGACATTGGTAATCTGTCAGATTCAAAGTTTCCAATGCTTACAAAATAGCTTCGCTCCTCCAAGTATGACTTAAACCATTGCATTACTTTTCCATTTAGTCCGACCCATGTTTGCAATCTGTGCAACAAAATTGTATGATCTACAGTGTCAAATGCAGCACTTAGATCCAACAGAATGAGAACAGATACTTTTCCTGAATCAGTGTTCAACCTTATGTCATTGATCACTTTGATAAGAGCAGTTTCAGTGCTGTGATGAGAACGAAAACCTGACTGAAATTTATCAAATATTTTGTTGAATGTTAAGAATTGACTCAGTTGGTTGAAGACCACCTTCTCAATGATCTTGGCCATGAATGGAAGGTTGCTGATTGGTCTATAGTTAGCCAGTATAGAGGCATCCAGTGTTCTCTTTTTTAACAGCGGTTTCACAGCAGCTACTTTCAGGGATTTTGGTACGGTGCCTGATTGGAATGAGCAGTTAATTATCTGACACAGATCAGTGACAATTGACTTTACAACAGTTTTAAAGAAGTTTGAGGGTATTGTGTCAAGGCAACACGTTGATGGATTCAGCTGCTGAACAGTTTCCTCTATTGTTTTTGGGTTCACTGTAATAAACTCTAACATTGTAATTGACTCATCCCTCAGTGGTTGAAGCTGTTCAAGCTTTTTGTGATTTTGCTGGTTTGTTCTGATGTTTGACCTTATTGATTGTATTTTTTCATTGAAATATACAGCAAATTCATTGCATTTTCCAGCTGACAGTAATTCAGGGGCTATCTGATCTGGGGGGGTTGTGAGCTTTTCAATTACAGAAAACAACGTGCGAGAGTTGTTGACATTTTTGGCAATAATTTCAGAAAAGTATTGCTGCCTTGCTTTGAACAAGCCATCATTGAATTTTCGCAGACTTATTTTGTATAGTTCTAGATGAATTTGGAGTTTTGTTGATCTCCATTTACGCTCAGCTCTTCTACAGTCAGATTTCAAATTCTGCATTATCTCAGTCCTCCTCCAAGGTGTTTTCTGTGTGTTTGGTTTTCTCTTAGTTTTGATTGGAGCCACCACATCTATGACATTACAGACGTTTCTATTATACTCATCCAGAAGATCATCAACTGTCTCAGCACTCAATGTTGGTGTCATTGCTATGGCTTCCATAAACTGTGCACTTGTGTTCTCATTTATGTACCTTTTCTTTAAACACACATAACTAGGGGGAACAGATGTTACAGTCTCTAGGTCAAAAAAGACACAGAAATGATCAGATAGAGCTAAGTCTCTTACATCAACAGCAGAGATATCAACACCTTTAGAGATAACCAGATCCAAAGTGTGACCTTGAGTGTGTGTCGGACCAGTCACATGTTGTGTAAGACCAAAAGTATCCATTAAAGCATACAGTTCTTTGGAAGTATTGTCCATGTTATTGTCTACATGAATATTTAAGTCACCTGTTATTATTAAAAAGTTGTATTCAGTGCATACAACTGACAGCAGTTCAGCGAACTCATCCATGAATTCTCCAGAATATTTTGGGGGTCTATAAATGACTAAAAACAGAACTCTTGAATCACCCTTCAGTAAGAATGACATATATTCAAAGGAGATAAAATCACCAAATGTTATTTCTTTGCACTGAAATATTGATTTAAAAATGGCAGCAACTCCACCACCTTTCCTGCAAGTACGACACTTATTTAAATAAATAAAGTCTTGTGGCGCACTTTCATTGAGAATAGTATTACTGATACCATCATTCAACCATGTTTCATTAAGAAATAAAAAGTCCAAGTGATGTGTCAAAATAAAATCATTAATTATTAGTGACTTGTTAACAAGAGATCTAACATTAAGAAGAGCTAATTTTAAAGACTTTACTGGAGACACTGGTGGACTTTTTGGATGACATGTTATAGGAGTCAAATTTTTATCTCTATAAAGCTTTTTGCTTTTCTTTAATTTCACAATTTTACCTGTGTTACCTGTCACCACAGGAATTAAAGAAGCTGCATTAACTCCATAGGGCCCTGACTTTTTCTGGTTGTTCCTAAAAATAGAGCTATTGCAGTCTGGACCCAGCACACATCAGGCCTGTGTCGCTCTAAGTTGAACACAGCTGGCCTGAGGAGAAGAGTGATCCTGAGCCTGGTATCTTCGAGGAGGGATGGGTGGTGCAGATTGACCATGGTGGGGTAAAGGGTGGGGTGTTAGTCTTGTGCCAGCCAGAACCAGCTCGTTCATCTGGGCAGTTAAATCCAAGAAGGCAGGGGTAGGAGAGAAGCTGGATGAGGTGGAAGTAGGTGAATTTTGGGGTGAAGCAGGTGGGTCCTGAGATGCGGGGGTTGGGTTGACCTCTTCATTTTGGCGATTTTTATTTCTTGCTGGAAGCTCATTGACTCCATGTTCTTTCCTTGTTGTTTTGTTCTCCGATGGTACATGTTGTCCTCTGTCTTTATCAGAACTGATAGCAGTGTGACTGGTGAAGTAAAACAAGTTGGATGTGAAGAGTTTTACTCCAGCCTTGTTTAGACACAGTCCATCTGCTCTAAAAAGATGACGACGTTCCCAAAAAATAGGAAAATTTTCTATAAAATTTAGTGAAAGGGCAGCACAAGCCGAAGACAGAAATTTATTCAAAGAGTAAATCCTTGAGAATTTCAGATCTCCTTTGCGGACTGGAGGTATCGGGCCACTGATGAACACTTTAGGCTGTATACAGCTCACAGTTTTTAGCAGATGGGTGAAATCCAGCTTTAGCCGAGATAAGAAACATGTGAGCTGGTATCAACACAACCACTAATACATACTGTTGTAAAAATATTCTTTAACAAGATTTTCTTACGAGCAATAAATAAAAAAAAAACAAATGAGGTCTGTATGAGTGCATTCACATCAAAGAATCCTAAGGCTCCCGGATAGTCGTCGTTTAGTGTGAACACGCAAAGTCAAGTCAGCGACTTTTGGAGTCGTTGGCGTTTCCAATCAAAGTCCAGAGCGATTCAGGTGCGGCATGAACACAAACGCTCTTGGCTCAGACCAAACACAAGACATGTCAAAGGTAACGTAGAGCAGTGTTTCTCAAACTGGAGTACGCGATGGCACTGTTCTTGAGACAGAGAGAGTGGAAAATTAACAAATTCAAGCATTAAAAATATGGGGTTTGATAATGTTTATTTTTAATTGAACTGAAAACACAAGGCAGGAGATGACAAGAAGTGATAAAAACTACACAAAAAACACTGTTTCACTTATTTACAAAATTAAATTCTTTAAAATGTGTGTTAACCCTCATTCATTCCATCATTGTGCTCTATAGTGGTTTTTTCAGTATTCTGAGCAAAATGTTGTAGTCGGACAAAGGGGGTACTTGGACCAAAAAAGTTTGAGAACCACTGACGTAGAGCACAGCATTTTGTGTGGGTGGGCAGAAGAACTGTTCTACGCTACAAAGCAAATCATCAATACCACCAAAAGTACAGCAATTTACTGTTGCTTCGTTGTTGAATGTTGTGAAAGAACATGCAAAGAAGGCCGAGTTTTCTGCGCTCGTACAGGCTCGCTTTGACCAATAGATGAAACAACTCTGTCTGCCCAGAGAAGTCTTTATTCCAGTAACGGCGCCCAAAAGGAACTAGATCATGCAACTGAATCAGAGGCTGTTTGGAGAGGATCAAAAAGTGCACTGTGAACATAAACAAAGCCAAATCAAAACTTTCCTTCCAATTCACCCAGTCTGAGTCTATACCGGTGTGACAGCAGCAAAAGAAAGCATTTCGATGTCCTCATGTGAGGCTAATTTGAGTTAAAGGAATAATTCCAATCTGCATAAATCATCTTTTTTATGTTTTCACTGTTTTGAGGAAGAATAAAATCAGATTTTATGTCTTCAATTATTTTAAATGCTTAAAAATAAGAAAAGCCCACATTAACATTCAACCACACAATCTTTCAAACCCATGGAAAAGTGCTTTTGCTGTTACAAATACATATGTAGATACACAGGTTTACATTTTTTAGCTGGGAGACAACCCACTTCAATTTTTTTTTTTCTTCCCTACCAAAATTTAACGCTACATGTAGTAAAATCTTTTTGCAACAACTACCCGTATACATGTGTTGCAAAACAGAATGTAATATGTTCATTATTTCTGTTTCGTTGTGACCGTCTAGATTTGTTTTCTGCTCTTATAAAGTATAACACTCTGCTTGTATTAATTCCAGACCAGTGCTTTCCCAAAAAAGGAACAATTGGCTCTGATAGTGAACTGAGCTGCCGTATTTGAGATGGTGAGCACTGGATGTCGTCCATCTCCCTGGGGTGATAATAAAGCTCCTCTCAGTTCCACTGTTCAAGAATAATACTGGTGACCTTTCATTTTAAGTACTGCGAGAAATAGCTACTCGTGTGTAATGCACTGGATCATAGACAGGATCGTGACTGGCTTCTATTTACACATTAAGGCTTGAAACAACGTGTGCTATTAAAAATGAGGATTGGAAAGCTGTATAGCTACAAACTAATAAAATACAACGAGGGATAATAAATCATACAGATAATTCTATTGTAGTTTGGATTGCTTTTTTATAGAACTGGTCATAAAAGTAAACAGATGCTACCCCCCATTCTCAAATTCTCAATTTTACTGGGAACATTGCGCGAAGGCAACAGCCTATATTTTTTAGACCCTTGAGAAAAGGCCTACAGACTTCTAAATACAGACTGAGATGACTCAAATTGTGTTCTGGGGGGTTAAAGCCACTGGCGCCCAAATCAATCAAATTGAGGAAGAGGGTCTTTGGTGGAGAGCCTTGCAGCGCTTTGAAACATCGCTCCAGTAGCAGCATTAGGATGAGTGCTTTTCTGCCGTCTTCTTTTCTGCCAATCTATTCTGTCCCCAACCAATTCCCAAAGCTATGGCTATGAACTGGACTCATACCGGCTCTGTAATAAAAGGTCACAATATTACCTGGGCCAGGGAAGAGGTAAAGCACAGCTGTGTCAAATAATGTTGTAGCCCGTGGCAGGAATAAACCAAATTACAAGGCTTGTAAGACTCATCTCTGGCTTTAAGTGTTTTATGGATTCGTACCTCCAAATCACAACAAAATCCAAGAACAACACAGTATTCAGAGCAGAGAAGTATCTTCATCAATTTAATTGCAAAAACTCTTCAGATTCTACTCTCTCACATAAAACAAGTTGTGGCGAAATGTCAAATAACCTTTTCTGCAACAAGGTACTTAACACTTTGTTCATTATTTTGAGAATCCCTGAGCGAGGCAGCAATCAGGAGAAGATAAAGAAGAAATCCTAAGATATTCAGTCTCTTTGAAACAGCATGGGTGGTAACTTCAGTCAATCACATTACCACCCTATAGAAGGTTCATACAGGTTCTAAAGACTGATGTAAAAAGTGAAATATATCATCCTCAAATGGCAATCTTCAAGAAGCGATCTGTAATTGCCCATCCTTCTTAGATCGAGGCTGAGAAAGGCCATTTGCAAGGATGTTTTATCTTCCTTTGAATCCGTTGGACATCATAGACATCTTTTTCACAGCTTTAAGGTTTTTTTCTGCCTTTTGAAGGGAAAAAAAATGCATAAATCATTTGACCCTCATGTGTAAAATGATATCCCATCAAAAACGTTACAATTGCCGATGCAGTAGCCTTATTTGTTTTGACCTTACATTTGAAGCTTTCTTAAGAACGTACATCAGGGCTGTCAAACTCACTTTAGATCAGGGGCCAAATATGGATCAGTTTGATCTCAAGTAAGCCACAGATTTTAGGAAGGAAAATGAGCGATATTCCAATAATATATTATTGTGCCTTATGGTACGTTCACACCAAATGCGTTTCGGACGTCAAAATCGTGCCTCATGCTCGTTGCTGGACGCTTGTGCTCACTGAACACAGACGCTTGTCACCAGTGTCAAAGATGCTCGGGACGTGCGTCGAGGGGAGGGGCTTCTCTGTTGCAGGTGGTGTTCATAGAATGGATGACATTGTGGCGATCAGTGACGTTCATACTTCACCCAGTGACTGTGATATGATGGGGAACATTATTATGTTGAGAAGGCGGTGATTCCTGTCGGACGTATTTTGGTGTGAGTCAGCATGTGCACTGTGATGTCAGAGGGCAATAGATAAGTGTGGGTGAATGGAGAATAAAGTTTGGAGTTCCTTGCTGAACACGCCGCCTCCTACCCCCATTCATCGGCTCTACATTATCGAGAGAGTGGCTTGGTTTTATTTGCGCTCGGACGCTACTTCTCTCCCGTGCCCAGTTTGACAACCTGCTGACCGGCATCTGCGCTCGTATCTCCTACGAGGACACCAACTACAGTTGCTCTATTCCAGCAGAAGAGCACCTGTCTCCGCCTTCGGTTAGTTTTTTTTTTTTCCTTCTCATTATTCTGAATACGTCACGTTTAGGGAACGCTCCTGACGAGCCACGATATGCCCCAAAAGTTCAACAAGCCCAACTCCAGCATCAAAAGCGTCTGCCGCGTGAAATGCTTCAAAACGCGCCGCACAGGAGGCGCGGGACGCACAGCGGGACCTCTGAAGTTCCCTAGAACCGAGTCCACCATGTATTGTGAACGTAAATCTGCCACTTTTGACGCTTTCAATGCGTTTGGTGTCAACGCGCCATTAGTTTGCAATTCCTGGTATAAATGATATATATAGTATGTAAGGTATCGACAATATCCAAGATATCAGTCATCTGCAGGATCTTCTCTTTCAATTTCTTTGATTTTATGAACAATTTTATGAATAATTTGGAGACTTTTTTGAAACAAGTTAGAGTGCAGGATTTTAAAAAAATGTTTTCTTAACAATTCGAGATTAAAAATGATTGCCATCATCAGTAATATGAATGGAAAAATCTGTGAGTCTTTCATATGTTGTGGAATTTCATTGATTTTTTTAGGGACTGAGATAATGAAGTAAATTATTTTTGTACTTTACACACTTTTACTTTCTCCTGCTCTAATTTGGATGGATTTAGGGCTGAATTTGACCCCCTTGGCCTCGAGTTTAAAACATGTTTTCCCTGTCATTTAATTTTTTACAGGATTCTGAACATCATTCTGATATCATGTAATACCAATACAATATCACAGTCATTTAAAGCATTTTTTTTTAAAAAACCAATGTCAAATTCTTTCAAATTGATCACAATGACATGCTGAGACAACTTATCCACCATGCGTAATCTAATTTTCTGTTCATTTCCACGTGAGTTAGCACTTGTTCACAAGCTGAGTCACCCAATAACAGAACTCAGCGTTACATGAATGACCAGGCAAAATAACAATAAAGTAAATCCTCAATGCATCTTATAGTTTTTACAAAACTACTATCAATATTTAATGATTGAATGATTGTTCTTCATTATTAGATGAACTTGACAATGCATTGTCGAACAATCCACTTTTTCTTTAGATTTGATACCAATTTTTTTTTTTTTTTTTTACTAATCATAGTTTGGCTCCAATACCATTTTTGAATCACTAAAAAAACCACCTTGTAAAAAGTAGTAGCTTTTTTCCTAAATCATTACAACAAAAATGCATTGTATGAAATTAAGTTTGAAGTAGTAAAGCTTCTTGATAATACAAAATAATAATCTAACTTAGGGAGAAAAAACAACACAGCTTGTACCATCCTTTCTATAAAATTAAACCAACTATTTTCAATTATTATTAAAAAAAATACAGACCCCCTTAGTAAAAAGGTAAGTATTTCAATCCTCCAACCAGTCGTGCATTCATGTGAAACACAGCTGTAATGGGTGGTTGGGGACGACGTAAAAAATCTAAAATTCAGTTAAAAGTACTAATTAAAAACTTCAGTGCTTGCTGGACCTTAAAAAAAAATGTAAAAAATAAAACACAATTTTTGTTCATTAAAATAACAGATGTTTGGTCTCACTGATTGGGTTTCACATCGTTTTCATTTACTTGATATACAACATAGTGATCTATGTTTGTGAACACAGTGCTTTAGATAATCCTCAAACATTGAATAATAACTATGCAGGCTTTGATACTTTTATATAGATTTTTTAATATGGTGCTTTATGCAAGTTCGTGAATCCACTTTGCTTCTCTTTTTTTCCCCCCATGCACATCTTAACAGGAGTTTGACTTTTTGTAATCCTTAGCTAAGCACGATGCAAATGACTTTCTACATGATATGTGCAACATTATTCTTTTTAATTAGGGGGTTGATGTTCATAAACCTCAAACAGTAACTTCAGATAATAGGGAATTTATGTCCAGTTAATCAGAATCCTGTTGGCAGATAATAGCAGCCAGGAGCTTCGTCGGGTCTTAAAAAATTAATTAGAAAAGCCATGAACTTGAATTTTATGTTTCAATTGAAATCAATTCTATTTCCACTGCACAGTTACAGCGCAGGTATCTTAATTCAATTTGAATGATGAAGAAATTAATAGAAATATCTTATAATAAAAGAAAAGACAAACATAAGAAAATACATCAGCCAAAAAAGCACAAGTTGACCATAGTGTGAAAACAAGGCAGAAAACACAGATTTTAAAGAAAAATTAGCAAAATTTCAGAAAAAATGTTGACTGAGATCTGCAAATATTGTGGATTTTAATAGAATATTTGTATTTGGAGGGACTCATATCTACAACTGAATTAGTTGGTAATTTACAAAATGTTTCATGTTTTTTTCTATCATTTTAACTGTCTCAAGCAGGCCGATTTTGAGGGTCTAAAAGGCTGGATTTGGCCCCCGGGCCTCGAGTTTGACACATGTGCTAGAGGAGGTCAAATTTAGGGAATCATCAAAGTCACCAGATGAGAGCAGCACTTTAAAAAATCTGTAAAAAAATGTCAGAGCAATCACTTCTGATTGGAGGGGGGGAAAAAAAAACATTCTAACCTTTTTGACTCTATTGATTGTTTACACAGCTTATACCTTTTATCCCCTGCTTTTAAAAAAAACATTTATCAGACGGGAAATATTTGAAGCTTTTCCTTCTGGGTTGCGCTGCAGATCAAATTAGTTTTGGATTCCCATCTTTCCCTGCTCCCAGCTGCCATCCAGACAAACAAATGGAACCACAGTCCAAGCAAAGCCTAATGCACCACGGAGAGGACATTAGAAACACATATCCTGTTTTATTAATGTGGTCAATACAGTCCATTAGGCCAGAGATTTAAAAGCCACAGAGCTTTTCCACTGCCATTAATATTTCCCTCCGACCCAAGTTCTTTTCCATGTTCCCTTTATAGCATATACATAAATTGTTGACAACTTTAAACCTTATATAGCATTTTTATGCCAGGCTTTATATGCTGCTCATGTGAAGTGAGGACAGTCGGAGAGACAGGAATTCCAACCAGTAACAATAAATAAAGCAGTTATAACATTATTTTTTTTCTGATTTCTATGATGTACTGTTTTTGATATACTGTTTTTATTTCGAACGAACGCAATAATACAAAAAAACAATATTACAAATTCTGCTTTCATCTAGAAAAAAAAACTAAACAAAAACAAACAATTGCATACATTACTGCATAGATTTTTGTGTTTTCAAAAGGGAGTGGGTGGAAGTAGAAACTTTTTTTAAATTTTCAGCATCCTGTTTTCCAGCCATTGCTGCTTTTATTAAATTAATTTTATCATATCTTTATATGATTTTGATTGAATACACACAAAATTACATAGCACACGCTTTTTTTTGTATTTTCTCTTAAATTGCTTGATATTTGTACACTCTTTAATTTCCATTGGTAAACTGTTCCAGAATTGTATTCCACACACTAACATAAAACAGCTTTTCCTTGTTGTCCGCACACTAAGACCTAAAATTGATTTTATTTCTCAGTTTGTAAGCCCCTTCCCTCTCAATAAAGAGCGTTTGAATGTTTTCAGGTAATACCGTCATTTCCGGACTATAAGCCACTACTTTTTCTCACGCTTTGAACCCTGCGGCTTAAACAGTGACGCGGCTAAATTGTGTATTTTTCCCGGTTTCATAAGCTTCATGCCACCTCAATGAGCTCTGTCGCATTAGACCATCATTCTGATCACTCATTTTGTCATGATGCCTCATCATAGCAATGACGCAGAGAAATGTTGTCAGACAGAGATAGTGAGAGAGAGATAGATAGAGAGAGAGAGACAGAAAGCATACCTGCCCGTTCTGATTGGCCGAGATGTCTGACGGGCACCCTCATCAGCCAATAGAGTGTGGCCTATGGCCTAGGATGCAGCATTTGTGTGGATTTTTCTTTAAAAATTGCTAAATTATTGCGGCCAATAAAACAGTGCGCTTTATAGCCTGGAAATTACGTAATTCTAGAAAAGAAAAAAAAAAATACAATTTTTAAAGCAAAACATTTTTTGTCCATTTGAATATGCACAATTTTATGGGAAAAAAGGCACTTGTGAATTAATGGATATCCATGGGATGCTCACATTATGCTTTCATAATCATAATCTGATCGCTAGAACAAACATGGGCTCGTCCGTAAACGGTCGCATTTTCTGGTTCAATAAACAGGAAGAGATTCAAATTCTGATGCAGCTAGTTATGATTTACAGTCCGTATAAACAGGACTGAATCATAACATAACCTAATCGCGAGAGCGGACGTGGGCTCGTCTGTGAACGGTCACATTTACAGACCTTGGAGTCGCTGTTAGTTTACTAATAAACGGAAGGAGATTCTTCACCTTTATAATAAGTATTGACTAGGCCACTGGGAGTGAGGCCCAAGGCCAAGGCAGGCTGACTTGATAATACTGTATCATGTTTTTCTGCAGTCAGTGCCTTCTCCTCGACCTTCTCTGTTTTTTCTATTTCAGGTGTGGTGAAGCTGATGATGGCAGTTCCTGATCTGTGGTTCACGGCTCAACTCGTCTGGGACACTCTGATGTTCTATCTCTCTATCCTGTTCTGTTGGTCCTCCTGTCCACTAACCCCAACCAGTCGAAGCAGATGGCTGCCACCTCTGAACCTGGTTCTAACGGAGATTTCTTCTTGTTAAAAGGGAAGTTGTTTCTTCCCACTGTCGCTAAATGCTTGTTCATGTGGATCTTGTTGGGTTTTCTCTTATGAATTTTTAATTTTGATAAGCACATTGACATGACTTTGTTGCGCAATACAAATAAAGTTGAATTGAATAAACATGTATTACTCATGCAAGACAAACTGAACCTATTTTTTCCACAATGCTTTTAGTCCTACTTCTGTTATAAATGTCCGTTACATAAAAAACATTTTTTATCTTTTGTATAGGACTTGGCTTAAGAAGTCCGACATAGACCAACTGACTGATGATACAGGATGTAGGGCCGACAAACTGGCTACCGCTATGAGTGACAGGGATGGATGGATAGAAAGGGTCATTGAAAGCTGAGCCAGCTCGACCTGGTAAGGTAAGGTATAGGACTTGTTTTTTTTTTCTGTCTGTCTTACCCGTTGAGTATTTTCTGGCACTGTTGAAGCGTGGCTGTGCCTGCACACCTCACAGCCCCAGTTTTCAAGTCATTTCCCTCAACGCTAATGCATACTCACTGCATTAAAAGCATGAAATAGGTGTATTTCCTCCTCTGTATAATCCAGAGCCCACTGTGCAACACAAGCGCTCTCTCTCTCCTTCCCTTGATACAACTTTGCCATTTCAGGTGTGTGTGTGTGTGTGTGTGTGTGTGTGATTTTTCAGCTCTATTTCACTGAGTTATACTGTTGCACAAAGCCCTTTTGTAGGTGCTGTGTCATGCCCTCTTTCCAAGCTTTCATAATTTTTCTTTTTTGTTTTGTTTGCTTTGCATCTTTTAGAGCAAAGGCAGTTATAGATAGAAAGATAAAAGGCACAAAGCTTATTTATTTATTTATTTTTTTGTCAGCTTTTTGAAATGGGGACTTTTGAATGTCCTGTAATAACACTCCCACGTATCAGTGAGCTTTAATAATGATGGAAAAATTCATTTAGTTTATGTTTGGATTATTTGAAATAAGTCATTTTTCACATTCACGGTCAAATGACAACATAACTTCTTTTTTTAAGGTAATATGATTCAAAGGGTGCATAAAGTAATTGCTACCTTTAGCATTTTACTCTGGCCAATTGTCTTTCCTATGCCTTCTCTGAACAGATTTTCAGATGGTCAACATTTGACCCCGAACAGTTTCCCACAAGGTTAGTATTCCCCTCTTCCTTGTTCATCCTGTAGCCTCATACATCAGCAGTGACAGTGGAAAATGAATGTCTGATATCAGAGCGCAGCAAACCCACTGACAGCTGGGGCCCTATGAAATCCATTTTTTTTTTCCAAATGCTGTGTTTTTCACATTATTTTTTTAAATAGCATTAGCCTAGCCATGGATAAGCATTAATCTAGCATTAGCATAGCATTGACATTAGCCCAGCATTAACAGTAACATTTACCTAACCCTGGATTAGCATTAGTCTAGCATTAATTTAACATTAACCAGCACTATAATAGCATTATCTTGCCATGCCTTGAATAAACATTAACCTAAAATTAGCATAGCTTTGACATAAGCCTAACATTAATAGTAGCATTAGCCTAACCCTGGATTAGCATTAGCTTAACATTATCATTACCTAGCACTGTATAAGCATTAGCTAGCCTAACCCTGGATAAGCATTAGCATCATCATTAATCAAGCATTAGCATTAACCTAACATTAACCTAGCACTGTCTTAGCATTAGTTAGCCTAATCCTGAATTAGCATTAACAGTAGCATTAACCTAGCTCTGGATTAGCATTAGCCTAGGAATACATTAGAATTAGCTTAACATAATCATTACCTAACACTGTAATAGCATTAGCTAGCCTAACATTAGCATTAACCTTAACCAAGAATTAGCATTAACAATTACCTAGCACTGTATTAGCATTAGCTAGCCTAACCCTGAATTAGCATTAACCTAGCTCTGGATTAGCATTAACCTAGGACTATATTAGCATTAGCTAGTATAGCCATGGATTAGCATTAACAAATTAGCATTGATATTAGCCTAACATTAACAGTAGCATTAATCCCCTGGATTAGCATTAGCCTAACATTAGTTTACACACAAAGAATGATATGCTAATTTTAACCACAATGCAAAAATGCAAATGTCCGATAAAAGTCAGTTCACATGATGCTGATTAAACGTAATCTGGGGATTCTTTACTGTTAAATGTTATCATGCACAATTCACTATTTATGCAAAGATTACATATATATATATATATACTGTAATGAATGAGATAGATTAAAGATATACATAGTGGGCTATTATCTATTATGGGTTTACTCAGTAATTGCCTTGTTTTTGGTGGTATTTACACACAAAATAACATGAGGAGGAATTAATAACATGAGAACAGCTCAAGCAATATCCTGAGCAATTTCCAGCACCCTTCTATTTTAATTATAGTGTCATTATTTTCAAATTATAGGCAAAAATGATAGAATCATGTTCGTTGAGGGGTCAAAAACATTGTGAAGCAATTAAAAGCTCTTTTTTATTTGCTATTTTAGACCAAGAGTTTCGCAGAATTCAGTAGATCTTGATGTTAGAAGCAAACTTTTTGTTGCTGTTATTCATAGATTCAAGAATGAGGAGGTTATTATAATAATAATGCATTGGATTTTATATAGCGGTTTTTCATAGACATTCAAGGAGCTTCACATTGATGGGTATTATTCTTTCACTCCACACACCGTGGTGGTAAGCTAATATTGTAGCCACAGCTGTCCTTGGGCAGACTGACAGAAGCGAGGCTGCCATAGTGAACCGTCGGTCCTTCCGACCACCAACAACACTCACGCTACATCCATACTAGGCAATGTGGGTGAAGTGCCTTGCCCAAGCACACAACGACAATGACTTGGGTACCACTGAGCCATGGTCGCCTCGTTATTGTTTGAATAATAACTTACCAAAACAGAAACTCTTATTAGCTTTAAATTTGGGGGTTTTGATTGAAACTATGACAAAAAAAAGTTGTACAAACAAGAATATTCTGTCATCTCGACGGTGTGAAAAAAAAAATAGTACTAGAAAAAACTTCAATATACTTTGCATTTTGATAATTATGGCAATGATGGTTGAAAACACAGATTTGCAACAAACACATACAATGCACTTATAGTCCACTTCTTTATTATATGAAATTAACCTAATAAAATACAGTTTTCATGCCTTGTAAATGACTGTTGGAAGCATTCCAATGACACGACTGTCAATTATTTTTTATTTTTTTAAACTGCCTGAGCTAACAGGACGTCACCTGTATGATACGTTTTTTTTCGCTGTGAAAATACAGATGTTAATTCTTCCTTCACCTTTGACTCTCTAACCAACGTCGCATGATTTATTCCATTTCCTCTAAAGCCTATGCTCTGTTCAAAGCTTCCCTCTACACCATTAAAGCCTCCACTGGAATGCTTAGACATGATTATGAGACATATGAACATTCAAGTTCCATGAACACTGAGATATACACAGTAGTAATTTGTTTTCGTTGGTTCTATAGAGAGGCTGCTGATGTTAACATGCTGCAATGTTTTGAAATGAATAAAGCAATGTAAAAATGAATCAATGTGCAGTGCAATATTCATATTTAATGTTTTTCTTTCTAATAAATTGCTACGGTTGAATCATAGGTGGAGTTTGAGATTCTTGCCAGGGTGGAGGGGCAAAAAAAATAAAATAGAATTAATATATAGACCGTCTGGAGATTTGCGCCAACCACATTGTGAGAACCATATACAATAATGAAACAATTATAGTAATAATTGATAATGTTGACTGCACAAATTTGCGTCAACGTGTTGTAACTTTTAGTCCAAAACACAGTAAAAAAAATTAAATGTAACATCTTATTTACAGGAAGAGTGAAGCCCCACCCTGATTTCTTCCTACTTTTTTAGCTCTGTAAGACTGACCATGTCATTAAAAATCCTTATTTTTAGATTCATGATAAAATCAGGCCGGTGGCTGCTTTCCACCTTATTTTTGCTACAGTACTACACATGAACTGCTGGGCGCAGTATTGCTTCACCATTTACATTTTGAAGAAATGTGCCGCAGAAGAAAAACCAAGTCACATGACTCGAACGCCAAAAAATAACTTGCATTTTTAAAATAAGAAATTAATTCATATATATATTATGTACAGTCACTGCGTTTTATGGCACGTAACGTATTTGTATATTATGTACATTATATTAAGAATTGTATTTTTTTAAATGAGTTTGGGAAAACTAATTAAAACTTTTGACCACTGGGGGGGGCAATGTGCCCCCGCGCCCCCGCAAATTACGCGTATGGTTAAAATTAGGAAAGTGTCTATTTGTACGGTTGCCGTACGGACAACCCCCAGTACTCTTGGTACAGTTTCCAAAGTACAAGTACGTAGCATCTTAGGGTTGGGTTATAACAGGTTAGGTTAGGTTTAGGGTTAAGTTTAGTCTTAGTCACGTGCCCTAACCTGGCCAAACAGGGGCGCTGCGTACGGATAGAATGTCGGTATAATTAAATTAAACATGAATACTGCAACATGTACTGACTATACATAACAGGAATCTTTAGAGTAAAGATGCAGTCATTACTCCTGATTAGTAACTGGTGTTTACACTAATGAAATAGTCCATATAGTCCCAAATGAATAGAAACGTAGATAGTTTATCATAGATTTGCTTCTCACACTTGACAGACAGTGTAAGCTCCTAGAGACAAAGATGTTGGATATATAGGAGGAAGAGGATGAAGAGTAGGCACTGTTCCAGCCTGCAGTAACCTTGATGACACACTTCATTACCTTGTGCAGGCTGACATCCTGACAGAGGAGTGCGGCACCAGATGGAGGGGAGGGCCACAGCTCCGTTCCCACCCTCTGCATGTCCGTTCTAGATTGGCATCTAGAAAGATGCTGTGGTAAGGCAAAAAAAATAAAATAAAATAAGATGGGGGTTCGCGATGGTGCACAGCGTGACTGACACTGGCTCAGCTCTGCAAGGCTGCACTTGTCCTTGTGCTGCGACAGCAGGTGGCTTCAACTGTGGCCTGACCTTCCCAAATCAAAACCTCATCCCACTACTCTGCATGAGGCAGGAGGACCCTCACTGCAACCTCTGTAGAGTTTCTGTACAACCCCCACAGAGACGTCAACTCCAGTATGTCATCATGCATTTTTTAAATCTCAGTTGGGTGAAAAAGTTATTTAAGTCACATTTTAAAAGAACAAAAACTGGACATTTTGAAACCTAACTGTAACATTAACCTAAATGTATCTTGTGGTCATTATATAAGGCAAATTAAAGTGTTAAATTTGTAATGCTAAAAGAAAAATACACAAGACAATTAAGTAACCAAAACTGAAAGCTGCTGAGATTAATATTTGTTTTAATTAGATATAGATATAGTGTAAGTCTCGTAAGCTGTGTTTCCATTAAAGTTTTTCGCCAAATAAAATCTATACTTTTTATTATTGTTTTTTGCATGTTTTGTTAGTGCAATTAAATATATTTTATTTATTGTGTAATTGTGACTATCACAAGCCCACCCTAAGGAAGGGTAAGAACAACTTTATTAAAAGGGAGAATATACAGTGTTACATTTAGGTGAGGGGGAAGGGAATAGGGAAGAGGAAGTCAGGGTAGGAAAATGGAAGGGGTGGCGAAGAGTTGACTATTTTAAGGTGAGAGTGCAATGTGATGTTATAGTTGTGCATATTGTGCTTAAAAGTGATATTTCGAAATGTCAAAATATAATTGCACTTTGAATGTTTTTCCATTTAAGAATATTTTGGGCAGCAGCTTCTAACTCCCATGAAATCTCATCCCGCGAGACTTCACTCCAGGAACCTCCTTAAAACACACTGTATTCCTTTGTTAAGTATAAAGCTAGACAATGTCTTGTCTCATCTTCTGTCCACATGTACCAAAATTGTGTAATTGCGCTTTTACGATATATACGTCTGAAATGCCTCCTCAAGAAAGCGAAAAAACCTTTTAGGTATATTTGAGTATTTTTTTGAAATGTAGGTGTTTCCATTACCAATTCTTATTGCTCTATTTAGATTTTACCGAGGGTAATAGAAACAGTTATAGGCCAATCAATTGAAGATCATTTGCTCAAGAAAACAATCTAAAAAGTAGAATTTGCTGCAAGTTTGCTTTGATATTTCCTGTAAATGCTCTTATTTACATTTCCAGAAAAGCATTGCATTGTGGGATGTGGAGTCCTGTAAGCGGATGTATAGAAGTGTTTTTCCTTCATTCTTACCATGATTTCTTGTGTTTCTTTGCCAGACAAGGACAGTGATTCACTTGACACTTGATATCACCTCATTCCGGCAGATATTCCATTTCGGCATGATTCAAATCTTTCCGTGTAAGCATCAAAATAAACATCTGCCATTGTTTTGCAGCAACATTCAATCTGTGAAAACAGCAGAAAAATGTTGGGAAATCACTTTGGAAAGTTTTCGGTGCAAACAGAGGAAATCAAGAAAAACACTTCTATACATCTATCTATGGAAGGCCACATACCACAATGCAATGCATTGACCTTTTCTGACAATGTTAATAAACATGTTATAGTGAAATTCAGAACAAACATTCAAGTGGCAGGTTCAACCTTTCACACCTAAAAAAAAAAAAAAAAAAAAAAAAATCTTTGATTTATTCATTTATGACGCCAAAACTGTGTCTGATTAAAAAAATATAAATTCAGCATCTTATGTAACATACACAAAATAAACATGTACCAGCTTCAGTTTATCTTACAACACTCTGCATTAAGTCTACTCCAGTTGTGTTCTGAGACAAAGAAAACTGTCAAATGCTTCCACTGCAGTGAGAAATGCTGTCATGGTGGACTGATCAAAGGTGCCATTGCCAGCGAGTTCCCTTTAAGGACACTGGCAGTTAGCACAGGGCTGCAAGC
This sequence comes from Gouania willdenowi, assembly GCF_900634775.1. Taxonomy (NCBI): domain Eukaryota; kingdom Metazoa; phylum Chordata; class Actinopteri; order Blenniiformes; family Gobiesocidae; genus Gouania; species Gouania willdenowi. The sequence continues at coordinate 24,698,750 of NC_041055.1, read as the reverse complement.
CTCTTTGTCTTCCTGGCAGCCTTTTGATGAGAGCCCCCTGGGTGATTCACTCTTACTTACAGAAGCGCACATGGCTGTTAAGAATTGGATCAAAACAGATTGGGGGGGGGGGGGGGGGAGGTTGAATGCACATGGAGCCAGAGTACAGCAAGGGATTAAAAGTGGGAGAGAGATGGAGAGACTAGGTGAGTGTGTAGCCGAGAAGTGATGAAGCAAGGAGAAGACTCTTGGTGACTGTCAGTGGAAGGATGAGTAATTTTTGAAGAGTTTAGTGACACTCAACAGTGCATTGCAACAGTTGCCAAAGACTGAAGGTCATTATATTGAATGTCTGCAATGTATTTGTGGGGGGGGGGGAGGGGGGGCAACAGCACTTTGGTCAGTGAATCAGTCACACTCATCTTTCCATCGCCATAAATTTAGACCAATCTTTGCCCTACTTAACTCATCAGTCCCGACACTATTGCATGCATTTCATTCACTCATCTCCATTATTGCATAATGCCAGAAAAAGGGGTTGACCAAAAAGATCTGTTGTCCGTTTCAGCAAATGAAGATTTATTCAAATGATATATGGAGCGGATGAGACAATACATTTCAGGGTGACAGTATCAAGACTGTTTAATAACACTTTACTTAAGGTTTGATACATAACGCTGACCTTACGCTGTCATTTAGGGCCCTGTAAAATCCACGTTAACAGAATCGCCAACGGAATCACGGAATTCATCAATGAAAAGGGAATCCAGTCTTGTCTGAAGCTCCGCTTGTTTCTCAACAAGCACCGCAGTGCTCCATGAAAAACGTCCGCTTTACCTGCTCAGAGTGTTATTTTACTCAGTGTTTACTGCAATATTAGCACATTTATAGGTCACAATCACTCCTAGATTTACCAATCTGATCATAATGCATTCAATTAAAACTAATCACTTAATCGCAACTGTATTCAGTCCTTGTTTTTAAATTTACAGACCAACTAATCCTCTCCAGGTATAAATTGAGTTTGCAATGCATCCTATTTACACCGTTTTCAGATTATGTAAATATTTCAAGACATTACTGTTGGAGAGATCTCTCTGGGTTGAGCTGTCTGCATTTTTTTCCCTCCCAGTACACTGCAGAGTTGGAAATGTAATTCATTGATTGTTTGGTCAACACAGAGCAGAGAAGCATCAATACGTGCCGTCACATACTGTATATAGTGCATTACATATGTGCATCCTATAGATTCTCATGAGTAGCAAGAAAGCAACAACTGCTATGCTGCACGGTAATAGCTGCAATCTGGGATTTATGAAAGCTGCTTAAACTCCATCATACGGTAAACACGCTGAGGCAAAACCACAGCAACAAGCCAGAACAGGGGGTTGGATTCCTATAATCTTTATAGAGTAATGGGTTGGCTTCTTCCACGTTTGATTAGACGCGAGCAAGAGGTATCACGTTTTGTAGAATACGTACACAAACTGCTTTTGGGGTGTTTGCGAGCAGGGTATTGTTTCATTCTTGTTACTGATTGGCAGCAATTTGGATTCATGGCTGTTGGTGAAGCAGCTAGAGGCACATATTAGACCTGCAAAATTATGGTGGCAGATGGTAAAACTATGTGTTCTCCCATGAGATGGAAGCCAGCTGGCCTTTCTCTTCCACTGCGACAGTGTAAAGCAGTAGCCTACAACCGCCACATTTTTGTCCACGGAAATGAAGCAGTACCAGTTTTTGGGGGTGTTTTAATTGTGTTTGGAAATAACTTTCTGAACAAATGCAAATTACATAGTTTGCAAAGCCGTTGGCTTGTTAACCATTGTGTAATAAAATATTCCTCCGATCATTTGCGGGGTTTTTTTCCCAGAGAGCTTTGACAGGCGCAACAGTCTGAAAAGGCTGATGAAAACATTGCACAAAAGCTCAAGTTTGTTTTCTGAAATACCAGTGAACTCTGACAGAATACAAATGCACGAGTAGAGCAGACCGGTCTGGGATTCAGGGGTTTCAGTGTGAGCGTCCCATGAATCTGTAGCTGTTCTGTGCTCTCAGGGTTTTTGTATGCTGCTGATGTGCTAACCATAACAATGACAGAGTCTCTGAGAAAGACCTTGGTAAGTGTTTTCAGTACCATAGTATTTGTCCTGCTTAGGACAGTTTGACCAGAACTGACCAGGAGAGATTCTGTAATCACACATCACCATCCACCAAAGAGATATGGAAGACAGACGGAATATATTATTTTAATAGTGTGCATTTCAATTGTAAACTGTGGTTTGCAAAGCAGCATATTTTAAATCACGATAAGGGAGGTTTTGTCTTGAATGAATACTAAACAACAAGAATACAGCAAAGTAAATATTTCATGTTTGATTGTGCCATAAATGAATATGTGGCAATAGAGAATACTGGCCAAAGGGTAAAGATCACAAATATTCCCTTTGAATTTAAGAGCCTTGAGAAAAATGGTTCACAGAAGTCAAAAAAGGAATACATTTTATAGTGTTGAAAAATGTTTGGCTTGATAATAATTTAATGCAAAATGTGCACATAACACATGTATCCCAGAACGGGGACTTCATAACAAGTCAAGCAAAGTTTGATCAATGGAAAAATTATCTGAATACAAGTACAAATAGGACACTCCGAGTCGCAAATATTCACCAAGCACCAAATCTCCTCTTAGCGAGATGTGGCTAAGATGGTCCTGTGATAATTCACACTTTAAAGGCTTGGAAGAAAATACGAAAACACATGATACAGTTTTTCCAAAAATCTAAATCAAATTTTTGTCAAATTTAATAATTGGTCAATTACAAACTTGTAATTGAGATATACAGTATAAAATTTTGTCAAAGTTGTGGGACAGTGATTTTTCAATTTTTGAAACTGATCCAGATTAATTTCACTTATTGATCCAGATCCCCTCCTAAATTCAATGAAATTTTCCTTGACGTAAGATCCATCTTTACATTTTAGGTTGCATTTTAAATCTGGCCAAGGACAGCATGGCTCATTTACAGCATGTCTGTTTAATAATGTGCATTTTCCCTTTGAAATAATCAACAAATTCAAATTCAAATCTTTGATTCAAATCTTTGATTCAAATCTTTGATTCAAATCTTTGATTAAAATCTTGCGAAAATCTGTTATGTACTCTGACATAATCCTGCTAACAGACTAAAAAACATACACTGTCCTTGGCGGAGGTAATAAAATAATAACCAACACAAGACAAACAGTTTTGCTTTTAAACTTTTTGGGTTCAGGTACCCCTTTCTCTTATTTCTGAATCCTTTGTACGACTTCAATATTTTGCTCAAAATATTCTGAAAAAAAAACTCTAGAGCATAATGATGGAACGAATAAGGAATAAGTGATAACACACGTTTTAAAGAATATCATGTTATAAATAGGTGAAATAAAACAGTATTTAGTGCCTTCTGAATAGATTTCTATAGTTTTTATAATTTCTGGTTATTTCCCTCCTGGTGTTGGGCCACGACTGTCCCTTTTTATGATGATTATCATTTAATTAAAACAAATATGATACAACTCTATATTTTTAATGCTTTCTTTGTTAATTTTCCTCTGTCTCTCTCTCAAGTACCCCCTGTTGTGCCATCGTGCAACCCCAGGAAACAAGAAACCCCATTTGAAAAACACTGCTCTAAAGAAACCCACCACATCGACCGTCCTAAAACAACAGCAGAACTAATTTGGTGAAAGCAGGACACAAAGAGCTGCAAACCCACAACCCAACACACTGTCAACAACCACACCTTGAATGGTGGAGGAGGGCAATGGGTTGGGATCATCACCTGCCTGAAGCCAAGAGGAGACGCCAATTCTCTCACACGCGCACGCGCACGCGCACACACACACACACACACACACACACACACACACACACACACACACACACACACACACACACACACACACACACACACACACACACACACACACACACACACACACACACACACACACACACACACACACACACACACACACACACACACACACACACACACAAAACCCAAACCTTTAAAAGTAAAACTCAGACCTTGACATTCTAATCGACCGTGGCTCAGGTGGTAGAGGGTCGTCTTCTGATCGAGAGGTTGGGGGTTCGATCCCAGTATCTGACTATGTGTCGAAGTGTTCTTGGGCAAGACACTGAACCCTAAGTTGCTCCCAATGGTCCACTAGCACCTTGCATGGCAGTCCTGTCCCACTGGTGTGTGAATGTGAGAGTGATTGGGTGAATGAGCTGATGTGTAAAGCGCTTTGAGACTGCTTCAGTGTGGGGATAAAGCGCTATATAAATCAAGTCCATTTATCATTTACCATTAATCTCGTCTTGGTGTTCAAATGAAATATTCCTTGAAAATAAGTTAAAAGGCTTCTAATGTTCAACATGTCTTGTTATTGATTACACCTCTGTCTCACCTATCCTTATTGACTGCTCAATTGATCCAAACACGTGTTAGAAACCTGTAAAGAGAACTTTGAATGAGTGATAACACAATTTAAAAAATATCATGTTGTAAATAAGTGGAATGAAACAGTATTTAGTTGCTCCTGAATAGATTTATTTCTATAGTTCCTGCCATATACGGTCATCTCTCTCCTGATGTGGGACCAAGACTGATCCTTGTATTTTCAGTTCATGTTCTAATCAATAGAATTTCTATCATCATTGTGTGTTTTTTGTCTCATTTTGTGTATTTTGCTGTTGTTTGTCTGATTGTATTATTCGGTATTTTTATTTTTTTTTTCTTATTTTTGGTGTTTTTGTTGTCTTTTGTGTGTTGTTTGTATTTATTCATTTATTTTTTTTTTTTATTTGTCTGCACATGCTGTCAAAGGTCAACACTACAAGAAGCGCAATCATTTTGAGACAGCAATGCATGTTTTGTTATTGCAATGAAATTAATTAATTAATTTTATTGCTTAATTGTGACTATCACCAGCCCTCCCTAAGGAAGGGTGAGAAACACTTTATTATAGGGAGGATATAAAAAGGGAGAGCAGTGTTACACCTAGGTGAGGGGGTGGTGGGGGAAGGGAGAAGAGACTCAAGGCAGGAAATAGAAAATGTTGTTGGTATTATTTAAATTGTTGTATGTGTTTGGTTGTTTCTTATGTCATTTTGTACATATGTTATTTTTGTGTATTTTGTCGTGATCGTGTGTATTTTTCTCATGTTTAGTGTCATGTCGTTTTGTGTGTTGCTGGTAATGGCAAGTATTTTTCTCTCTTAATGTGTGAGTTTTTGATGTCATTTTGTTGATTTTTGTCTGTTCTTTTTTTTTCCGGTATTCAGTATCAGTGTGATTATCATTTTTAACTGAAAATAAACATTCTAAAAACCCATATTTTTGGTTGCTTTCATTTGTTTCAAGTACCCCCTGCTCTCGACTGTTGTATAATAGTGTCTATTCACAAAGAAGATTATTTTTATAGTCAGTTTTCATTTCTTGATTATTCTATTCTACTCTTATTATTCATAATTAAAAGTAGCATCAGACTAAGAACTTTTTCTAAAAAAAATGATTATTTGTTTTGAGACCGCTTTTAATGGAATGCAAAATAAGGGCAAAGGTAAAACGATTGATTAGTGTCATGTGAACTGAGCACCTTTCTACAATGAGGTGAGTATGCTGTTCCATTAAATTAATTAATTACCTTTTGCCTGTTGGGAACCATTTAAAAAAATGTGCCTGGGTCAGGAAAGGTTAATTGAGCATTTATCTCTCAAAGCTCCCCTAAGCACCGGGGAGGAACTTGTCCCTAAAACAGAAGCCAGTCTGACATAAGTAGGAAAGTGGCCCCTTTAATTGAAAACGTATGTATTCATACCTAAGTAGACAGAATACAAATATATTACATATAAATAGACCAGGGGTGTCAAACTCATTTTAGTTCAGGGGCCAAATATGAAGTAGTTTGATCTTAAGTGGGCTGCAGATTTTAAGCGGGAACATGAGCAATTTCAACATTAACGTCCCCAGGTTTGCAGTTTACACAATGTATAAATCACAAATAAAGTAAACAACAAATAAATTGAATTTGATAACACATGATCATGTTGGTCAACAGATGCTAATTGCTAATTTCTTGACCCATATCAAGTAGGGGTGGGGACCTCTGGGTACCTCACGATACGCGATACAAAGCTCACGATAACGATTATCACACAATATGACGATACTGCGATTATCAATATATTGATCAGAAAGAAATCTACAATAATTTATGACATAAGAAAAAAAAAAGATTGTGAAAAAATACAATTTTTATTTAATATCTTTGAAAGACAATTCAAATTGAAAAAGTGTCCTATGGACAGTGACGATCGTGCAAAAAAACATTGCGATATATCGCCGTATCGAGATATCGGCACACTCCTAATATCAAGCATGCATATTAAGTCGGAAATGAATGTGTCCCACTCCCTACACAATTAAAGTCTCTATTTTCTTCCAGAAAAGTCTTTTTGTTTAGTATTTTGTATAGTTTAGTTATCTTACCAGAAATTTAAAACGTAGGTTATCCACAGGTTCAAGGTAAGTTGATGGTCTGTAGAGGTTGCAGAATGGTAAAGTAAAGCTGGCAGAGTTATTGCAGAATGTGATATATTTTTTAGATTGACAAACTGTTCCATCATGATTTTATTAGGTCTCAATGTCATTATTCATCAATATCCTCTGTAAGAAAAAAAATAAAAAAAATTCTGTATTTAAATATTTTTTTAAAGCTATAGGGAGCCATTGCAAAAGAGTCAAAGAACCAAGTGAGGCTCCAGAGACCCCTGCAGACCCCTGGCCTAAAGGGTCGGATTTGGCCCCCGGGCCTTGAGTTTGACACATGTGCAGTAGTCGCTCACTTCCCAGTCCCTGGAAGGTGTTTCTTGCCGGTGTTTTGAAAAGGTGTGTGTTTGACTATCTGCCCCCCACCCCCCACCCTGACAGAGACAGATGGAGTTGGAGCCATCAGATTCACCAGAGGAAGCAGTTTATAGAATATTGTCTAGGGAGGGTAGGCAGTGTCTGAAATACAGCTTTCAAGTCACAGCCATCAATCTCACCAGTGGCTGTCTAGATCAAGCAGGCTGGAGAGCTGGTTTGTTAGTGTTCACAAAGATTGTGTTATGCTGTTCTACCCCGAGGACTCTCGGAAAAAAAAAAAAAAAAACAGCCGCCAGCTACTACGTGGGAAGACTGAGTGGGTAAAGGTGACGATAACGGTCATTACCATGTAAAAGAATTGCCTCATTCTGTCAATCAGACGCTAAAACTAGGCCAGGAAAGTAGAACTATATAGTGTTAATGAAGGGCCCTTTAGGACTATTTGCAGGTACAGATACACTGGAGAGTTGGATCAGCTTCACGTAACATGACCATCCATGTTTTGACTCCATTTGATCCGGTGACTCCTTAAAAAAAAAGCTTTAATTCTTTAGTAAAAGTATATTTTGAATACAAAATAAATGGCAGCCGCATTCATGAACTAGGCCCCCCAAAAACCTTATTTTTAGACAGAATTCTAAACTTTTATCATCATGGTGTAAGACAGGGATGGGCAACTATCACAGCGGGTGCCACAATGTGATTGTCTGATCCGAGGGCCGCATTATCAACAAAGGGTTTTTGTCTTCTTTTTGTTGTCTTTGTTGTTTTTACTCATGTGTGGGTTTTGTTATTTTTGTGTTTATTGTCTGTATTTTTGTTATTGATTTGTGAGTTTTTGGGGGTCCCTCACTGTGTTTTTGATGTTTTCTGTATTTCACCGCCTTTTTGTCTAATTTTGTTGAAAGTTTGTGTGTCTTTGGAGTTATTCTGGAATGTGTTGATGTTTTTGGGTGTTTTCTGTAGTAATATGGTTTGTTTAAGTGGTTGCTGTTTCAGTCTTTGTTGTCATTTTGTGTTTTATGAATATTTTATGAATAAAAACAACTATCTGAGCTCAATCAACAACAAAAACTAATTCTAGAAAAAGAAAAAAACAATTCTTTGGGGTCACCAAAAATTATTGATATCAAAATGGGGTCAATCAAAAAAAGGTGGGGAACCACTGCACAAAATACTGTTTATTTCCACTTATTTACAAAGTGAGATTCTTTAAAATGCTATCACTCGTTCTTTCCATCATTGTGCTCTATGGTTTGTTTTTAAATAGTTTTCTAAGCAAATTGTTGCAGTCAGACAAAGGGGGAACTTGGATTCAGAAATAAGAGAAAAAAGTTTGCGAACCACTGCCAAAGACCATTATCCTACTCTGAGTTGTTCCCAGTGGGGTGATAATCTCCCCAGTGTGTCCTGGGCTGGTGCCAACGCCTTATCCCAGTTAATAGTGTTTGGCACAACACCAACGTAAGGAAACCACTTCATCTGACTGCTCGACACAGAGGAGCTAGTGCTCTACTTTGAGCTCCTCCTGGACTGTGTTGGGAGTAACACATGACAAAAGTAACGAGTTACTGTAATATATTCCTATATTCACGCAGTAATAAAACATTACTGAAAAAAAAAATATATATATATATATATATATATATAATATATTACTTGTTACAATCTCAGTAACGCAATTTACATGGAGACTAATGAATTTCACTGATGAAAAAAAATTAAAAAATTTCAAGTCTACACCTTTCTGTGGTGTAGAAGAAGAAACTCTGCATTATGATATAATATCCAATAGGTTCTGCTCAGGTTTTAAGTTATTCTATTATTTAGACATACGTTTTTGTGTTTAAGTTATACTAACTTTGTATTTGGTATATATAGCTTTTTTGCCATATTTACATTTTACATTTCTAGTCATTTGTTTTATGATGACTGATTATATGTTGTACTGTATTCCTAGAGGATGTTTTAGTTCATCTAGGTAAAAGTAAAAAAAAAAAAAATAAATAAAAATAAATAAATATATCAAATATAAGTATTGTTACAGGATAGAAAGCTTATTAAATTGTGACTACTGTAGATACACTATTAGAAATTATTTACATACATATCTAAGCAAAATCCAGTAAAAGTCAATATTCAATTTTCCACTCAGGGTGACTTGGAACTCATTTTATTTAAAAAAAAAAAAAAAAAAAAAAAAACAGTTTTATCATTTTTACCTCTTGTTAAAGTAAATTAAATCCATCCATACATTTTTTTAATTCCATTTTATTTATTTATTTTTCAAATTGCATTTTCCCCCCCATACTTTTTCCACTTTTTTTTTAAATTAAATTTTTAAAGAAACATTTCATCAATTTTTTCAGAAAATATTGGATTTCAACTCCTGTGAGGAAACTAAATAAATACAAAAAAATACTAATTAAACTAAAAGGCTTTTCAAAATAAAAATGTTTTGTGAAACCATGTTTAAGCTACAATTAAAAGGTTGCTATAAGTTGTACTGACAAATTATTCTCGAATCGACCAATAAAAACAATGAATTCTGTTTTTATTGGTCAATTCCGTGACTCCGTTAATAATTCTGTTAACATGGAAATTACAGGACCCTTACTGCTAATTAAAACCACTATAACATATGAAAATACATGTGACTGTGGCCTGTTTAAATGCATGTCAATAAAACTGTAAATCAAAGCATTGCTAATAATTTTGGATCAGAAAAATGTGTTTTTTCCCACTTTAGGATTAACCTTGTTAAATACTTTGCCTATATGTTTTCTGTTATATTGTTTGCACTCTATAATTTGCACACATTGTTGATAATGTACATGCATACATTTCTAGCTTTTCCTTTAACTCCTAAAAATAAAAATAAAAAATCTGCGACTGAACACCGTTTCCTTTTACAGTGATTCCACTCATGAGCCACATTGTACTTCTATAATACACTTTATTTTAGGATCACCAAATTCACTCTGCAATACACCCCTTACATCAACACACACATTTTTATCATCCCCAGCTGTTAACAAGATTCAAGACTAACAACAGCCTTGAGGTGTTTACGGTGCCTCGTCTTCAATTATCAGGAGAGCTACCTGCCAGGTTGTGTCTAATTCCTTGTAAGGCGAGAGTGTACACTAAGAAGTGTGTTTATAGCCATCAGCTCTTTTCCTGCCCACAGAAAAAGCACAAACCAAAGTTCACCCTTTACTTGTTAAATGGCATTTATGTGGCAATTTATTCAACGGATCCAGTGAATAGCTCATATGTATTTTTCCATGATCTTACTTTAGCATAATTTCCAATTAACTGCAGAGTTCACTTGGGTTCTTGTGCAGACGCATAATGCATATCAAGGTATGTGATCGAGTGCATCATTGTAATAATCTTAATAGTAGATATACAAAATGAATGTATACGTTTCTACCGAGGTTGACCCCATATAAATATGCCTCGCTTGAAAAAAAAAAAAAAAAAAAACCCACCACCATCTGGTTTCTGCACTGAAATGCACAGGACTAAACAGATGGCTTCTTTGAGAAGACGTTAGTCAGATATAGAGCCTTACATCTGCACATTCACCATAAAACGTCTGCAGGAGTAGGATTTTGTGAGGTTGCTGTGCCGTCAATTTGCTGTTTAAGGTAAGAGAGATAAAAAAAAAAAATTGTATAGGGATTAGCCTGCGGAAGATCAAGATTCAAGTGAAAAGAACCGTCAACTTTCTGAATTTGAGTTTTCTATTAAACAGCAAAGTGTTGACGGTGGATGAAAGTCTCACTAAAGGGATCCGGCATCTTTGTTAGACATGGAAATGATCTATAATGGAGTTAAAGTCATGCCAAAACCTCACAAACATGCAAAATATGTATTACTCACTCAACGACGCACAAAAAACCCTCAGGGTGGTTTGCAAATACAAAACAACTTCCACAAAACTAATGTATTTTGTTTTGCAAATAAGAAACATACCTATCAAACAAATAAAGCTTGTTTTACACGTACAGAATAATACCCTTTAAGTACAAAACTGTTTTACTCGCATTTATGTGTGAATCTGAGATAATTTAATGAACATCTGTGAATTACTGCAACTGTATGTCTATTCTGTGGAAGTTTTTTTTAACTTGTATGTACTTTTAACATTATGTTGTGGACTGTATGTGCAAACTGTGCAAATAAGTTTCCCCATTGGGAATTAGTAAAGTCTCTTTAACCTAATCAAATTTATGCAGATTTGCAAAGCAGAGTTTTTTATGCCCAAAGTCACGTTAGTTTTTTGTTATTTTACATGTGTAAAACATGCTTTATTTGTTTTTTGATCTGTATGTTTCTTATTTTCAAAACAAAATGTATTGGTTTGCGACTGATATTTTGTATTCGTGAACTTTGCGGAGCTTGTTTGTGAATTGTGGGCGTGAGTAAAAAAATGTGTATGTTTGGGCATGATTTCAACTCATTCTTTATTCCTGGAAAATGCAGTCCCAGGTCAAATAAGGGAGGAAAAAAAAAAGGAAGTAAAAGTGAAAATATTTATAAAAATGTGTTTTCTGTATCTTTATATATGCCGGAATGGTGGACAAAACCTCAGACAGGAGGAATGCAAAAACAAAAAAAAGCAAATTGGAACAACAATGGTTTGACATTCATTACAGAGGAAAACGCGAGCAACTCAAAGTGACTTTTCAAAATAAAATACACCGTAACAAAAGAAATAAGCTGTCAAAAGTAAAGGCCACAGAAATGTGAGGGAAAGCAATGCTGTCGGGAATATTTATCGTTCACTGGAGCATCAGTGAACTGTGGATTGACCCTCTGAAAGAAGCTACTAACCACCTCTCCTCTCTGCCATGATTAGATAGCAGGGCACACCCGAGTATTGAGGAAAACACACACACAGATGGTATATATAGTACTCCTTTTGTTTATCTGACTTGTGCATTATCATTCACTCTATTACTTTTTTAATGCTTGTTTGATCTAAATAGAGAATATTGAGCGTGTCATAATTGAATTTCTACAATTGATGTATTGCCGCCACGATAATTTAAATACAAAAAACTCAAAAAACACTTTGTGTGTCATATAAAACTAAAAATTTATTTAATTAAAATGTTTGCTTGTTTACAATTTATTGCACTTTCATACTCCCATATATGGAACCACTTTTAAAACCATAATAAATGATATTGTTTCATTGCAAAAGAAAAAAAGGCTGTACGATTGATAAACAAAACAGGATGTTATGACCACATCCATTTTTCATGAAATCAAAGCTTATGAATTCCAAATATATTGTTTATTATAAAATATTAGAAATAATTCTAATACTTCTCACTATACAGACCTGCAAATACAGCCTAAGAGATCAATTTGTTTATTTTATCAAAAGCAAGAGTAGTAGTAAAAGGAATATGTCTGTGTGTTCTAGGGGTTGATTTGTGGATTAATACTGATAAAGAAATCAAAATGAGTGATACATAATTTAATGTTTAAAGTCAAAAAGAAAATGACAATTATTTTAGAGCGTTATGTGAAGCAGTAGAAATATGTTTGTGTTCTTTGTTAAATGTTGTCTAGAAAAGAATAGTACGTGTGTGCATATATATATATATATATATGTGCATGTTAAATGCTTGCATTTCATTTGTGTGTATTATTGAAAAAGGTCATTTAAATGTTTATGTTGGGCATATACGCATTTTTGCTTCTGCCTGTTTCAGTCTTGTTATGTATTTTCTAATTGTGATTTTGTGATTTATATTTGAATTTTGTGTTAGACTGAAACAAAAACTGAAACTAAGTCTGATAGTCTTTTAGATTAAGTTTCAGTTGAAGTCGTAGTAGTAAAATGTTTAATTTACTGAAGAACCATATTTTATTTTCTTCATTGTGTGCAGTCTCTTTGTATTTGATCTTTTTTTCCCATTTGTAACATTAGAATTCATGAGCTTTTGAGGGTAATGAGCTTACAGCAAATCATCCTCAAAGCCAAAATCCACCTGCTTTCCTTACCTAAAATACCTTAGTGCTGGGATTCTCAACTGGTGGTTTGGAACCCAAAAATGGGTCGCGGGCCTATGCAGAGTGGGTCCCAGAGAGCTAGTCAAAAATTAATACTTATTTTCTCATGTTCTTTTATTTACTTGTCTGCACATGCTGTCAAAGGTCAACACTACATGTAGTGCAGTCTTCTCACGACAACAATGCATGTTTTGTTATTACAATTAAATAAATAAATGTATTTTATTGCTCACCACCCCTCCTGAAAGAAGGAGAAGAAAAACTTTATTAAAGAGAGGATATAAAAATAGAGGGCAGTGTTACACCTTTATAAGAGAGTAGAGAACAGGGAAGAGGGAGTCAGGGTAGGACAATGGAAGGAAATTAGAAAAAAAACTTTTATTTTGACAGGCGTGCTTTGAAATATATTGCACAGGAAAATATATACATGCGTTTTAAAATATGTGTTTTTGAAAACTATTTTTGAAAAAATAAACTTGGTTAATTTAATTAAAAAAATTAAAAAAAGTGGGTCACAATTTAATGATAATAATGTAAGTCTAATTAATATATTAAAGTATGTAGGAACATTGTAGTCATCACCTTTTTCTTCAAGCGCTACTTCCTGAGTATGTGTGCAACTTCCTGTGTGATGATTATTTTATGTATTAGCATTCTGTATTTGTATCCTTCAATATTTTCTTATTTTCAGTTGTTCCCAATACAAAGAGCCTTTGGTTGTTTTATTTCATGTTAGAGTTATCTGTACCATTGAGAGGTGAACTCTAAACACACAAACTTTAAGTATTGTTCAAGTATTATGGGTTTCAGGCAAGTGTTTACTTTTGTTTGGGACCGAAATATGGTCCCTCTGGCCTTTACTGCACACAAAACAATAAAAACTTATGTTTGATTATCTCCAAGCCATTGACTTTCTGTGAAAGAATAACTAAAAAAAAAAAAACTGATAGTATCAGCGGCTGGGCTAAGGAATAAAAGAGAAAAATCCAATCAAAACAAACCACTTGCAGAAGGAAAGTGTCACCAAATCTGGATCAGAAAAAAAAAGAACGCACAACACAAAGCCTTAAGATGTGTTTGAAAACAAGAGGTACGGACACGGGGGAGAGAAATGAGACACAGCTGAGATGATGGAGGGAGGAGTAGGTGAGAGGGTTCGAAAAAGAGAAAAAAAAAAAAAAGTGAACACGTCAGCATTCAAATAAAACAGGATACAATAAGACACATCTGACAGAGCTGCTATAATGCCCTTGCTGAGTTACAGCATTGGTTTGTTTGCAACAACCTAAAGAAGAAGTTTCTAACTGAAGCTAGGAAAAACGCTAGCCACGCAAAAAAATGATGCTAGTGTGTGCAAAAAAAAAAAAGTGGTGCTCTACAATCTGTAACGTCCAAAACATCCCCTTTCAAATTCCAATGAGATGAGTAAATTAAAAAATTAAAATTTTGAAACTGGAAGCCTTTCTGTGTTGCTTCATAATAATAAACACTTGACAAATCAAACCAAAACAATACATTCAACCCTTGTGTGTTTCCAAAAGTTTTAGGTGTCACTGATGGCTGTAGAACAGACATAAGCAACTGGCGGCCCTGGGGCCACATGAGGCCGTTTTTTTTTTTGCAGCCCCCAAAGCAAATCCCTCAAAATTGTGAATCAAGAATTTGGAAGTAATTTGAAGCCCACGATAACACACAAAATAACTTCCAAAACACACAAATCCGCAGCAAAATGCACAAAGTACACCAAAAAGTCCAAAACTACACAGAAAAACAACAAAAAATACAAAAAGTGACACAAATCCACGACAAAAATGCAGAAAAATACACAAATTACAACAGGAACACAATTACAAAAACACTAATGACTCACAAAAAATGGCTAAAAACTGACAAATCATCAAAACCACAGACAACACAAAAAATGTGTTAATGCTTACATGAATGTTAATCATGTGGCCCTCGGATTAGATACAATGAGAGTTTTGTGGCCCCCGCTGTGATAGAGTCGCCATCCCTGTGGTAGGAGGTTACAATTAGGCATAAGAAGGTATTAGACCATGATCATAGACTAAGTAGTTTGTATTATATTAATATCCCCTACTTTTATACAAAATAATAAATTAGTTGCTCTCAATAAGACATAAAAACAAGTAACACTACTTTTTTAAGCTTAAAAAGAGTCAAAAGTCTCTGTTGTGTTGCATCTGGTGTCGTGGACGGTGGTGACAAAAAAGGTGGTGTAGAAGAAATCTTTGGGACAACTGAATTGCAAATATTATGACATTTATTGTACAATCAGCGGGTTTCTACACCCTGTTTGGACTCTGAGAGAAGCTGGCCAAATCTATGCAAAACTCTGAGCTTTTCCCAGCAGGCTAGTGCCTATATAAACAAAAGGAAGGTCATCCAACAGAGGTCATATCTTTAACCTTAGCTCATCACCAAATACGGAATCACCTTGTTCTAGAAATAGTTGGAGAAGACAACCTATCAATCAGTGAAACAGGGAGCTTGTTGTCTAAGCCTCCCAGGTTTAAATGTATACCAATGGTGCACTCACTCAAAAATGAAGGTTCAAAAGAGTATAAATCATTTAATATCAAAATGTTAAATACTTTATACACTTCAGTTTTAACTGTCTGAGTTCATTTGTTTCTTTTTTATTGCCGTCTACTGTGTTCCATGCCTGATATTTGTAAATGTTTATTTCGATCTCAGTGAGACTACATGGTCAAACAAATATCTTATTCAGGGTATATATCATTCAATTCACGATATAGGTGACCTTGTCTGTAAGTCTTTATGTGTGTAAAGAAAAAGGGCCATGTTTTATTGTTTATTTTTTTACATTTTAAATGTGAACTACTATGTGATTGAGCTAACGTGTACATTTATTTAAACGATAGCTAAAAGTAAACAATGTTTTGTCTAATGTTGTAGTATAGCCACGGTTTACTCTAAAATGTTTAAATAAGAACTAGATTCACCAGATGATTCAGATTCAGGACGAGATCCAAGTGCGTGACTTAAGGCAAAGAACGTGCATGAGTTACCAAGAACTTTAAATATGACCTTCGGGGAGTAAAATTTTAACAGATCATTCTTTGCACCATTAAAAAAAAAGTTTATATGGAGCTTTAATAAGTTGTGTTAAACTTGCAAACTGCACAGATATATTTTTAAGCTTTGAATTCTGATAAATAGGGACACGTTTTTACTATATTGGAGGTTTTTTTTTTTTTTTTGCACCAAACCAAAGGTTATGTTTACTGCTTTATCTTGTCATGACTTTGCTTTTTTTTTTAACCTGAAAAATGCAAAGCTTGTTTCAGGCTGTAAGCATCTTTTTTTTTTGTTGTTGTTGTTCGCACTCATTCTGCTTAGTTGCACTCAACTAAAAACTACCTTACTTTATCTGTGCGCGCCGTTTGCAGATATGAGAGGGCATCTCCTTTGAAAGCACTACAGAGAGCTGCAGCATGGATCATGCAGTCAGGTAAGGTAAACAACCAAGGCTCCGGGGGGAAGTGACTTAATGCAGCTGACAACACCAGAAGCTTATTCCAGGACCGCAGTCAAAGACAAGGGCAAATCAGCTGTGCATAAAGGCTGATCAGATTTGCATCTGTACTTTATTATTCTAGATAACAGGGTTTCTAACCTTTAGACAATAGGATAGAAACTTCTTTTCATTTAACACCTGAACGCAGCTATAAAACCTACCATAAAGACATAGCAAACAGGCATTTTCTCAGCTAATAATAAGACCATCTACATCTTTTCTCTTTCTCTTATTTCTGAATTTGTCCAACTACAACATTTACATTTTGCTCAGAAAACCTATAGAGCATAATTATGGAATTAATAAGTGAAAACATGTTTTAAAGAACCTCATTGTAAATAATTATAATAAAATAGTATTTTGCGCCTCCTGAACGGATTCATTTCTATAGATTTTTATCATTTCCGGACATCTCCCACCTGGTGTAGCCCCAAAACTGACTTTGTATTTTATTTATTTATTTATTTATCTATTGGTTTATTTAACAGGGACAGTGTAAATGAATATACAGAAAGAACCAGATTTAGCTATTAGGCCATTTTTCATCTTTAGTCCCTGGACAGAATGTTTAAATGTCACACTAAAAGAGTACAAATTAAAGGGAAAAAAAAAAAAAAAAAAAAAAAAAAAAAATATATATATATATATATATATATATATGCTGAATTTGTATGAATAAAACAGACGACAGAAATCTAATAGAAGGGAAGTAATATTTCGACAGCTTTTTGTAAATTGTATGAATCACTTTTTTCATTTCTTATAAAGATACATTTAGAAAAGATGTGTTCTTAACTTTGAAATGTATTAGTTTTAGAAGTCCAAATTGATTGTCAGCTCGAGCCCCACAGTTGAACAAAGTCCCATTTGATAGTACTTTCCTAAAACATTAACTTTGAAATAGCACGTCTTTATTTTTCTTCCCAATAATGACAATAGATTATCACCTTGCATGCTATGGCTAAGCGTGTGTGGGTGAGGATGTAATGATTGTCTGTGGATTTATTTCACTCAGAATATCTACCCTGTGGCTTTGTCTGGCAGGAACCTCTACGTTATTATTCCTAACGCCATCATCTGCACCGTTGAAATATGTAAATTGCTCAGTGGTTCTGATTGGAATTGAATCTCGATGAATGTTGTCTTCATGCTGTTTTCCATACGTGTATTTCACATTAACGGCTGTTTGATGATTCGTTAGTATCCTACTCTAAGATAAATAAGGGCGATTAGGTGCAGTGGCGCCGTGTTTGAACAAATTCATCAACGTGGCTAAGTTCTTTTTTAGCTTGAAAGCATAACGCAGTGGAACTATTTCAGCACGTCTGTGATTATAAAAGTAGAGCATCCCGGGTCAGGGGACAGCAGGTGCTTCACTTTGGCGCTTCTGTTTTTCCCATAGTCTTCAAAAGGTAGAGCTGACCTTTTAAAAACATGGCTCTTTAATACCATACACATTTGCTATGAACAAAATGGTTTAAAAAAATAAGAGTTTTTCAGAAGAACCAGGTCGTGCTCACAAGTGAAAATTATGAATGCTTCAAATTGTTTGCGTGTGGCATTCAACTCTTCGGTATGGTACATTATAAATGCAGTCCTTGGATAATTGCACATTTTTCATGGCATGCTGGGCTTTTCACAGCATAATACAAGATAATACAAAGCTTGTAGCTAACAAAAAGTAGAGTTACATATGCCAGTTTTGTAGAGATGAAGACCTTTGAAGAAGCCAAAGTCTGTCCTCATTCTCTGGGTGACATTCAACAAAGAAATCTGTATTTTACCCAATTAAAGCAATCTTTTTAAAAGTAGGGATAGGACAGGGTTGTCAAAACTCACAAGTTCAGGGGCCAAATACACACCAGTTTGAGCTTAATTAAGCCCCTGCCACTTTTCTCTTAAATTCCTTACCCATAACAATAACATTTTCCAAAGCCTCTACATGACCGACATGGCCATTTTTTTGTTCAGATTGAAGTAGGACCGTTAGCAGTTACAGATGTGAAATTTTGGAAATATATGATACTGAGTGACAATAAATCATGTTTTAAATGTAGAAATCTGTAGTCTGGCCGCAAAAAACTGGAGATTTACATGAAATATAAAGCCAATTCTCATTAGGGAAGGCTAAAAAAAGCAGAAAAAGGACATCAACTGCAGCATGTTTGTTGATAAACAATAGGCCAAAGATGCACATGTCTATATACATATAGAATGTGTGATTTCATTCATACTGTACAACATTTAGACAGATTTTGGAAAAATTGAGAGTTCTTTCAACAAGTTGAGATTAAAAATTGACTGCTGTCATGTGATATAAGAACTGAAAAACTGAGCTCTGCAAATATTGTGGATTTTATTAGATGTTTTGTTTTTGGAGGAGCTGAGATATCTACAACTGAATTAGTTGTTCATTTACAAAATGTTTCATGATTTTTTTTTCAAACGGGCCAAATTTGATGCCCTAAAGGACCAGATTTGGCCCCCGGGCCTTGAGTTTGACACGTGGAATAGGACATCTAAATGTATAAATCACCTAAAGTTGCAGTTATAAGTTGATATTCAGGAGAGTTTAAAGGAGCGTCAATTGTGTAAAAATATACCAGACAGATTTCATCGCACTAGCCTGGGAACAACAACTAGAATCGTTTTTTACCACTTTTGTATCAGTGCAGGAGATTTAATACCTGGTTTTATCATTTCTCTGGAACCGATAAGACCAACATTTTTGTGCCATTGAGGAAGTGCAACAGGTGCTCCCTCCTAAAAAAACATCAAAGAGTAAGGCTTTTCTATCCTTGCTAAATTCAACGTCTGTATATTCTCATCAGCATGACTCGGCTAAGTTCTACATACTCAAAAGTTGTGATCAAAGCACAGGGTCTTTTTGAGAAAGCATCAAAGCCGGTGCCCGTGGTTTATCTTCTGTAATCAGAGTAGACTGTCAGTTAAAGAATGACATTTTTCGCCTTTCTTCAGACATCATTCTGCGACTTCCATTACTGGTCAGAGAGGCAGAGGAGCACAGAAAGGTTGTATCCCCCCCCCCCCCAATCTTTTTTTTTTCCACATCACAGCCTCGTGAGACATTCTCTGTCATAATGCATGTGGTCATGGCAACAGCACATCACAGGGAAGTCTATCAGTTTCATTCTGGTGTGAATCTTTATAGGCAGGTGAAGCCTTTCCCCTCTCACTCATTGTCAGGTGTCGGTAAGCAGTTTTGATTTTTTGAGTATGCTTCAAATTCATTCTTCCCAATATCTTGGAGCTCTTTTTCTCATTTGGACCAGAGGATTCCAAATATACTTATTGTTGGTGATTCACACAGTTAGCAACATTTCAACACTGTAGCTACACTAAAAAAACTACACTGGTGAAATCAGAATTGAAGAGTAACTAAAAACAAATGCATTTGGGCATGAAGTCGTCTTGTTGATTGATTTAATATTTTTACACTGATTAACTTTAATACTGAAGAACTGTTACACTGATTACATTTATTACGACAGACTTTTACCGTACTTTACGTTGTTTTTTTATGATCATTGTGTCTGTTTGGCATGAATATTTGAAGGGTAGTAAAATGTTGGGAGGGGCATGTGCAATTTTGTTGCACTTGTTCAATGACAATAAAATGATCATATTCTATTATTGTCTCTTTAGTCAAAGTATCTCAATTTGCCATATTTTGTTGTAATGAATGTAAGACAGACTGCCCTCTATGGGTTAAAATATAAAAATCTAATTTTGCTATCGGCTGAGATAGAGGCTTTCCCCATGAACCAGCACTGTTGGCTCCGCCCCTCCTAATAAAACTAGCACCTGTCGACTCTGCAATCTTTGGCGATTAAGTTGGATTGAGAGAAATGCCAATACAGAGGTATCTGATATTAAGTAGATAGTGAGCATAGCATATACAGTATTGTTGTTTGGAGACGTTAGAGTGGGAGGGTCTTAACTGCTCCAGAAGACCCACCCATAATCAAGGCATTTTTTTGGAATTTCTAAATTCACGTCAAACCTCAAGGTTTAGTTACTGTTTAAAGTTGCAGTCCGCAATTTAGGAAAGCTAGCATGATTTGAGCTAAAAAGACTTCAAAGCTCCACCCTCTCCTGTATGTTCTCGTCAAGGCCCCATCTAAAGCCACGCCTCCAAAAGCTTGAACAGGCATCTGATAGAAAAATATCAAATCCCTACAAAAGAAACTTATTTTTACTTGTCCAACAGAGAGACAACCACCTCTGCACAACTTTTCAGGCCCTTGCTTGGTATTTCCATTTGATTGGTTGTTTCCATTTGGACCGAATAGCAGGGATTGGTCAGTTTTTATAGGACTCCAGCTGCTACAGAGGTCCGATTCTATTCGTTTCTTTGTCTGAATGAATATTTGACTACTCTCAGGAGGGAAGGACCATTTCTCCCAGTATAACAAAAAGTGTTTTTGAACAGGATAGCATATTACACCTCACAATATTTCAAATAAACCTATTAACTCTCAAATGCTTTGATCTAAAAAAAAAAACTATAATCCACTTTTATTCAAATGTCCTTTGGTCCTTCAAAAGTGAAAGAAGGACTGTATTTGAAGAAAATAGTTTCAGTTTCATAAAATTGTGATGAGATGCAAGGTCAAAAGGCTGCTGGAAGTTTGAAATAATGATCAGATATTTATGAATGTAATTTAGATACCATGCCCTTGTTTGAGTCTTTTTTGTTTGATAGTGCACCATTAAAAAAAATAAATAAATAAAAGTATCTATCCTTGTTAAATGAACTGTCGTGCCAATGTTTTACTGTAATCTAATGTTGGCTTCTTGCTATATTCCTGAATGATTTCATTTAGTTCCGTACCTACCTATGAAATGGCTGAATGCATTAAGGTGCCTTTACTGGTAAAAAGGACAGTGACAAAGTGTCTCATCAATTCAGCATACAATGACCTTTTCACCAATAACATTGGTAAACACATTAACTACACTTTGCTTTCCAACACCTCCTGCTAATCGGCCAGTACGCACCAAACTGACCGGATCCTTCTGGAGATGCAACTCAATTTGACACACACTAAGGTCTCTAACAAAGACCAAAAAAAAAAAGAAAGTCACAAACCATGTGGAGCCGGAGTGATTTGGTGAAGATGAAACATCAAATGAATAACTTGTTTTGATTTATCCAACTTTATTGAATGAACGGAGTCAACGCAAAACATGGAGCCACACACACCGAGTGGGAAAAGTGCAATAAAGTAGATATTTTGTAAAGATTTGAACAAAGAAATGAATTCACAGTCTGCTGGGACATTATTAAAATGAAATTGAACAAAGTCTGAAAACAGGTTTGATAAAAAAAAAAAAAAAAATTGCCAGGTGAACACTAATTAGATATCTACTGATATCTTGTTGAATTAGAAAGTGTCGTATTTTCACTGAAGACACAATTAATCCAATTTGAATCAAAGATTTTATTGTTTTTTTGAGATTGTTTTAATTACTTTTAATCATGTTTCAGACCAAAAACACACTTTGAAAGGAAATTTTTACTTTGATTATTCTAAATGTAATACTAATTGTATACTGTAATACAAGACTGTTTTCTTTAATAAACATTAAGTCCATGGCTGGTGAAGCATTGCATTTTTAGAATATATGAACATAACAGAGTTGCTAATTCAACTGTGGATTGGTTTGATTTTCAAAAGGAAACAGGGATGTTTTTTATGATCTTACCTTCAATTATAATTGAAGTCCATTCTCTGATCCTTTCTGAAAAGAACATCCATGATGAAAAGTAATGGATGGCTGTACTTGACTAGACACTTGTAGCCAGCGTGCTGTCACTCTGAGGCTGTGGAGCAGAAAAATAGAATCTTTGAGCTCATGAGCGCCCCCTTTAAAGTTGAGAAAAGAGTGTTTCACTGCCATTTTATAATCAATCAGCAATTCTAAATGTAACTAAAAACACCATCGAGATCAGTGATTCCTAAACTTTTCAGTCTCAAACCCTTTCAGACATTTAACCTGAAGCCATGTACCACCTAGTCCTGCACACTGAAAAAAAACAAAAAAAAACAATGTAAAGTCAAATACAATGTAGCCCTACAGTGAAATTAGTCTATGAATTTCACATATCCCATTGAAAAATGAATAATAATCTGTAAAACATCTCATTAGAATCATCACTTGATTTATTTAGTTAACCCACTGGTATTTTCTGTGAGAGAAAAAAATATATATATACATATTTTTCAGCACCCTGGCATTGTGAAATACAACTCACAACTTTAATAAGGGTGAGGTTGACAGGATGAACAGAACTCAGCAATGTTTGGCTCAGTTTGAGAGAGTCTGAGTGTCATAGCCCAGCTTCAAAGGTCACAACAACAAGAAATGGAGACAAGACCTCGGCAACCATTCAATAAATTTTTATTGTTTAATTAAGAAAAAAAATCAAACATTCAAGTTATTAAACCAAATAAACCAAGTTGGTCTGGATGAGACCAAATCAACTTTAATTCCTTTAAAGTGAACCAAATTAAACCAAATTTACATCATGGAGTGTTTACATCAGTAGAGTAAAATGTGCAGATAATGTGCGTGTAGCAAAGTGCAAACAATGCAAAAACCTAAGAGCTCTAAGTCAAACTAAGGTGTGATGTGTACCTGTGTGGAGGCCAAAGCAGACTAGGAGAGAGAAAGTGAAGGAGTCTGGGAGCTTAAGTAACCTCAACACACTGGGCCCAGGTGTGTGACATTACTTAATCAGCCGGTTGGAACACTGCACGATCAGCACAGGATGCCATGGGTATCACATGAGTCTGTGATACTCCACGCAAAGTCTTGTTGTGTATTTTGGTTTCATGTTTGTGAAAGCTGAAAATCTACTTTCGCACAATTACGTGGTGGCAAAGGGCGTGAAAGTCTTGACAGCACTTGTTGCGAGTACAAAGTAATGTAGTTCTTGCCATATTTGTGCTTTTTTTTTTTGATTAAATGTTTTCTCTGTCACCACTAGAGGGCAGTCTTACAGAGGCCAGTGTGTAATTTGTGGCAATGCATGGAGGCTCCTGACTGCTGCTCTATTCATATTTTACTTTCCATTGTTGTCACGCTGTTTTTCATTTTTATTTATGTACCCCCATGACATTTTGTGTTCCCCTGGAGGTACCCAACTTTGGGAACCTAGGTTCTAAATAATAAAAAAAAAAATTTCAATTACCTCTCTTAATACCATAACGAAAAATCTAGCAAATAAAAAAGCACCATTTATACAAGTACATTGCACATTGTGCTGTAAGCATAGCTAGGAATTACAACAAAAAAAGGTGGAAGATCATTTTCCAAACAGTGCACTTGGACCTGTGTCTATGGCTTGCATACAATACAAACCGTTTTTATCTGCCGGTAGATTGTTTTTTTATTTATCTGTTTAATTTACTTTTTTTAGAAGCAGCAAAAAACAATGCTGTGCCATTGTTTTTTGTTTTTTCTTTAATTGTCATGACATGACGATTAAAGCAATCTACCGTATTGCAAACATATTTTTGTACAATTTTGGACTTGTCCCTCGGGGAACAGTATTGGCCACATTCCTATGAAAGCAAAATAAAAAAGAAAAAACAAATGTTTCCTTGGTTGTACAAGCAAGACAGCAATTATTACTGAGTGACATTAAGTTGGTATTTTAAGCTAGGATAGACCTCGATGACCTTATTGGAGTAAAACAGGAAGAAAAGAAGAAGAAATAAGGTCCAAACAAATTAATACTTACCCAAGTATGGCATGGTGTTATAAGGGAGGAAAACACAGGGAAAGTTCCTATGTTTTCCCCAGTTTTCAGAGTGAGCCGGTCACTTCATTATATCATACGTGTGTAGTATATTGTGTGAATATGTGGAAAGCATGCCCTCCAACAATCAGACACTAATCCACCCTTTGACAGCCAGAAACTGAGCAAAAGGTTTTGTCCTGAAGCCTGGAGCTTTGTGCCAGCTTCCCTCTGTGATCCCATGTGCCTTAAGCTGCTTTCAGGGCAAAACTGAGCAATATTGTACTGGCAGCATGTGTCATGTAGCGCAAACTATAGAGTCATCAAAATCCAAGACTTATCAAATGTGACAGCTGTTCAGTTGTTCCTCGTGAGCTGACAAATTGTTTTTTAAATTGTATACTTATTGAGTCTATAGTATATAGCTGGAGTGTTGTAAACTTGAACGCGTGGGACATTTTTTTTATTAAAAGGAACCTGTAGTGAAAATGTACTGTATATAGCCAGAAAAATATTATGTGAACTTTTAAAAAAATTAAAGAAAAAAAAAAAAACATGAAAAGGACTTTTTAGAATGACTTTTATACCTCCAGGCAAAAATTATGGAGAGCCACTATTTTGGACAGAATATGACGAACTTTTGTTGATCGGCAATGGTGCATTGTGGGAGGTAGAGGCATAACTAACCGCAAGAGCGGACATGGGCTCGTCGATAAACGGTCACTTTACTGGTTTAATAAATGGGAAAAGATTAAAATTCTGATGTAGCAGGTTATGATTTGCAGTCCACATAAATAGGACTGAATCATAACATAACCTAAACGCCAGAGCGGACATGGGCTCGTCTATAAACGGTCGCATTTACAGACCTTGGAGTCGCCGTTACCAATAAACAGGAAGAGAAGCGTCACCTTTATAATAAGTGTTGACTAGACCACTGGCCCAAGGCCAAGGCAGGCTAACTTGATAATACTGTATCATGTAATTGACCCCAACTCTAGTTTCTATTACCTTAGATCTACGCCTGAAACAACATCCACACTATAGTCACTTTTTTCGCATGAAACTAAAACCACAAGGCGAGGCTGGATCGTCTTGTGCTAAATTCGACCAATCACATCTTGCGTCCAGCTGTTTTCTCTGTTGGAGGGTGATCCCACCCAAGAAGATAATGTATATGTACTTGTTTTATCAGATTGTATACCAGAATTCTCCATGCTGCGTGTGTTGGTAGCAGGAACAACAATTTTACTTGTGACTATTAGAATAAATGACACTGAGAAATGGTCTTACTCAGGTCATCCGTCCTCGGAGCTGTTCAATTAAAGATCTGGGAAGAAGGTAGAGAGAAAAAGACTTGAAATTAGGACATCTGCATTTGCAATATCACAGTTTGCCAGTCATTGTGTCATCCTCGTACAAGATCATTTAAATTAGGGGTTCCCAAAATTTTCAGTCCATTCCCCTTCAGACATTTAACCTGAAGCTGTGTACCCCCTACTCCTGCACACTAAAAAAAAACAATAATATAATTTCATATACTATGTAGAACTACAGTGAATTTTACCTATCCTGTTGTTGAATAATATATGATATTAATAATAATAACTACAATATTTGCATTTCCTGAAGAAAATGCAAGTGAGGCTGAAGGTGCTGGCTCACATCGCACTGCATTAGCTCATCAGTGTCATTAGCATTATCAAGCATTAGCCTAGCAATAACAATAACCTAGCAATAGCATTGACCTAGCATCAACATTAACTCATTCAGTGCCAGCCATTCTGAGATTTTCTACCCCCCTCAGTGTCAGCCGTTTTTGAGCATTTTGACTGATTTTTAAAGACCCACAGAATATTTGGAATCTGACACCAGATTCTGAAAGATTGAAGCCTCTACTTTCTCCACTTTTCAATTGTTTCTGGCTTGTTTCGCCACATTATCCACGAATTCCACACATGCTCTGGTCGGAGTGTGCGCTGCTGGGAACGTCAGCTCTGCACGTAGCGCCATTTTCTGTCTCGTAAACGCCTATTTTTCTCCCTCTGAGCTCTGATGAGCATGGATGATCTCACATCCAAAGGTGCGCTGCTACTTCCTACATGTCACTTTTTATTTTGCTATCTGGCTCACAGGCTGGGGGTATTTTGTACGCACCTCCACACCCCCCTTCTCCCTCCTCCCCCCGACACGCAGGGATGACCCGTTTGGCCCGGTTAGTTGATGGTTTTATCTCACGATCACATTATCAATAATCCACTCAGGTCCACACATGTTCTGTGTTAGTATGTGGTGCTGTGAGCTGCTGGATAAGTCACAATATCACTTCATAGAGCATAATCTCACTTCTTTTCCAGCTTCTTCCTCCTTTGCTGGGTAGCATCAGTGGCTAATCTCTCATCTAAAGGTGCACTGCTGCCATCTTCAGGACACAGTTGGTCACTACAACACCCCACAGCTTAGATATTGATGAGAGACCTCCGCCAGGTTGATTTCTAGTAATCCCCGTGAAAAAAATGCAAATGACGAGATATCTCGTCAATGGCACTGAGCGTTTGGATTTGAAATGACGAGATATCTCGTCAATGGCACTGAGTGAGTTAACATTAGCATAGCAATAGTATTAACTTAGCATTAACATTAACCTTGCATCAATATTGACCTTGTATTACCTTTATCATAGCATTATCATTAGGCTAGCAATAGCATTAGCATCAACCTAGCAATAGCATTACATTAGCCTAGCTTTAACATAGCAATATAATTAGCCAAGCATTAGCTAGCATTAACATTGACCTAGCATTAGCTTTAACCTAGCATTAGCATATCATTAGCATTCACTTAACATTAGCATTATCCTAATAATAGCATTAGCCTAGCATTAGTATTGACCTAGCATTAACATTAACTGCTGTATTTATATTCTAGTTACCAATGTTGTCATTGTTTTTAATTTTCATTCACGCACCCCCTATGACAATTTGCGTACCCCACTTTAGGAACCTAGGCTTTAAATTATATTTTCCAATCATTATCTGTTTTCAGGCTGTGTTTCAGGTTTTAGTTAACTTTATATAGAGACTATGGATGTTTGGTAGTATTATTCCCTCTGTTAGAGAAATCATGGAAAGTGAAAAAACTCCTTAAAGAAATCCCAGGTAGAGATTGAACGTCTCTAATGCTCTTATTGCTGGATTACACAAACAGATCATCTTAATAGTGCTGCTCATTCACTGCATCAGAAATCCTTTTTCAAACATGCAAATACAAACATATTACACCCATTTCCTCAAATCTTCTCATTGGCATCCCATCAAATTTGGATTTAACTTGTGGATTTCGCAGGCAGCTCTGAAAGGACTTTGACGGTCTATGCAGCTGTGGCTTACGTCGGAAAACAGATTGTCGTCTAATCGCAGAGATTCTGACTGTTCATGGGATGACGCATCCTCACCTCAGGTTACCTTTAATGGTGAGTGAGCAACTTCACATGATGCTTGGGTACCACTCGTGCACAGGTCTGTTTCTGTCTGTTAATCCACATACCTGACTGAAGTTTTACCTCAATTTTATTACATTTTTGGACTGCATTCATTCATGTTGAGTACAATATTTTCAACCAATTGTCTACCAAGCACCAACACAGTGAATATGGTTATTCATTTTGATTTTCTTGCTATTCTTTTATGTTTATTAGGGACCAGAAAGCCTATGATGCTATTCGTTTTTTGCATTTTCTCTCTTTCGAGGAAATCCAATTTCCCGTTCACGAACAATCACCAAATGTTGCATAAAGGTCCATTCCAATGCCAGAATGCCTCAGCTGCAAAAACAGGCCAATTGTTCAAAAGCTTTAATACTTATCAAACTGTATTAAAATTGCCTGACCATCACTGCTGCACAGCGACTATAATATAATATTACAGTATTTGTTACTCATCTAGCTGAGTCAAAAGGTTTGTTTGTTTTGTTCGGTAGAAATACAAAGATTTTTCAACCTTTTACTACTCAATTGGTTATTAGTTCACCCTCGCATGTAAATGGCAAGGGTTTGATTTCTTTATGTGTTCTTTGCATGTTAACAGTTTCCTCCAATGTTAAAACATGCATATTAGGTACTTGGTCATAATTTGATCTAAACGTGATGGAACAATGATAAAATAGCTCATCTGAACTATTATCCTATCCAACAACAGTGAAGTAAATTTTTTTTACTATACCATGTAAATGGTATAGTAAAAAAAATACAGGGATTATGTTTAGAACAACATTGCTTATTGACTCAGTTACATCCATAGGTTTTTTTTTAGTTTAAATTACAAAGTTTGACCACTAAGTCATTTACATTACAAAAAAAAGGTTTAATTTTCCTAAAAATGACTGGTATGTGTATTTTTTTTTTTTTCTTACAACACCAATAAAAGGAGTTTAATGTGTTTCTTTTGAACACATAATAAAAAGAGCTTTTTCACACATGAAATAAAAATTATTTAACTTAGTTTGTGTCTTTCAATCAATAATGATTGTACGTAAATTGTTTGGACCGTTGTAATCAAAATGGGCCAGTGCATTATTTATGAAGATCTACAGTTAATGTTTTGTATGACATTTGCAATTGGTATGAGGGCTTTCAAAAAAGTTAAAATTTGTTCTAACTTCATATTGGAAAGGATGATTTTCATTTTGCGAGCAATCCCTGACCCCGTTTTCCAAAAGGATGTTTGTCAAATTCCAACAGCTTTTTAAGATTGTAGAAGCAAGTCACATTTCTGCAATCCACTCCTCAAAGAAAAACACATGAATTCTGAATATAAACAAACGGCAGCAGCCTTTTAAACCATTATTGGGAAAAAACAAAAGAAATAACTTACCGTTGCAGTTAGAAATGTATTTGACTCCTATTGTTCCGAGTCCATTGAAATATAGTTTTCCGACAAGCGTTTTCTTTTTATCCTCCCAAGAATATTCAATACACTTGTTATGATTTAATGACCCATACAAGGCTTGCCTGGAAACAATTGAGGTTTGATTTACAATAAGCCAGAAGCTGGAGTGGTGCTGTGTTTTTTTCAGATGATATACCTGAGATGCAATCTGAGAAATTGACAAACACTTTCAATCCCTCGCATCTGAACATCCCCATTGTTTTGGCTGCAGCTTTCACCTGATGCATTACATAATGAATCTTTCACATGACTCCCAGGGCCTATATACAGCATAATTGTATCTCCTTATGAGATAAACCGTTCTGTATTGATGCTCTGACCTGCAGTGGTTTTATTATTTGGAATGGGAGGGAAGTGATTGATTAAAATCGTAGATAGGCAAACCGACCTTTTTACGACGTCGGTGTAATTTTTAATCTGTTGATGAACCAATCGAAAGGATATGAATCTTTTATCAGAGTAATTGGAATGCTGAATTAAAGCCAAACACAAAACACATCGTGAGGTATCTACAGAGCCACAGGCAGTAAAGAAAAAAAAAGTACAACATCAAACTTCTTAACCCTGCTCTTTTCCTTTCAGGCTTCTGTTGCAGCAAATGTAAACGGAAGAAATACGTCTTGCTCTTCTTATTAAATATAGCATTTTAATGAGAAATAGATTACTATATGAAACATTCATTTAAAATAAGCGAGTATGATGATCCCAAGGAAATAGCAAAAAGGAAAAAAAAAAGTACATAGGCAAGTTATTCAGTGAAAAGTCTCGAGACACATCCATGGGTACATGTACAGTAAGCAACACTGGTAGCATAATGCTATACGAGCAAAATGTGCTTGATTCATGGACTTGCAGGTGGCTAAAAAGGAAATTTCAATATACATTGTTATGACAATAGAAAATCCCTTCCATGGCAATGAATTTAATTAGATATGCAAGACGTTGTGTATTTTGTGCTAGTGTACTCAAACGAAGGGCTTTTATTTTATTTATGGAAATAGCCTTGGTATCCCCGATCAATACTGATTTTTCTTCTTCTTTTTTTTTTTTTTTTTTACAATACTGTTCCTGTTCCAGAGCATTGTTACAGTCACAAGATTTTTTATATACAGTGAAATTGTACATTGTCCACCTTTACATTAGGCCGTTTGTTGTATTTCCCCTACATGCAGATTCACATCTGAGGAGGTAATAAAAAAAAGGACGGATTCAGTGACCAAAGGTGGTTGAAATTTCTGAAGCTGTTTCAGTGAAACCCCTGTGTGTAAAAGCTCTCAACACATTAAAGGGATAATAACAGGCACTTAATAATAATAATAATAATAATAATAATAATAATAATAATAATAATAATAATAATAATAATAATAACAATAATAAACGTGTGATGTTTTTTGGTGGTTTCCATAATGTGTGGTCAGCCAATATATATATATATATATATATATATATATATATATATATATATATATATATATATATATATAATTATTTTTTTACCATAACTTTTTAAAATATTTCAAATTATCAATGACTGTGTAGGCCTCATAAATCAATAAATTGAAGATGATTTGTTTGGATAAAAAGATGTAAATGGTTGAAATTACCGCTCCAAAGTTTTGTTTTGATCAACATAGAAGTGTTTTTACTTCATTCTTAGTGATTTCTTGTTTTTTTTTTTTTTTTTTTTTTTTTGCCATGTGTTACCATTTTTGTTTTAGTTTATTCCCGTGATATTGGCCGAATTTGGACGTTTGTGTGTAAATCTCATTCAGTCTATGAAAACACCAGAAATAATTTGGGAACGTTTAGGCAACAAACACAAGAAATTACCATAACAATGAAGTAAAAATATTTCTTTGTAGCTGTTTAATGAAATCCGCATCCCACAATGCAATGCACCAAACTTTTCCAACAATGTCAGTAAACCGAGCATTAACAGTGGGGACCAAAAAAAAAACTTTCAAGCAATAATTTCAATCTTTTACATCTTTTTCAAGCAAATGAGACGTACACTATGTTTATATCTAATAAAACATTGTCGTTGTCAGCAGCCTTAAAGTTAATAACCTGCCATTTGTGTTTGTAAATCCATCAAAAATGTATTTCATTATTTAACAGCTAAGATTTATAATTATCTCCTTCCTTTAAGCACTTCAATGATAATGACTGCAAAACTACTTCAGAATATAGAGAAAAGTGAACAAGTTCCTCTCACTATGTCCTCCAGTTTGTCAGAAAAACTTTTTGAAGCCGAGGTTTTTGGGGTTCGTTTCAGTTACCGCAGCAGATATTGTCGTTAAAGTATAACGTTTCCAAGAAAGCAAACATTTGCATACTAACAAGCGCATAAATCAAGTCTGAGCGTTCTGAAAAAGATCTGTAACGTACAACCCTCGACCCGACGATGGGAGGAAAACTCATTAAGAGCAAAGCTCTGGCAATCTGACAAGCTGTCAATTGCCATTGTATACCTGAAAATAAGTATTCTATAAATGTTACCTTAAACACATCTTGGAGCACTAACGGTGACATAAAAATAATACCTTGTCACACTTTTTGTATTAGCCTGTACTGTAAAATGAAATTAGACGTGTTTTTAGTCAAATTAAGGGCTGAACTGATGTTTAGTTCCATATTCACCTATTTCAATCCTTTGTCCTAATATTTTTATTTAAAGATTAACCGCACGCCTTTGCTACTGAAGAGCAGGGGTGGACTGGCCATTTGGCATACCAAGCTTCGTCCCGGTGGACCGTCGACCCGAAGTGGGCCGGTCCAGTCCGCTACGTTTTATGTTGACGAGAGTCTAAGACCTCTTGAAGTCGCGTCATTCACATTGATTTTAAATGTAATCTAGTCACTGCAGTCGCATTCGGTGTGAACGCACCTTTGGTGTGTGCCACCCCGCGAAAGACAGGGGCGGGGAAGGGGGAGGTCTATGCAAATCCAGGGACACACCCCCCAAAACAGAGCGCTCTCACAGAACTCGTTTTTACAGGGTATTAAACCTCTTCTGTTGCTTATTTTATGTTATGTTTTGACCAAACACCAGCACAGATATACAGTATCATTTAGGGAACTGTTTTAAAAGGTGAAAAATTTGTATAATATGTCCCCTTTAAGACAAAGAGCCACATGTTGAGCATCACTGACTTAATAACGGCTTCTACGTGGTGTCGCTGATAATGTAGTGGGCTGGTCTGGACACAAAATTCCAGGGCTGATTTTTTTCCCAGTCCACCCCTGCTGAGGAGTCATAGGAATTGACCCAAGCTGTGGAAAAAAACACAAAGTTAACAAAACTATGGAAATCCATCAATCCATTTTAAATGTCTGCAGACTGACTGGTAGCTTTTACATCTTGAGGAAAGAGTATCTTTCAAAGTGTATTTTTGTGCCCAGTCTGAATGTTTTCTAGCCTTAAATTGGCTAAGAAGTAAGTTTGTCTTTTCCGATTGTTAGTCAGGGCGAGTCACCATTAGTGAGAGAAAAAGTCTCACCATTAAATTGCCCAAACAAAGTGTTATCATGGATACATAGGTAGTGTTTCATATTACAGGTAAAGATGATACAAAGTGTTAAACAAAGTTGCAGCTTCGTTGATGCGTCCAGCAACATGCAAAACGTTTCAAATTTCAATTCTCCAAAAATAAAAACACATTTAAGACATTGGCCATTAAAAGCATACAGATTAAAACACTGCCCAAATCATAGTTTAGCGTTGTTTTTTTTTTTTCCTTTTTTTTTTTTTTGGTACAACATAGAAATTTTAATGGCTTTACAACACGATAATTTCCAAGATCGTATATGCCCCAACTTCATCTTTCCATTTCATGTGCTCTTATTGAAGTCATTTGAGAGAATAAAGGAAAAAGACTCGTGAATGTTTTTTTTTACCCACTTTTATGAAGTGGTTAAAAACTATGTTGATCTTTTTGCCTTACTACTAAACTACTGTCTACCTAAGGGAAGTGTATGGCTTTAGGTTTTGTCTTGCAAAAGTGTCCGAATGATGAATATATATATTTTTTTACTCTTCTTGGTGCTTCGAAAAAAAAAAAAAAAAAAAAAAAAAAGCTCCACGAATTTTGCAGTCACAACATGTACGTTTTGCAAAGCTGTACAAAATAGCATTGATTGTTAAATCTTCAGACCACAATATTGCACTCACGCACCAGGAGGTACTGCCTTGTGAAAAAACACTGCTTGAATTTCAAACACGGGAAGAAGCGCTCAAAATGCAAGATTAGGCAAAAGACGGGGAGTCAATCTCGAATGACACATTCAATAAACAAACAGCAATAAGCTTCAAGCCCAAGGAAGAAAAAATAAAGACACAGATTCACATTCTCTCCCTCACATACACACACACACACACACACACACACACACACACACACACACACACTCACACACATATGTATATATAAACAGCTGGCTTTTGTTATTTGACATGACTATCCATTACAGCCCTGCTGTGTGCCGTATGTGTCAGAACGATGACGGAGTGCCTCATAACTCACAAAGAGTGATGCAGATTCACTGTGGGTCTGAAATGTAATAAAGAGTCTATAAGTAATGCTCTCACTACATACTCACTATAGGGCTATTTATTCTTTACAATGTATAAACATTTCTTTGTTATTAAACCAACCGTAAAGTCAGAAATATCTCAGCACATCTGCTGAAAGAATCTTATATTTGTTCTGCCCTTATGTTATATCTACTATAGCTTAAAAATGTGTTCTTTTCTTTTTTTTTTTTTTTTTTAGCAAAGAATGGCAGTTTCAGACATAATGTGTTTCCCTCAGAGTAAAATCAAGGCCTCTTTTCCCACCAATACATAGATTTAATATTTTTTCCTCTCTCTTTAAAGTTTCTCTCAGGAATTACTGACATGCTGGGGCAAATATGATACAGTCCTTAAAGTGTTTCCACGACTTCTCTCCATCTGCGAGATGAGTTTTTCAACCTTGTTCTTTACTATGTCTTTATAAGAATTATGCTTAGAAAGGTATAATTACATCAAAAGGCAGAAAAGGTCAAAAAAGAGAAACGAATGAAAGAAATGAAAATCCCCGTTATAGTTCGATTGTTGGGTGTTTTCGTTTTCGGTCGTCAATCCTTCTGGTAAAGTTGAGTTCAACAGAGTTTAGCAGTCAGATGATCTGATTGTTTCAGGATCTCTGTGCTGTACATGTCCAAGGCATGATTGACTCGGATCATCTCACTATTGTTGAGCTTGAGCCGATGCTTTAGCATACAAGAGAAGAGGTCCAGCTGTGGTTTGCCAGGTGCAGAAGGAGGCGCTAAACGGTTAATTCGATCCCTAATGTCAAGTAACAGGAGCATTACTGAAGAAGAGGAGTAAAACTGAGTCCCTTGCGTGTAGGACTGGTTAACCTGCTGCACGGCACTACGGAGCAGGTCGCCATTGAAGCGTAGGCTGTAACCAAACACTTGGATGTCAGAGATTTTGATGTAGATCTGGCGTTTGTTTGGGTCGCCAAGATCCACCGGGCCCTGTCCTGTGTCATTCCGGAGGCCGGTTGGGATCTTAGCACGGCTGCGCAGGTAAATGTGGACCGTCTCAAAGAAGGTCTTCCACCTGTTTCCCAACAGGAGAGTCCAGTTGAAGCACTGGGAATTCTGCAGTCGTACTTTTTCCCAACGTGGGTACCCATGTTCACCAAAGGGCATGCTCCAGCCTTCTGAGTGGCTACCGCTAAACGGGTTCACATAAACAAAGAACATCGGATCAATGCTGCTGTTACGCATCTGGCAGATCTTCATTGACAGACCGATTATCATGTGAAGATAGTCCATTCGGTTCTTGTTACTCTTGAGGGTCAAGGACATGCGCTTGCGCCATCGTGGGTCAAAGAAAGTCTCCAGTCGAATTTCGTTACTTATGAAAGTAGTATGGATGTACAATCTTGAATCCATTTTCTGCAACAGATATTTCAGCTCCAAGTCCTGAAAGTCCAGATCAGTTTCAAAGCTGATGAACTGCTCACTGCGCTCCGAGTCCACATTCTGGGGGTCACAACGACCCCTGTACAGCTTGTAGCCCTTGTTGCAGGAGCCACATTGTGAGATGTTAGCCAGGCTGCACATGGCACAGCTGTTGTTGCCACCTATGATACAAGGTATGGGTCGCTGGCAGAGTGTGACACCCGTGTGGCACACGCATGTCCTTTGGCTCTCCAGGAAGGTTCCCCAAAAGCCGTTCTCATTGCAGTAGAGGAAAGACTGAACCCTGTTGAGCCACTGCATCACAGATCTAAAGAGAAAAAGATAAAAACACATAACACTGTCAATTAGGTATATATTATACTAGTATATTAATCAGCTGATGCCATCAGTGATGTCAAAAACTAACAAACATTTGTATGGCATTTGAAAACTTAGAACAGTGATAATCAAACTTTTTTGGCCCAAGTACCCTTTATTCTTATTTCTGAATCCAAGTACCCCCTTTGTCCAACTACAACATTTTGCTTAGAAAACTTTTTAAAAACAACTACCGATATAGAGCATAATGATGGAATTGTCAAATTTGCTGTGACAGAATGAATGAGTGATAAGACACATTTTAAAGAATCTCATTTTGTAAATAAGTAGAAAGAAACAGTTTTTACTGCAGTGGTTGCCAACCTATTTTGGATCGTGACCCCATTTTGATATTAAGAATTCGTTTTTGGTCATGTTTGAGCTCAGATAAATCTGTTTTACAGCATTTTAAATGAACTAAATTCACAAAGTGAAAGTAGAAACATACAGTTGTGTTGTGGTTTTAATTAAAACATAAAATAAAAATTTTAAAAATGTAATTCAATTTTTTCAGAAATTTCAGGCAACCCCATTTAAATTCCAGGTGACCCCAAGGTTGAAAAACACTGATTTAGTGGCTCCTGAATAGATATATTTTTATCTGACTTAGAATGTAGCCTAATAACTACAAGAAACCAAGTTTTATTCAAGAAAAAAACATCTTTAGGAAGAAATTCAATGTCTCCAGCTGCTTTACTTAATTATCTCTACCCTATATTCTTATTTCCATGTCATCTTTAATCGACTGAGACTTTTTTCAAAATGTAAGATACAAATTTAGATTCTTAGATAAAGTGACAATTCTTATCCTGGAGTTCTTGACTATACCCTTGCTTGTCTTTCCTTGCCAAAAATATTTCAACAAAGCTCTGGCACAAAGTTTTGCAGCAATAACACTTCCATTAATTGTGTAAAGTGGCTGAGCTTACTAACGAACAAATAGCTGTTAGTAATAGCTCTTTTCCAACACATTACGCAGTATTGTGTCTTCAGCAGATGTGAAAAAAGCTACATACAAGAAAATTCTAAGTCTAAACCTGAGGGGAAAAGACTGAGGGGCGTATTCACTAAGATATAAAAGAAATGGTGGTAAACCAAGAGCGTCCCTAAATCCTTTGGTGACGCAGTTTCCTCACCTGCTGCGAGGAATTCACTAAGATTGCAGCAATGATTAGCGCACGTGCAGAAGTGGTGCAGACCGCTAAATGAGCAATGAGAAAACTAAATAAACAAATCATTTTTAGTTTTTTAAAAAACAACTTTTAAACCTAATGATGTTTTTTTTCCCCAAATTTAATGTGGCTTCTCCGTCAGGTCCTGTAACTTTGCTCTAATCAGTCCATGAAAAATAGTCAGATTTGGACAGAAACCGTCAGATTTGGACAGAAACCATCAGATTTGATCTGCCATTGATCTGAGTTAATGCAGCAACACAGTCTGTCAATCATTCTGCACCATTTGAAGATGATCTATTGACCATCATCCAGAAGGTCTGGCTCCTGAGTAGTCACGCATGCTCTCATTTGTGAATATTGTACCATGACACGAGAGTTTCACAGTCAAAACATGGAGAGAAAGACAAAGGAGCTCATCGGAGCTGTGTGTCCGGAGCGACATCCATGGATCTCTCCATCCATCCAGCATCCTCTCTGCACCGAAGCC
This sequence comes from Gouania willdenowi, assembly GCF_900634775.1. Classification (NCBI taxonomy): domain Eukaryota; kingdom Metazoa; phylum Chordata; class Actinopteri; order Blenniiformes; family Gobiesocidae; genus Gouania; species Gouania willdenowi. The sequence goes on along the minus strand of NC_041055.1, from coordinate 24,661,541 downwards.
ACTCGACTCCACACGCGCCGCTGCGGGTGCACGTCCAGCTTTTTCTCTCACACACGCACGCACGCGCACATTATTGCTTTATTTAAATTATTTTCCTATACTAGAAAGGTTAACTAGAGCATTTTGTCCCATCTCTGCGTGTGTGTTTGCACCTGCTTGTCAGTCGTACTATTTTCGGCGTATAAAACAATCACCCGCAAACAGTTCCTGGTTTGATGAATTGCATTGCGTCCACTGCATTCATTTACTTTCAAGTCCTTCTCCCATTTTTTTGCTTGCCTTGTGAGCTCCGCCTACTATACATATTCATTAGAGGGAGTGACGTTTGCAACGATTTAATACCCCAAACCTTTAGTGAATCTGACCCTTAGTATATTAGCAGGCTAATAAAACTTTAAAATATTTTGGATGGGAAGAGATTTTGGCTCAAGGACAAACTCTAGTGTACGCTTACTGTGGATATATTACACTTTAAGTCACTGCATTCAGGACACTATGGACAATAGGTCGATTATGATTGCCTTGCATCTAAATGGGTGTTTCATGATTTTTACTTTGTTTTTTTTTTAGTGGTACAGAAAGCAGAAGAAATAAAAATAAAAAAAAGTAACTTTTTTTTATGTATTAGTGAAGATAAAGCAGATATTTATTCAATTGGTTATTTAGTTTACAAGAAAATGTATGTTTTTATTGCCGTTTTTTTTTTTTTTTTTTTTTTGCCTAGTCCTTAAAGAGTAACTATGCCCTGTGTTTAGTCACAAACCACCATTCTCAGCCAATAGGAAAATATTTTAAAAAGTAAACAGAAAAAAAAGTGGTTGTGGTGTTTAGTTGTGCTTTATCTGGAAACAATGATTGATGTGACCTATTGATTCCTCCTCGTAAGGTTATTTTATATAAGTGTCCTAATAGATTACAGTTTTTTATTTGCAAGAGTGTGTTTGCACCTCTTTTCATTGTTTCAAAATGACTATCGTCTTGAGTTTGTTTTTTAACACTTTTAATGTACTGCGATATAAAGAAACATAATAAAAAGTAACACATTGCAATTAAATTTATACCTAAATATGCAGCTGCTTTAGTTGTTAGAGGATTTTGGGGTCTTTCTTTGGTGAGTTTGTCCGCATCTGACTGTGCATAATAAACAAGTTTTGTTAGGTTCAATGTAGGTTACATTCATTAAATTCATTGCATAACAAATATGATTTATTTAAAACTTCAGTATACTAAATTTAATTTATGTACTAAGGTGAATGAATGGCATACCAATTTTGGAAATTTTAATGGCGTGTTCCAACGTCCCATAATTATGTGATTAATTATTTAAAAAACTATCTTGATTTTCATCACTGCTAAACAAAATGCAATGTGCAGAAATTGGGAGTCTGTATAGGTCTTTAAAAAAAAAAAAGAAAAAGAAAAAAAGAAGCCAGAATGATATTGAATGAGTGCAGTGTGAATGAGATTCACTCTGCACAGCTCAATGTTGAAACAATACAGAGTGGCAGGTCCATGAATGTGTCACGGTCCCAACTCTGGGGTTTGATAGCTGAACTGAAGGGAAGCCAAATGGTCCCTTACAGAGGATCTCTCTTGCTGTCAGAATTGACGACGTGCCGACTCTTTACTACTGGGACGAGACAAGATGTTTTTCTACATCGTTGTCTGCTCCCTCTGCGCTGCCACTGGTGAGCCGAGGACATGCAGCAAGACCTCCCTGAAGTGGATGTCACACACCTCTAAAAAAAAATAAGGGATTTGTGCTATGTGGGGCATCCGCTGCCTCATCTCATGGACAGATGTTATGGCTGACCTCAAAATTTGAACTATTTCTTTCCTCTTACACTTAAGCTGGGTTTCCATTACAGATTTCCACAAAATAAAAGCAATATTTCTAAATGTTGACAAAGTATTATTGTGCTTTGAACTTGTTTTCATTGAACATTGTTTTGGGCTGCAACCTCCTAACTCCCATATAATCGCATCCCGCAAGACTTCGCTGCAGGAAAATGGACGCTCAGAACCTCCTTATAACACTCTGTATTCCTTTGTTGTTTCACATCTAATGTGGCAGTAACATTTTTTAAGTATAATGCTAAGAAATGTCCCTGTCTTCTCTTCTGTCTAAATGTACTGCGCCATGTTTTCTCATAGAGCTGTGGTCATGTGACCAGGTAAGTCACGTTCTGTGACGTGCAGTTGCGGAAAAAATGTTTCCATAGCGCTTTCGCGAAACATTTCTATATCGAAACGTCTGAAATTCCTTCTCATGAAAGCGGAACAACCTTTTAGCAATATTTGAGTTTTTTCTCTCGAAATGTAGGTGTTTCCATAAGCAGCTTTTATTGCGCTATTTAGATTTGTGAATTTACAAGGGTAAGAGAAAACACAGTTTTTGACTTATTGAATACGGACACAAGCTGGGTTTCCATTACAGATTTCCGCAAAATAAAAGCAATATTTTTAAATGTCGACAAAGTATAATTGCACTTTGAATGAGTTTCTAAAAAAGGTTGTTTTGGGCAAGAACCTCGTAACTTTCATGAAATCTCATCCCACGAGACTTCTCTGTAAGACAATGGACGCTCCAAACCTCTTTATAACACTCTTTTATCCTTTGTTGTTTCCCGTCTAATGTGGCAGTAATCATTTGTAAGTATAATGCTAAGAAATCTCAGGGTCTACTCTTCTGTTTACACGTACCACGCCATGTGTTCTAGGAAAGCAGTGGTCATGTGATCAGGATTTGTATTTCAATATCGAAATGTCTGAAATACCTCCTCATGAAAGCTTAGAAATCTTTTTAGCGATATTTGAGTGCTTTTTCAAATTTCATGTGTTTCCATTACCAGTTTTTATTGCGCTATTTAGATTTTGCGCATTTCCAAGGGAAACGGAAACGCAGCTAGTGTTTCCAGAGCACATTTCAATATCGAAACATCTGAAATTCTTTCTCAGGGAAGTGTAAAAACCTTCAAGCGATATTTAAGTGCTTCAGGCGTTTCCATTACCAGTTTTTATTGCGCTATTTCAATTTTGAACATTTCCAAGGGTAATGGAAACACATCTTTTGACTTATTGAATATGGACACACAGAGATGCGATTAAACAAACAATGTGTCGGCCGGATGCACAAACAAATAAACATGCTGCTATTTGCAGATACACACCCCGTGGAAGGAGGGAATGCTGCCACTCTTTGATAAAAAAACAAACCCAAAAAAACAAGGCATACTCTGATCTCACACACAATTATAGGTGACTTTCTTCTGTCAGAGACACAAGGTAACAGTTCGTCTTTCGACCACTTAAATAAATAATTCATTAATTTCCCTCCATTTATATTGTTACATCTCCACTCTGAGTAATTTTAGGGGGCGTTTCATGTGACAGCAGAGTACCCTGCATATTTTTGCAAAGTGTCTTTTTATAGTGGATAGGAAAGAGAAAAACAGTATTTCGTGTAGTGTTGACATCAATGCACATCAGTGCGGCTCTTAAGTCCGACTACGGTAGGTGGCGACAGATGTGTGCAATGACCTATCAAGAAAACTCCCAAAGCCAGAGGAAAAAATACAAGAGTAAGCTGAGTGCTTTGAGCAAGTGCAAGCCTCAGCACTAAATTGAGCTGATGGACAGAAAGAACCAAGTTAAAGAAATAATGTTAGATGACAGCTTCACTTTGCATGCTCCAGCAAGCAACAATAAAAAAAACCCAACGCATCACACCAAAAATAAAGGCCACCTTAAAAAATGTCTCCTGTGAGATATATCTTGCTATCTTGGGTTTTCTGCTAGATTTCGAGGGAAATTAAATCTAGAAATCTCTGTTCTACCTGACTGAGTAAATCTACATCTAATTACCAAACTCAACGGAAAAGTCCGATTTCTTTCTACCTACCTCTCCCGAGGCATCATGTGGTTAGGATTGTGGTGACAACGGATGCTGAGGCCAAAGAGCTTGCGGGCAGTTTTCTGGATCTTGAGCCGCTGGATCTCCAGGGAACTCTGGAGGAGTCTGTAACGGGCCTGGAGATCCCAGTCACTGCCCCACAGAAGATGTACACTGCTGATGGGGAGGAAGTGCGTAGAAGGCAGCCTCTTGAGGAAAGACTTGAACTCGTCTGGACAAGAAGTGAGACAAAAGCAGATCAGGAAACAGAAAAATGTGAATGAATGAAATATATTCTCGTGTATAACTTAGAACAGTGGTTCTCAAACTTCTTTGGCTCAAGTATCTCATTTCTCTTATTTCTGAATCCTAGTACCCTCTTTGTCCAACTACATAGTTAGAAAACAATTTAGAATAGAATAGAATCATTTTATTGCCATTGCACAACCAAATTGCACATGCCCCTCCCGACAACATCCATGTACACTTTAAAGATTCAAGCCAAACACACACAGTTATTGTAAAAACAACATAAGATACAGTAAAAGTCTGCATAAGGTATAAAAAGTTCATCAGTATAAAAGTGCATGGTATAAAATATTAGAAAAGAGACAAATTCAAAAAGAGATTATTATATTAGTAGTGATGCTGGTAAAAACAACTATAGAGAATGGAATGAATGAGTGATGACACCTTTTAAAGACTCTAATTTGTAAATAAGTGGAAAGAAAAAATACGTAGTGCAGTGGTTCCCAACCTTTTTTGGATCGTGACCCCATTTTGATATCAAGCATTGCTAGCGACCCCCAAAGACATTTTTTAGACTCAGGTTTTAATCATGTTAGAACTCAGATGTTTTTTTTTCTCTTTTTTTCCTGCATTTTAGATGAACTAGATTTATATTTCACAAAGTAAAATTATAGACATACAGTTGTTTACGAATGTGTGCTTTTTTAATCTAAAAAAAAAAAAAAATGATTACAAAAATTCAAAATCTATTTAGACTTTTCAGAAAATTCCGGTGACCCCACATGGTATCCCGACCCCAAGGTTGAAAAACACAGATTTTCTTGGCTCCTGAATGGATTAATTTCAGTTTTTTTTTTTTATTATTTCTGGTTATCTCACCTCTCTCTCTCTCTCTCTCTCTTTAGTACCCCCTGTAGTGCCATCGCGTACCCCTAGGGGGTACACGTACCCTTATTTCAGAAACACTGACTTATGGCACGTTCACACCAAACGCATCAACAGCGTCAGGTTTACATAGACAATATAAGTTGGACTTCTAGGAGCGTCGAGAGGTCCCGCCGCGCGTCCGACGCCTCCAACATGGCCGACCCTGGAGTAGGCATTGTTGAACTATTGGGGCATATCGCGGCGCGTCGACCAATCAGGAGCTTTCCCCAACCGTGAGGCACACTGAGTCGCACCAAAATACATCCGACCGGAAACACAGCCTTCTCAACACAATAATGTTCCCCACCACTTCACAGTCACTGGATGAATTATGAACGTAACTGATCGCCACAATATCATCCATCGAATAAACACTACCGGCAACAGAAAAGCCCCTCCCCTCATCGCGCTCCCTTCCCAACTTGTTTGGACGTGCGTCCCGAGCATCTTCTACGCTGGTGACAAGCGTCTGATTCAATGAGAACAAACGTCCAACTAAGGTCGTGAGGCATGATTTTGGTGTGAACGTAACATTAGGATAACACAAGTTTTTTGTATAATTTTCAAATTAAATTCCTTCTCTGCTGTAAAAAGCAGAGAAGAACTTTAGGGATGAAGGGCTTCATTAAAAAAAGCCTTCAGTTAATGGTAAACTGGGTGGACTGGACTCTCCTTGAACCATAAAATAGCTTCTCTAACCTTTACACAACCACTGCACTAATGCCTCTTTACACCATGGAACTTAATATTGGAAGGTTATGAAGGAAATTCTTCATCCACACTTTAAAATGGCTGTATTGTGTTGCAGTAAGAAGGTTTCACAGATGTTCTATTGACAGTCTTGTGACAAAAAGAACAACTGTGAGGAATGTAGAACAATTGACAAAGCACGTCTGCTGCTTATTTACCTGGATCAACCTGGACAGATAATGATTACGTTGCTAAAGTCTTTGTGAGGTAGACATTTGAAAACAAAACACTAACAAGCAAACTTATAAGAAAACAACACAAGCACTGCATGTAGTGTAGCTATTACTCAGAACTACTTCAAAACATGATTACGGCAAGAACGTGATTAACTTCAGGGTTGGGGTCAATTGAATTTTTAAATTACAATTTTGTCTTCAATTATCCATGTTCAATTATGATTATGATGACCAGCATTTTTTTCCAATTAAAATTAAATCACGGTACAATTATTATTTTCTCCTGAAAGTCAATTATAATTAGATTCTCAATTACTAAAATTAAAATACAACTCATCACAAGTAATGAGCTGTTAATAAATAAGCTAATAAAATGTAACCTTCTTGTGTTAGTTTTCTGTTATCATTTCTTAAATCAGCTGTAAAATACACTAAAACATATAATCTATCATCTAATTTATTTCCTATCTATCGATTACCTTGTTAGGCTTCCTAATCAATTAAAATATTGATATTAATATTTTTGGTATGGGCGTCTGAGCATTTTTTTTTGACAGTATACTCGTTTATTAATTTTTATTTTTAAATAGTCAAATGAAACACATTTTAATAATTTTTAATGACATATGTGTAAGTCATATAACTGCAACGTGCTTCCCCAATTTTGCGTTTAATGACATTGTAAATAACAGTTTTAATCGAATTTCCATGCCAATTTCAATTAAAAAAGTCATTTATCTCAACTCAATTACAGTTCAATTACAAAAACAGCATTATTTTTTTCTCACATACGATTACATCAAAATTGTAAATAATTACAAATTACATGATTAACATTATAATTGACCCCAACCCTGGCTAGCTTCATAATGTTTATGTGAAATATTATTATTTTATTGTTTCTTTATGACGTATTCAATATACGTATATTCATGAGCCCTATGAGTAATTGTCATTATACTAAATGTACTTATATTAAATAGCCTCATGATAATCATCCAAGGACTAAATGTTTTAATATATCCGATTCTGACCAAATCTAACGGACAAAACAAGCTTTATGTCAGCAACGAGACAAGGCAGATATCCCAACCCAAGGTACAACAAACATCCATCCATCCATCCATCCATTTTCTTACCCGCTTATTCCCGTTTTAACAGGTCTGCCGGTGCCAATCTCCGGCTCTCATAGGGCGCTTGGCGGGGGTACACCCTGGACAGGGCGCCAGTCCATCACAGGGCAACACAGACACAGACAACCATTCACTCTCTCATTCACTCCTTTCCAATCAACCTCACAGTCATGTTTTTGGATTGTGGGAGGAAGCCGGAGTAACCGGAGGAAACCCACGCAGCACGGGGAGAACATGCAAACTCCACACAGAAAGGACCCAAGTGTCCACCCCAGGGCTTGAACCCAGGACCTTCTTGCTGTGAGGCGGATGTGCTAACCACTAAGCCACCGTGCGTACAACAAACAAACAAAACAAATAAAAGGTTTGTCTTCTCTCCTAATTAATAATACAAATTAATTCATGTACAACAACAGAATATCTTCACTATATTTTAACAATAGTTAGCTGCTAATTGTTTTTGACAATCTCTGGTACATGTGAATGACAAACCTAAGGATTTTCAGTTTCAAAATTTCAAAATTTCCGTTTTAGTGTTTACTTGACACTGTTCGAAAACACTTTGCTCTTTCCTTTCCATTTCTTTACTTCTTTCCCTGTTTAAATGACTTTTACTGGCTTTCAAACTTCCAAAAATCATACCAAACATGCTAATTTAGGGTTCAAAGAGTCAACTAATGTCATTGGTTTCAGGTGATTTACAAAGTGGGGATGGTTACGTTGAAATCACACAAAAGTACGTTGCACGAGTGACGTTAGCCACCAATGCTAGACCCTCAGCCACCCGTATAAAACAGAAAAATACCAAAAAAATGTATGATATGGTCAACAAACATCTTTGGCTAAAGCACCCTCTTGTTTTGCATGAAAACCCACACACACTTGTGTAATTGTAGACACTTCAGCTATGACGTGTCACCGGGTAAAATGACCACCAGTTCAGCTAATACACCATTAGCTAAACCTGTTTTTGTACCAGTGCCATTTCAGATTTCAATGGTGTCATAATAATCTGACCCAGCTGTTCATCACAACACATTATCAAACACACTTCAGATGAAGCTCTGGTATAAGTCAATGTTTTGCAAATTTTACCAAATCACATTTTGCCCTGTTCATATTGACATTTTGAACATTTGTACCAAAAATGTAGCCAATATAACGTCAGTAGAGGGTGGCACACTTTCTCACAATTTTTATTGCTCAACCAAAGAATGCGTAACTTTCACAGATATCAGAAACTCAAAGAATGTAAAAATAAGTAAGGTCATTAATAGTCTATATACTAAATACGCTTCCCTAAGATAGTCGGACACCCCCCTTCTGTAACGTGACTCAAACACGGACAGTCTTTTTCATTTTGCTCTTTTTGTACTTTCTGCACATAATTAAACTGTACAGTTGACATTTTATATATGTATAGTTATATGTACATTGTTTTTAATAGATGTGGCTTGTATAATATATATATATATTGTTTGTATTGTTTGTATATCTGGAGCTGTAATGAAAATAATTTCACCCTGGGATTATCAAAGTATTTCTGATTCTGATTCTGAAATGAGTAAAAAGATCAAACACTATTCCTGAAAAAAGAAAAGAAAAAAAAAATGTCAACATTGTGAAAAAGGGTTCCACCCCTAAATGTGCAACAATTGACTCCATTTTTAGTAACGGATGCTTACAATGTCATTTAAAACAGAGCGAAAAAAGGGATCTGGCAAAATTTGGTGAAAATTGATTTGGTGAACCACCCTACTCTGTATTCCATTTAAACCACAAGCAAACACAATCACTACTCAAGAGATTTTGAATGGGATTACCGGTGTAAGCAGAATTGTACATATTATTTGACATGTAATCACCAATATTCCTGTGAAATACAGTAATCCCTGGTTACGTTCTAAAAATAACCCGCAATAGGCGAAATCCGCAAAGTAGTCAGCTTTATTTTTTACTATTATTATGCATGTTTTAAGGCTGTAAAACCCCTCACCACACACTTTATACACTTTTCTCAGGCAGGAATTAACATTTCTCTCTTGTTTAAACACTCTCAAAGTTAAACCTTCATAGATTTTAAAACATAAACCTGTTTTCAAACATACAGCACTTCAGAGTCACTGCTAGTGATCAGACATTGATGCCGAACGCATTCAGAGGCTTTAATGACGATGACGTCAGGCCGTCAACACGTACACCGGTCTGTTCACCAATTCAACCATGGAGTAGAAGCTGTGTGTGACCACCTGGAGCTGTATGACATGGCCTTTATAACCAGGACCAGACTAGGAAGGATTAGGCGTGGAGGAGAATCAGCGAGGAGGTGGTAGTAGCAGGTAAAAGTTCTCTCTATAGCACTGAGCTAGCATAGCATTAGCCGCTAATCACACCGGCTTTTTTCACTGGTGGTTTATGTTTATGAGAGGAGAAAAAGGAGCACAGCTCCTCGCTTCAGCAGGCAGTGAAACTCACAGAGTTGGATGTGTCGCTGGTGGGTGAACGCAGCATTAGCCAATCAGGACGCAGAACACAAAGCGCGTTCATACGCTGTAAAAAAAAAAATGCATCCAAAATTGCACTGTAAAAAAAAAATCTGCAAAACACAGAAGCCGCGAAAGGTGAACTACGATATAGCGGTTGACTACTGTATAGCGTGAAAAAGCAGGATCTTGTCCTCAAACATGAATGTGACACATTTTCGTGTCATGTTGGAGCCTAATTCTTGGAGAATGAGAGGAAAAAAAAAAAGAAAAAAGGTTTGTTTTCCATTTGTTTTCCGCAATCACAGGAAAAAAAAAAAAAAAAACTTTACTGTTTGACAAGGAAGCAGGATAAGTGCCAACAATGTAAAAATCACTAAAAAGGACCTTACAATGTTCCAATAACTGATGCAATTTTTTTTCTTACCCCAATGTTTATCTCAAACATACTTGGCAACACTATATGTGTTTTCCCTACTCCTTTGATTGCTTAGTATATACTATAAAATGATAATCTAAGTAGGTTGTTAATCATGTAAATTGATTTATCATGGCATGCATGTATTTATATTAAGATGCAATCCCTCGCAGCCTTTCAGAGATAGAGCACTTTCAAAGCGTAAGCATTCTCTTCCTCTGTGCCTTCAGACAGCTACTCTAGATTACTACCCTTACAAATGTGTTGTGAGCAGTGGGGGGGATTGTCCCAATGTCCCTCCTGCTGCCATAGACAAATCTGGCTGTGTGTTTGTCTCAGATGCGCTAGAATCCGTTGCATTACTGTAGTGAATGCTTAGCAAAAACCAAAGCATTAAAACAACTTCATCTCCCTGTACAGAGAAAAGAAATCATAAAAAAAACAGTAATTGAAAGAAGAATTCCAATACGGGAAAAAATTTAAACCCAGAAATAATGGTTCATTTGATCCAATTCATGAATGCAGGTGGAGGATGAAAAATTAAATTAACAACCCAATAGAATAATGACAATTTGGGCCATTCACTGACGTTTTTCAACTGAATCCAGATGTGCCTAATGTGCAAGAACACCTGCAATCCGTAATGTTTATTGGAAGGTAAGAAATAAGTATTCCTTGAGATGATTCAAAGCGTCGCTCCTCTCTACACTCCAGAAACAGGTGCACCTGTACATCAGGCGAGCACCCACGTACAGCTCTCCCCGAGACAGTTTAACAACATTAACCACACAATTGAGAGCTCTTTTTCAACCACAGCCGTGAAATGTCAGAATTCCCTTTGCTCGCCTCCAAGGCATGTCACAGCTCCTTTCCCCTTTTTCTTCAAAGAAGCCTGACGTCTTCACTTCCCCCGTTCTGAACTTATAAACGCCTCCATCATGCTCTCAAAGATGTCAGGTAACCACCACCCCCCATCTTCTCTCACTATAGATATCTTGCTTTAAAAACCTCCTACACCAAAATTTTAGAGAAATTACAAAGGAAAAAAAAGTGTTGACCATAAAATAAAAAAGAAAAGATTTGTATTTGGAAAACATCAAACTCAATGTAACTTTTCCTTTGTTTTTCAACCCATATTTATGCAAAATCTATGAGCAGTCAGTATATCATAAGGAACTAAATTAAATCACTCTTTTATTCAGGAATGCAAGAATGATTTGACATCGACAACTTTCAAATAAATGAAAACATAATGATGTTTTCACCACTCACCCTTCTCGAGTTCTGAGATATAAATGACCTAGATCAGTGTTTCCCAAACTTTCTTATCACAAGTACCCCATAGCTCATGTTATACATTATTTATCTGTGTCTGCATGCTCGTCTAAACTCTTTCCTGTGTCTCGGCCAACATTAACTTTAAATTTAGGCCTTTTTTATTCATTTATTTCTGATGTTTTGCTCATTTTACAGTTTGAACTTCACCTTTTGGTGTATTTTAAAGAGTTGTGTCACAAATTAATATTGATGGATGAGAAAAAAAGTGCGTGTGCATGTATAAAAAAATGAATAATGTTAAAAAATTAAACTGACAAATGTTTCTGTGTACCTCCTGAGAGGGATTCAATTACCCCTAAGGTTACCCCAGTTTGTGAACCACTGACCTTGATGACAGAGTGTTTAAAAAAAAAAATTAAATGTTAGATTTATAACTAATTAACAGTGATGATTTTGGTATGGAAATTCTGGTGGGGCCGCACAATATTCATGCAAGAAAATGCACATTATATGCACACCTATTGTGCAAAATAGCCTTTATAACACGTGTTAATATTCATATCATGTACAGTATCTGTAAATGTGCATAATTATTTACTAATGCCAAATAAAATGTGACAAAGATAACTATATTACTATCACTGTCACAAAATCCCATGGCACACACACACACCGTTTGGAAACCACTGCCTTACATACACCCATAAAACAAATGTTGATACTTTAAGGCAGTTGTGACACAACCCTCACAATAGGTAGTGGCCTAAACAAAAACTATCAAACACAAAGTATTAGTAAGTATTTCATCATCAGAATCAGAAACCGTTTCGGTTCACACAATAAAAGGAATTTGCTTTGGTGAGTTGGTGCAAACAATAAATATAAAAACAAAAAATAAGATGAGGACAAGTGTAACAGTGTAAACAAAAATAAATAAATAATAATAATAATAATAATAATAATAATAATAATAATAATAATAATAATAATAATAATAATAATAATAATAATAATAATGTCATAAAGAGTGTCAAAGAAAAAAAATAATCATGCAATTTCGATGCATATTTTGTAATAAGGTTCAATGTTTAAAATTGGGTTTTCAAACAAAAATACTATTGGGCCTAAATGTGTTACGAGATCAGACTTCTTGTATTTATTTGCATTAGAGATGTCCCGATACAACTTTTTCATTTCCGATATGATACCGATATTGCAGCCTTGCCTATCGACCAATACCCATATTGATTTGATATCAGCATGAATCATACATACATTCATTTTTTATTTTATTTTTTCTTTAATAAAAAAATAAAAAAATAATGACTTTGTAGTGTGGAATGTTAGAAAAGGCTTAATCAAGTGATGTTACTCAAACAGAGAACAATAGTCAGCAACAGTAGGTATGAGAAAAACTGACCCATTTAATATTATTAACCAGTTGGTTACATACATTTTAACCTTCAACATAATATCTACAGTATTCTACAATTGAATAAAATACATTAAAAATGAATATGTAAAAAAAAAAAAAAAAAAAAAAAAAAAAAAAAACAAAATTTGAATCCAATATTTGTTTTCAGGCTGATATCGGGACACGCCCATATTTCTCATAGTTCTGTGTTATGTGACTGTGTTCTCTCCCCTGTCTTTATCCACACGTCCTCTCACCTGTTTCCCATCTCCTCATTAACTCTTCTAATTAACCCAGGTGTGCAGAATGACAGTAGGTTCTAATCAGCCAATCGTAGCTTAGACTTTAGTTTTTGTGCTGAAAATAAACTGTATAATGTATAATGCCTGCTCTCCAGTCCAGTCTATGTCCTTGTGTCAGTTAATATGAGTACCAGTTACATTAGTGTGTGTGGATTCTTTCTTAAAAATATATATATATATTTTTTTTTGTATATTTTTTTTATTCTTTCTGGATTTTAAGCCTCTTTAGAGATATCTGTGACCAAAGACGACTCTCGCAACATAGCAATAACTTTCTTCCAAAGCACATAAATATATTTATTTGTAGCTGGCAGGGTTAGTTTGGACACTTTTTATATCATATCAATAATAGATAATCTTCCATCCATCCTTGTGCTTTAACTTTACCCACATTTATTCTTGTCTAACAATAAAATGAGGTGATTCAAATAAGATGAAAATATACATAATTGCACATTCTACTATATAATTATGGTTTGTTTTTTATCTTTTTATATTCCTATTGAGTTGATGCACTCAAAAAAAAAAAAAACATGGTTACTTTTCAAGCTGAAATTCACTTTCATCGTATTGTTACTGTGAGCCCAACATTGTCTATCACACACGTGTCAAACTCAAGGCCCGGGGACCAAATTCGGCCCTTTGGAGCATCCAATTTGGCCAGCAGGAAAGGTAAAAATGACAGAGAAAACATTAATCATTGTGTAAATGAAACTCAAGTATATTTTCGAGGGGGGGGTTCACAATTTTTCCGGTGCATATATCGCATAATGGAAGTCATTTTTAGGGTTAAACTTTTTTTTAGGGTTAAACAAAATTCTTACAAAATCTTTCAATTTTCCTCAAATTTTTAAGTAAATGTCCTTTAATTAAATTAAAATGGGTCACAAAATTGAGGAAATTTAAAGTGAGGATCCCAATGGGAGTGATATCTATCACCTATTCCTTATTGTTTCTTACTTATTTTATATTTAAACTAGGGCACAATAATGTTGAAATTACTTGTTTTCCAGTATAGAATGCGGCCCAGTTGAGATCAAATGGCTCAGTATTTGACCCTTGAAATAAAATTAGTTTGACACCCCTGGTTTATCGTATCGTATTGTGAACTCAACGTATCGTCCCACTTCTAATAAATGTTTAATAATTGCTTACCAGAGTGCTCAAAGTCTTTATAGGAGACGGCCCAGGACTCGGTCATCCCCAGTAGGGTGTTCTCCATGATCTGGATGTCAGTAATAGGACAGTTGCATTGTGGGTACTCTTCTGAGCATTGACAGATGCACTGGTTGTCGTGGCACACGTACTCCCCTTCTCCATTGCACATAATGTAGCTCAACGCTGACTGGACAAATTTCTCCTGCAGGTATTCTGGGAAAATGACCTGAAGACCTGCAACACAGACACAAGTAGGAAAGTAATGAAGCGTCTTTTCTCATGGTTATAATAAGTGTCCAACACTTTAATTAGATTTTTTTTCTAGCTTGGCGCGGGTTATTGGCGTGTTGCAAACAACTTGAATAGGTGCATATCGCCACCTACTGTATTGGAGTGTGTACATCTTGGTGCCATCTACTTCAGGTTAATAGATGAAAATAAAATGATGAAGATGAAGATGAAGATGAAGATGAAGAAGAAGAAGAAGAAAAGGAAGAAGAAGAAAGAAGAAGAAAGAAGAAGCAGCTTTCTAATTAATAGAACTGTAGACAATGCAAAGAAATCCAACTCACCATAATTTAAAATATGATTGTTCCTATTACCAAGGGCGGGTCTAGGAAATTTCGGCTAGGGGGCACTGCACGGGCACACACTCGGTAATAAGGTGACACACTGAATTTAAAATAATAAAACAACCACTTAAAATCACAGTTAATAATACCGTTTACCCTAAATTTCCCTCACATGTTGAAGCTACAAAACATGTTAAACATCATCAAACAAAATGCATGTGATATGTAGTTAATTCAATAAAATAGTTTATCATTTGTGTGTGGATTAAATGCCAGCTCCTCACTGCAACAACTTACATATAAAATAAATGTTTTCCTAAAAAAAAAAAAAAAAACACACACACACACACAATGCCTTTACATGTTTAAAGTTCAAATATGTAAAACTACTGCCACGACAACAGCTTGGAAAGTGAAAAAATAGGAAAGTGGCCTAACCTGATTTGAAAATTATTAGATTCCATGTGAGTTGCACAAGGTTGTAGATTTATCCCTGTTTAAAAAAAAAATGAAAAAAATGTACAAGCTACAATTTTATTTGTCTTTTGTGAATCTGGATGGGGTTGCACGTGCCACTCTGGGCCACCCCGTTGGCCCCACCCAAGCCTATTACAGAGACAACTATATTTGTATTAGTTACTATTTACTTATTCTCTGAAGTTTAAAAAAATTGTATTTCATACCAGTTTGTACTTGTAAAGGTACTTGTAATTATTTACATCGCGATATATCGCAGGTAGAAATTCCGTTTGAAAGTAAGTGGTCTGAAATTATATTTAAACACAGAAAAGTATATTATCTGCAGTGCATTGATAAATTAATACTGTGACAGAAACTTTGTATTCAGAGTAAGAACAAAAAGGAGAAAAATCAGAGCTGTTTGTCAGTGGGTGATACACATACGGTATGTGACCGCTACACTAAACACACACATGTGCGGGAAAAGACACCAGAATGGAAAAAGTGACATTGAAATGGGTGACTGCCTTCCCGAGATTACTTTTTGTCATAAGCACTGTTTTTTTTTTTTTTTCCTTCCTCAAAGCTCGCCTTCGTTCAACTTGAACTGTCGGTTCTGTTGCGTGTCGCTAGTGCTTTGACAACTCAGAGGAGTGATTGATGCCCTCTTTCTTGTGAAGTATCCTTTTTATTATTCAGCGATGAAATATTTTCTCCCTTTTTACTCGGCTTGCAGTGTGTCTGCAAGCATCCACGATATTAAAAGCATATTTGTGACACAGAGGCTTCTATTAATCTAAAACTGCAAGTACATACTGCATGTACCTTTTTTTACTATCATTGACAAAGATTTTATAATTATTCATGTCTAATCCAATTGATATCTCACTCTAGGATCTCATAAAATGGAAGTCTGGATAGCGAACAGTAAAGGCTTTTCTCTTCAGTCCAGGCCTGAGAAAAATAAATCCCTAGCTCTACAAGCCACTGGATTGGAAAGTAGCTAAACCGATTTTTCCTTCTTCTATGAAAATGCATCTCGGTGAGGCTATATTTTCTTAATAGGTTTCACTTGAGCACAGACGTAGCCTCGGCAGAGAAAATATGCAACCAGGAACCAGAACAAAACATGTTATTGAATGATAAATCATTGCATTATGTGTTTCCACTTGACATATTATTTCCACCTATGGGTAGAAACAAAATCCATTTATGCAAAATCAACAATAATGGGTCGAAAATGAAAGTAAAAAAGTAAGCAAATTGTTTCAAACAGGACACATGACAGTGGAGAGGAGTGTCAGTCAGGGTTTGGGTCAATTACAATTAGGTTTACAATTACCCATGTTCAATTACGATTACGTCCTCAATTAATAAAGCTCAATTACAATTACTCTCAATTACTGAGCCTGAAATAAATAACTTAATAAAACCTAACTTTTCTCATGTGTTAGCTTTCTGTTAGCGTCTCTTATGATAAAGGCTCCTAAATTAGCTGTAAAATACACTAAAAACAAATATCTATCATCTAATTTATTTCCGATCTACTGGTTACCTTGTTAGGCTTCCTAATTAATGAAAACATACAGTCCCCTCCAAGGTCAATTACTTTGTTTCAGATCAAAACATGACTATGAGAAAAATTAAGAATTCCAGCTTTTTTTTCATGGTATTTACATCTAGATGTGTTAAACAACTCAGGACACACCACCTTTTCTTTGAACCCACCCACTTTTCAAGTGAGCAAAAATACTGGAACATGTGACTGATGGGTGTTTCTAGTTGCTCAGGTGTTGCCTTTTAGATTGATCGCTTAAACATTAAATAGTTGTTGTTTTTGGCTCTGGGTTTCACCTGTGAAAACTGTTTTTGCTGTTAAACAAACATGAAGACCAGAGAGCTGTCTACAGGAGAAAAACAAAGCATTTTGAAGCTGCGAGAAAAGGGAACATCGCTCAGAGCTATTGCACAAACATTGGGTATAGCCAATACAACAATTTGGAATGTCCTGAAAAAGAAAGAAACTACTGGTGTACTGAGCAACAGACATCAAACAGGTCGGCCAAGGGTATCAACAGCAGTTGATGACAAACGTTGTGAGCGCTGTGAAAAAACACCCAAAGAGAACAGTCAGTGACATCACTGTCAACCTCCACAGGGCAGGGGTGAAGGTATCACAATCCACTCTGTGAAGAAAACTTTGAGAGAAGAAATATAGAGGCCGTACCACAAGATGCAAACCACTCATCAGTAGTACAAAGATGAGCCACAACAGTTTTATGGACTGATGAGACCATGATTAACCTCTACCAAAGTGATGGAAAGGCCAAAGTATGGAGATAAAAAGGATGCACTTATGATCCAAAACACACAAGCTCATCTGTGAAGCATGGTGGAGGTAATGTCATGGCTTGGGCTTGCATGGCTGCTTCTGGAACGGCCTCACTAGTCTTTATTGATGATGTAACTCATGATGATAGCAGCAGAATGAATTCTGAAATCTACAAAACCATTTTGTCTGGCAATTTACAGAAAAATGCATCCAAACAATTTGGGAGAAGCTTCATCATGCAACAAGACAATGACCCAAGACACACTGCCAACACAACAAAGGACTTCATCAGGGGAAAAAGTGGAAGGTCTTAGATTGGCCAAGTCAATCACCGGAACTTAACCCAATAGAGCATTTTACCTCCTGACGAGGAGACTGAAGAGAAAAACCCCCAGAAACAAACAAGAAGTGAAAGAGGCTGCAGTAAAGGCCTGGAATGAAGAATGCAACAGTCTGGTGAAATCAATGGGTCGCAGGCTTGATTCAGTTATTGCAAGTAAGGGCTATGCTACCAAATATTAAATGTTATTCACTTTAAGTTAATTTAATAATGTCTGTTCCAATACTTCTGCTCACTTGAAAAGTGGGTGGGTTAAAAGAAAAGGTGCTCGTGATGTAAACACCATGAAACAAAAGCTGGAATTATGAACCTTTGTCTCATATTCATGTTTTGATCTGAAACCCAAATGTCAGTATACAACAAAAAGAAAGGAATTGACTTTGCCGTTCCAATACTTTTGGAGGGGACTGTAGGTTTTAATATTTTTGGTGTGTGCATCTGAGCCTTTTCTGTGTCTGTATACCCTCGATTTATATATACAGTATATATATATTTTTATTTTTATTTTTTATTTTTAAATGGTAAAATGTGGGAAAGCTTGATTTTGAACATATTTGAATAATTGTCAACTACATATGTGCAGAACTGTACATAACATGATTCCCCAGTTTAGCGTTAAATTATAATTGACAATTTTCATAGAATTTTCATGGCAAATACAATTACAAAGTCAATTATCTAAACTCCATTACAAATAGAATTATGGCAGCAACAGCTTTTTAAAATTACAATTATGAATACAACGCAATTGTAATTCATTTTCAATTACGCAATTACAATTATAATTGACTCTAACCATGGTGTCAGTAGCGCAATCACCATTATCAAAGCTACAGTCTTTGTATTTTATTTTATTTTACATTCATTTTAAAAATAAAATGAACATAGATGATGGAAATTTGTCAGTGCAGTGATACTGTTTTGAACTATATTTAAGGCTATTATCAAGTCATATTTTTTGGTAAATTGCGTTCTCTGTTATGCCTTCATTTGTTTGATGAATTAAAACATATTTCAGACTCGATAAAAAAAATAAAAAAAAAGAAAAAGTGACAGTCTGAAGGACAAACGGGACAATCTCTAATAAAAGGTTTGTTCGGTTTTAATACAAACTTATGGTCTTGATTTTACTGTGATTTATGTGAACCAAACTTGCTCGTCAAACATTACGCTTATTAAATAATAGACAAGCCCTTTATTCTTCATCTTTCAGAGGAACTTCTGGCCCTCGGTGATGAAGGAAGCAGACAGAACAAGGGATGGTGGGAGTAAAGGGGATGGATAGATCATGTCTGACCACAAAGGACTTGGTTTCACGGGGGCTTTTTCTCCATCAGGCCTGTCTGGATCCAATATTCATTTAGCTTGATGTATTCCCGGGCTTGAAACTTTAATGTGATTTGTGGGGAAAAATCCAGATGGCAAGTTCACGGATCAACGCTGCTCACTGACAGTACTGGTGCCAGCGGCTGGGTGCACAATAACACCCAGTGCCTCAGCCCTCCCTCCTTTCTTCTGTCTAACCATAGCTCATCCACACCAACCCAACCCTACCCTACCCTCAACACACTCTGGCGGCTCTTTTTTTTTTCTCATATCAGTCTGTTGGTGACAGAAGATTGCTGCAGGAATAATTTAGGATGCAGACATTCAATTCTTTACTATCAACTTTGCAATCTCAGGTTTTCTACATTTCTAATCGGATGCTTTTCTGTCGCTCTTCGTCCGTCTCTGCACATATTCTCCATCGTCTTACCTCATCGCACTCGCAAAATACTCCCCGACGCCGACTCCAACATGGCCCCTTGACTTTTCTGCCATTGTCCCTATGTTCTCATACACTCCATCAATCACCCTTTGCTTTCCAATTTCTTCATCGTTGGTGGCTGTATTACACCAGCACACGCTGAGATATTAAAACATTTGTTGTTATGTCCTCTCAGCCCAAGTGCAGAAATGATCGAGCAAAACAAAAATAATTCCTTCGAAATGAGAAAGACGATAACAGCCCTCGGGCAAGCAGTGGATGACATACCCATATATACAATACGTGAGGGGAGAACATGCAATTTGCACACAGAAAGCTCCAAAGGCTCTACCTCAAAATGCAAAAACAGGGGTTTTGTTGCTGTTAGGTAGACGTGCAAATAATAAAAAATGTACAAGGATGCTGCCCAATGATTACCTTCATGTACTGTATTTACACTTCTTTGGCTATCATCTGAAAAAAAGAAGTTAAAGCTGCTGGATAAAAGTGTTTTTTTATCAGATAAATCTATAGTGTAGGCCTCATAGACCAATAAATTAAAGATAATATTCCCCCCGTAAAAAAGAGTATGTAGTGCGTTCACATTAGAAAGTATGAAAAGAATGAGTATTGCGAGAAATACCCGGATGTATACTATATCGGGACATAAGTATGCACGGTGGGCACACTAGTCATACTCAACCGCCCCATGATGCATTGCAAGCAGAATGTAAACTCAGTCTGTGACACCGGCTTCAAGCTAAACATCAAACATCCCCATTTTCAAAACAAAAGCATCCATTCTGGTCTTCCATTAGTTTTTTAACACTTTTGTAAATAGGGCTCTTGTTTTGAAGTTAACTAGTAGTTTAGTCAGTAGCACAATGTCAGGAAGAAATGTGTTTCCGCGAGTTTTATGAATCCAGTGACCACATGTTGATATTCTACTTGGTCACTTTCTCGCTTAAAATGTTTTCAGAACTTTCAAAGGTGGAGAATCAACAGATATTTAGCCTCAGTGTGTTTCGGGTTTTGCATCCTACATCCTGGGAAACTTGGAAGCATACGTCAGTGGAAACGCTCATCATCCTGATTATTCTAATCATACTATATGATATATATGTATATATTAGACAGTATATACACACTGAGTTTGTAGTGCATAGTACGGCTTATGCCATTTTGAAGACAGTTACTGTCTTCCAGACATTTTCAGAAATGTTTGGTGCATTGTGGGATCCTGTAGACAAATGCAAAAGATGGTTTTTACGTCAATATTACTGCAATTTTTTTTTTGTGTTTCACCAGATTTTTTTGATGCCATTTTTGTTCTCGTTTGTTCCCTGTGTAAACCTCTAAATAAACATTCACCATTGTTTTGCCGCAACATTGAATTTGTGAAAAACACCAGCAATGTGTTGGGAATTCACCTTGGCAGAATTTGTTTTGGGAAAACACAAGAAATCACTGTAAGAATTAAGAATGTTTTTACACTTCTATGCCTCCATCTACGGGATTCCAAATCCCACAATGCAATTAACAAAATTTTTCCAAAAATGTAAAAAAAAAAAAAACGGTGTTTAGTTTACAGTGTAGGGGTGTCAAACTCATTTTAGTTCAGGGGCCAAATGCAGAGCAGCTTGATCTCAAGTGGGCCACAGATTTTATGCTGGAAAACAAGTAATGTCAACATTATTGTGCCTTAGTTTACACTTCTACATATGCATAATCCATAAAATATGCAAGGAACTGATAATATCCCAACAAAAAATGATAGATATCAGTCCTGAAAGGAAACGTTTTTATTCAATTAGGGGAAATATTATGTAATAATTCAAGGATTTTGCAAGAATTTTTAGTTTTTTCAACTGTTTCACAATAAAAATGACTGCAATCATGAGCTCCTGCAAATATAGTTGAGCTTCATTTACATAATGATTCATGTCAGTTTTACTTTCTCCAGCGGGCCAAATTATATGCTCTAAGGAGCCGGATTTGGCCCCCGGGCCATAGGTTTGACACGTGGTGTAGATCAAAACAAACTTCTGAGCGGCAAATTCAACCTTTCATATCTTTTTTTAAGCAAATGCTCTTCAATGTATTGATATGAAGCCTACACTATGTCATCCAAACATGTCATCTCCAGCAGCTTTTATTTAAAAACATGAATCCAAGCATGAAGTTTTTCTTCCTTAACGCAACTGGGAGGATATAGACCCACAAACATTTCAATGAGTGCTAAAATTGGAGACTGTGCAGCTGAGACTTTGCCGCTGCACTGTGTCTTGTTTGCAGGAGCTTTATATTTACATAGGGATAGACGGGGAGTCTTCACTGAGGCTTATATCTGCGTTGGCAAGCAGTTGCCTGCTTATTGCGATGCCACGCTCCACCTCATAACTTACAGTTTCATTAAAGATTAATTGACCATTGTGTGGCTGCAATTTCACAAAATAATCATTACTTAATCCACTGGTGCAATAAAGTGCATTACTTCAATGGGAGCGATAAATTACCTACGGAAGGTTATGGTTGATGCGAAACCAAAGAAGTCTTTACCGTAGGAGTGTCTCTTTCTTCTCTGTCCAGGCCAACTAAATCCTTCCTGTTGAGAATGTAATATATGCTAAACACAAAACAGAGTGTATAATTTTAAGATTTGCTGCGTTTGCCCGTTTCATACGAAGCCTTCTCTTCTTTGGCTGTGAGGTAAAAGGTGCAGTTGAAGAAGCTATTTATCCACTTTTCATTTCTTAGCATAAATTGCTTTGGGTCTTTGACTGTGTGTGTGCATGTGTGTGATGGGTCTGACAGAAGATAACATGTTCCACTTGAGCTATTCTCAGCTCTCAGAATACGTTAGCATTTTTTAAAGTTGTGAAAAGGAGGTACTTAGCATTCCTAGGCATAATGTGTTGGTATGTCTGTCGTGGAGTAGATTATCGTAGATTATCATAAGTGTTCTAAACACACAGCGAGGAACAGCTTATGTTGTCATACAGGGCTGTCGTCGCAAACTTGTCTTGGGTTTTACATGTAAGGAATACTTTTTTTCGAACCTTTAAATCTAAAATTCCATTTAAAATCTGTGTACTGTTTGTTCTTTGGTTATTCCGTTTTAAAACTAAATTACCAAATAAACGGTGTGGTTATTTTGTTTTAATGACTTAAAACCAAAACAAAGACACAGAAAAAACACAAACCAGACAAGCAGCATTTTACAGTTTTAAATTTAGATATTCTGTTTGCGTGATATTTGGATTTTTACGGTAAAAAAAAAAGCATCATGTTTTAATCTTACCACAGACGGGGGCGGAATTTTTACTTCAAAAAAGGAGCAACACATAAGTCACATTACTGATGAACTGGTGAATTAAAACTTTATCAATACATAAATAAATCCGCCCCAAAAAATGGATTTTACGAAAAGCATGCACATGATATGTGATTAAAGGAACCAGAGGTGGTGTATTGAATCCTCTGGTTTCTTGTGGTCAACTTCCGTGTGGGTTGACGACTGTCGTTAATGGCTCACAGTATTAAAAAGTGCAAAATAAATATTTTTACTGCCCTGAAAAAAGCTGTGTAATTGTTTATGCAAAAGTGTGAAATCGTAGAAGTTCTAACATCTATTGTTCCTCACACCAGCCTCACAGTCGATGGTCAGTCACCTGTTTATTTGGATACTATTTGGACCGTAACGCCACAAAACAAAACATAAATGTGAGCAGCCATTACAAGCTGAAACATTCACAGACTGCATGAAAACATGAACAGGACCAGAAAAACTGCTGAAATAAATCCTAAACAGAGACCTGGTCCAGGACCTGTGGAGAAAAACGAGGTGCATCAGACTTCAGTTCTGGTTCTGTCGCTCTAATTTCCCTGTAAATATCCAAATATCTCCCAAACACAAGATTTTTCCATTAATATTTGAATCTTAAAACAGAAAAATGCTGGTGATCTGCTTGTTGTTTCTGTATTTCTGTTTTTGTTTGAAGCCAGTAAAACAAAAATAGCCACACCATTTATTTGTCATTTTCATTTGGTTTTAAAACGGAATAACCAAAGAACGAACAGTACATGGATTATTTTAGTGCAGCACAGTTTTTTTTTTTTTTTTAAATTTTAGATTTTGTGCCGTGGTTTCAGATGATTTCCTTCACGTGAAGCTGTGAAATGAAAATATTTCAAAGCAGACACAGTGAAAGAAAAAGATGATCCTGTTTTGTCGGAAGACGTATTAACAGACAGGAGGCTCCATGTGCACAATATGAAACATATTCTAATGCATCTTTGCAAACACTTGCAGACAACAATGAGTCTCTCACAATAGCTTTGTGTAGCGATGGCTTTCTTGAAATCTTCCCATTGATATTTTTAACGCACAAAACAAAGTGTGCAGGTGCAACAATCAAATGGAAGAATAAATTACTGATAAAAAGTCATGGCGTACAGTTTTCTGCCTCTTGGGAGAAAGAGAAAAAAAAAAAAAAAATGGCTAAAATTGCATGTTGAAGCATTTGTTGGATTGGAAAGGGCAGGCTGTCTGGAGTAGTTTATGAGCTCCCCATGGTGCAGGATTATTGTCAGTTTTGTTGTATACAGAACACACATCCTCTTGCACTTGATGGGTTGGAATAAAAAATGACCAAGTGATTACTTTTTCTTCTTCTTCTCAAAAGATCACAGCTTGGAATGATTGCTCGACTTTTCTTTCCTTTCAAATATCATCTATGAAAGACACATGCAAGGATTTATAGCAAAAAAAAAAAGGGGAAAAAGCGCAGCTCGTGTTAAATATATTGAAATAATATGTGGCGTCAGCATGTAATTAGAGATGTGTTGGCTGCTGGCTGCCTGTGCACCGTTCAAGCTGTTCCATCAGGGTCTGCCATGTGTCCCTGCACAGCAGTAGCAGTGTGCCTCAGATGGTGAGACACTCCAAACATAAACACACACACAATCACGTACATGCAATCATATACCGCCTATAAAAGCTTATGCAGAAAATCACATGTTTTACAAGAACCTCAGACAGGCGGGGAGACACTTGACAAGCAGTGACATTTTCATTTCAGCTCAAAAAAAACCCAACTGCCCTCAAAGTGTCATGATGGGCTGTGTTAACATTTCACATCAAAAGCCTCGATTGATCACAGAAATTTCATAAAACATCTGTAAACAGAGACAATGTTTTTGTAGAAGAAGGCTTCTACTTTGTGTACTTACAGCTCAAAATGTACAGTACTGTAGATCAGTGGTTCTCAAACATTTGAAAACAACTATAGAGCACAATGTCGGAATAAATGTTTGATAAAACACATTTGAAATAATCTCATTTTGTAAAGAAGTGAAATAAACACTATTTAGTGCAGTGGTTTGCAACCTTTTTGGATTGTGACCCCATTTGATAAAGATTGTTTTTCTTTTTTTTTAACTGCATTTTAATTTAACTAGATTCACAAAGTCAAAGTATATAAATATAGTTGTTCAAGATTGTGTTCATTTATCTTTTTTAAAAAGAATAATTAAAAATTTCAGGCGAACCCATTATAAACTCAAGGCGACCCCACATGCGGTTCCAACCCCAAGGCTGAAAACCACTGATTTAGCAACACTTGAATAGATTTAGTTTTATAGTTTTTTTTAATTTATTTTTTTATCATTTCCGGTCATCTCACGCCTTGGGTGGGACTAAGACTGACACTTCTCTCTCTCACACACGTACCCCCATTTGAGAAACACTGCTGTAGATAATATTTTACATGGAATCTTGTTTTTTTTTTTTTTTTAAAAAAAAAAAAAAACCTCATTCACGTTATCCATACATTTGTAGTGAATAATCATCTTAGCAACATGAATGTATCCTCACTAAGAGTGCTTTTCAATCTTTTGACGCAATAATCTACTGAAATGATGCTCTTACGTACATGATGGTGCTATTATGTCCTTCATCCTTTAATTAATGGCTGTCAAGGTGACAAAGTGGTTCGCACTGTCACCTGACAGAGGGACAGAATCTAAGTGTGTGCAACCACTGGATTAGTGGGTGTTTCCAGCTAGCAGGGTTGGGGTCAATTACATTTTTCAGTTACAATTACGTTTTCAATTACCCATGTTCAATTACAATTAAATTACAAATACAATGACCAGCATTTTTTCCAATTACAATAAAATTACAATTCATTTTTTATCCTCAAAAAGTAAATTACAATTATGTTATCAATTACTGAAATTCAATTACAATTAGGGATGTAACGATTCACTCAACTCCCGATACGATTCGATTCACGATACTGGGTTCACGATACGATTCTCTCACGATTTATTTTACAAAATGGGACTGTAGACAAATTTTTTTTTTTGGGAAAAAAACTAGAAAATACTGTACTATTTTCCTTTTATTTTTCATTGTCAAAATAATTCCTTGATAAACTATTCAAAACAATGCAATTTAACTAAAAATAAATCTTGAATTAAATAAATAAAGGAATAATACAAATGAAAATGAAGCCTATTAATTTAAATTCTGGTTCTATAATAAACAATGCAAAACTGCATAATAGTTATTTTTCTTTTTAAAAGTGCAACTGAAAATGTATTTTGTGCCTTAACAATTGGACTTTAAAAAAAAAAAAAAACCGTGATTGCAATGATTTACGGCATATTTGTTTGGTAACACAGTGGTCGGTTGGCATGCAGATATCTTGCAGTGAAGAAGAGAAGCTATGCTAGCAGACAGAGCTAATAGAAAAACGTGACTTTTACAGATATTCAAGTAATATTACAGATATTATTTCGGTGCTTAAGGGGTAATGAATCATTTATTAACATATTTAAGAGTAGAAAGCAGCCAGAAAGAAAGTAGTAGCAGACTACACTTGTGAATAGTTACTAATTACAATTAATCACAATTATTGAACCTGAATTAAATAACCTAATAAACCTTAACCTTCCTCTTGTGTTAGCTTTCTGTTAGCATCTCTTATGATAACGGGTCATTAATCAGCTGTAAAATACAATAAAAACAAATATATACCATCTAATTTATTTCCTATCTAATGGTTACCTTGTTAGGCTTCCTAATCAATGAAAATATAGATTTTCAAATTTTTTGTGTCAGTATACCCTTCGAATTACATATTTTTTAAATGGCAAAATGTGGGAAAGCTTGATATGAAACATATTTTAATAATTGTTTCACTGCATATGTGCAGAAATGTACATTGAGCTGTAACATGGTTCCCCAGGCTAGCGTAAATTATAATTGACAAATTTTTTTTATCACATTTTCATGGCAATTACAAATACAGAGTCAATTACATGAACTCAATTACAATTTAACTATGATTACAATAGCAACAGATTTAAAAAAAAAATTACAATGAAAAAAATGAAATGAACAGATTAGCTTCTCTTGTAGCATCGAATCTACAAGACCTGATGTGGTTTGATTTAGTGATTATAAATTGATAAGTTGAGCAAAATTGCTTTGGCAAGAACAAGAAAAAATAAATAAATAAATAAAAAATAAAAAAAAAATAAATAATAATAATAATAATAATAATAATAATAATAATAATAATAATAATATATCATTGATGGGGTAAAGACTATCGGACAGGAAAAAAAAACAAAAACATGATGCTAGCAGAAGCAGTAGCATTTAGCCGGTGGGAACAAACTGTGCAAAAGGAGAGATTTATATTGAAGCTGGCCAAATTAAAGCTTAGTTTTGATTGACCACCTCCAACTGAAAGCTGACTTCAAGGTCAGTATTGAAAAAAATTTCATCATTTATTGGGGGGTTTCAGCTTGTTTGAGAGTGGTAGCAACAAAAAAAAAAAGGAAAAAAAGGTGACGCCATCAAGCCATCCATCATGAAAATTGTCCAGTGTTACCAGTTTGTCTGAGAAGAAGAAGAACGGGGTCATGGTTTGATTAGGAAAAGGCTCGAATCAGCCCAATGCAAGTGATCGTATTGACACGAAGCTCATGAAACAACCACAGAAATAAAGATAATTATAATTTCTTTTATCTGTGATAAGAGTTGCTTCAGTGGCTTTGCTCTAGGGATCAAATAAAATAAATAGTGTCCCCCCAAAAAACTACTTTTAAACATGTCCATCATAAAAAAAATTTAAAAAATAAATAAATAATGAATTGGTATTTTTGTCTTTTCCATTAGGTTTACACTGTTTCCCCTGGAAAAGGACAGGCATAGAGCAACAAAGCAATGAGTATCTAATTCATCACTCACCGCATGGCTCGCCTACAGGGCTGGTTTAATTTATTTTCACTTCACCACTTTGAAAACTGTTGGCTCAGGCTATTCTAACATATTCATAAATCTTCTAAGATAGGCTCATGGGTCTTCCAAGATAGGCCGTTGAGAAAACTGACAAAAGAAAAAAAGAAGAAAAGAATGTGTTTGGGATTGAAGGAATAAAATTTGTTTTGCTTTTGTTTGGTAACCGATTCATCACGGCCACGTCGACCCTTTGGAAAGTTATGACGTGTAAAGGATCCAGAGCCTTATCTTTTTAGAACAAATGAGCAATTTTCACAAGCACGAGATGTCTTAATTTTTTACTCTAAGTGGCTAAAAATTCAGAACACTCAGAGTCTTTTGGTTTAAAACAACTAATCCTCCCAAAAACCAAATGGTTTTGGGAAAAACCTAATAATCATAATCATAAGAAGCAAGTTTCAAGTTCAAATATAGTGGCCTGATAGTAAGAGACGTAGACAAATGTCAGAAATCAAATCCCGGAAGAAGGAAATTTGAAAAATGCCCCATCTGTGAACCAACACTGTGGTTTCTTGAGCAAGACATAAATCCTCAATATGCTCCTTTGGCACATCACTGATAAAATCTTCTGATATATATTTCCATGTATGTGATCAAGAAAGGAAATAAAAATGAAACTGGATTGTGGATGTGCTATTTTTGTGTTGGTCTTGTGTATTTGGTTGGGTCAAAAGAATTAAAGGGTTCCTGCGATGAACCCGTTTAATACTAGAGGTTGAGTCAAATTTTATTGGCAGTGGCTATCCATACGGTTGCCGTATCAATATACCGACATTCTATCCATACGCAGTGCCCCTATTTGGCCAGTTTTGGTCACGTGACTAAGACTAAACCTTACCCTAAACTTAACCCTAAAAATTGTTGAGATATTGGGATATAAACTAACTCTAACCTTAAACTTAACCCTAACCGGGGATTTCCACTGGATACGTCTCCGCTGCTCCACGGCACCGATCCAGTTTTGCCCCGCTGTCCGGTAATCCCCACTGGTTGTGTTTTGAGTGCGCCAAGGTGCTCTCTGGTTGGACGACTGTGACTTCACTAGACAGAGGAGTTCTCACAATATTTATATAATCGTGCGAGAATGCAGTTAAATGTATGTGTTATAAACGCAACAATAAACAGAAAAACAGGTCTGTGTTCCTAACGAAGTAGTACAAGAAGGTTGGACTCTCTGGATTTGTCATAGCTATACTGCACCAGTAAAACATGAACTAAATTAAAGATGATGCAGTTTACACTGCAGTTACAGTATGAGAGGAAACAATATAGTGAATGTGATTTTGTTTTTACACATTATGACGTTTTGGTGATGTAGTTACTTGAAATATTATCTGAAGAGTTTTATTTTGAAAGGTATCTGGATATTTTATTGCGTGCTTAATTTCCTGTTTAGCTTAATTTGCTCTGTGCTGATTGATGCGTTGTGCTCCGGTGTCCGCCAGTAATAGAAGCCCTGCATATATCTGGCGGAGGGCACCGGACTACCGCAGCTGGGAAGGAGCAGACAAGCACCGCAGCGGATCCAGTGCATAAACACATAGACTAAAGTGGAAACCTCTCAGCTCCGGTGGCGCGGCGGTGACGTAACGCAGCGGAGCCGCATCCAGTGGAAATTGGGGGTCAGACGCTAAGTACTTGTACTTCGATAACCGTACCAGTAGCACCAGGGGTTGTCTGTACATCAACCGCACAAATAGACACTTTCAGTTTTATTTGTCCTAAATCTTTGTCAAACAGCTAAAAGATACTAAGAATGCACAATTGCTTGACAACAAGAACGTACCTGTTTGTCTTTCTTCATTTATAATCTTTATTCATACATATTGAGACAACGTCAGACCATTGTCAGGTCAAGGCTAGATTGTCTCATCAATGAACGCCATTTCCAGCAAAGGTTTTTTGTGGAGAACAAACTGTATTTATACAGATTTACTGGAGCTGTAATGCAGTTTTCTAAGTGGTCTTCAAAGAGTAGGACTCCATGTGAGTCCTCATGACGGAGGACAGCATTGGAGGGGATCCAGATCAATATATTCTGGTAGGGTATACGTTGACTGTGAATTTGTGTTTTTTGAAATCATTTGTAAGACTTTGTAAGGTGAAATTAAGAGTTTATGTTGGTAATTCTTATAATGGGAAGCTAGTTAATTAACAAAAAAGGGGGTGGGATTAAATTAAAAGTATTGTATGTACTTCCTCCCACTCCTTTATGGAAATGCAAACTTAATTGCTAAATTGTGTAGAGAATCTTTTTGTTTTCTTTGTTTCTTATGATATGCTGTTTACATGATCAAAATCAATAAAAAATAAATAAATAAATAATAAAATCAAATAAACTGATTCTGGATCAGTTTCGACAATCGGAAAATCCCCATCTTCAGTCATTGACAAAATTTTAAAAAATTTATTTTTTTGTTTGTATTTTTTATTAAATCTGACTCAGTTATGTCATGTTGGTTCCTCATGTACCCCACGGAGTTTCATCCGGAATGCACATTTCATCAATATGTATTTAAAAATTGGGGGTCCCATACATTTGGACCTACTATGTGGTTATCAATGGAGATGGACATTTCTTAAAGTCCTTTAAAGTGTGAATGATCATGGTATCATAACCCAGAATCTACGTCACATCCATAAATGTACACGTAATCCAAAAAACACAATTGTGGTAAACATGCCCTTAAATGTACCAATATCTTTTTGAAGGGAATTTATTTTGGAAGCAATTTACCAGCTATTTAAATCTTTAGATTTCAGTGATTCCATTTTCCCCTGACATGGCTTGGCATTTCAACTGATGGCAGGTCTCTGAGTCTGACCATTGGGTAATTACTGAACGCTCCACAGGTTATGGGGCACAAGTGTATATCCTGACCTTTAGAGGGCCAACAGACAAAAGCCATGCAGGAGAAACCATATTACCACAATAATCCTTCACACAGTTACAGAAAACATTGACACTCCTTACAGGAAAAACTGGACAGAACCAATATGGTTTGTTCTGCAATATAGAAGTAAAGTAAATGATTAAAAATTAGATTTTCTTTTACCTACTATATGTCAATTCCCTCTTTCATTTAGATCTCATTGCTCAAATAAGCAATTCTTTTATTTCTGAGCCCAGGGGGCTGAAAGTGAGAATTCAGCCGCACAACCAATAGTGTATATTGGATTTCTGAGCTCCAGTATGGAGAAAGGACAAACAGAAAAGAAAAGATACCGTGGTCCCCGAGTGTCTCAAGCCTCTTCATTAAAACTGAATGAGTAAGAAGAATGGGACGTGGGCTATATCTTTATTGTTTCAGAGATATCGTTGGAAAGCGTCTGAAGCCCAGCTGCTATTTCACACTATAGATGAAAATCTTTCTGTTTATACACTTCCTAATAAGACGCCAAAGTCTATCCTGTTTACTCGTAATATGTGTCTTTTTTAACAAATGTTTGTCTCGTTTGACAAACATGAAAAAAACGTCAAAGCTAAATACACCTCTCCATCCATTCATCAACCTTTTATTATTACCATACTTTTTCAATAAAAGAATCACAGCTTCTAAAGTATCATTACGTTTCTACGGAAGCGTATTGCTATCATTTGAAAAAAATGTTTTGGTTTTTTCAGATTTATTTTTTTTCTTCATTTTTTTTATAGTGCTGAGATTAAAAACATGTGAATAATTATATATGGTCTGTAATTAATTAATCTAATTAATCTTTTTTTAATCATAAGAAATGCCTTCAACTTGAGATATTTTTATTTAAATCACATTATTGTGGCAGATCAAAAGATTAGTATATAACAAAGTGGCTTTTTAAAAATTATACATTGTTTTTAACAGACTTGGAGCCATTTACATTCCACTGTATTTGAGACTAGTGTAAAGGACTGCTGACACCTTTAGTTTAGAGTAGACCATCAAGGGAAATAATGATGTGTATTCATGTCAATCTCCAAATAATAGAATATACAAATGAAATAAAACATTATGGCTCTAAACCCTGTCATCTTGTCCAGTTTTGGTAACACGGCGTGCTCGGGGCATGTTACAGTTAGCACGGTCCGAGTGTCCACGCTAGCTGTGCGTGCTAGCTGCTACATGTTTAGCATTGAGGTGCTAGTGGGGGCTGCAAAGCCCCGGTCATCTGCAAACTCTTTTTTTGCTAGATTTGCGCACAATTAGGCTTTTGTGTTTGATCCAGTATTTTTAAAAGCCAGAATTAACGCAAACAAAGATGAGAAACTCAGCAGTCTACCATCTCTGCATCAGTATTATGAGTACACCGGGAACTCTTAAAATGAGAAATGTTTTGCACTGTTTGAAGTGCTAAAAAAAAAAGAAACAATTAACGCCGTTATTTTTTTTCCTGTTTTTTGTGCACATTTTTTCCCTGTTTTTGGGACTGTTTTTTTCTGAGCTTAGAGGGCTCCAAAAAATAAAAATAAATAAAAAATACTCTTGAAAAAAAAAGAAAAAAATTAGTCAGAAAAACTGAAAAAAATAAGTCTCAAAAACAGAAGAAAAAAATGACACCGAAAAAAATTAAAAAATGACTGAAAAAAAGAAGAAAAAAAATAATCAGAAAAACTGGAAAAAAACAAACAACAAAAAACAAACCAAAAATATTAATTATTCAGAAAAAACAGATTTTATTTTATTATTTCAAGTGAATGCAATACATTTCTGTAGGTTTCTGAGATTTAGATTGATAAAAAAAACACATCTGTGTATATATGAATATATATGTACCATTTATATCATTAAATGACCGTGAAAGTATCAGGGATTGTTTAAAGAGTGCAACGTACATTTCAACTGCGTTTAAGAGGGTGAAAAAAAGACATCTTGCTTTGAAAAAAGCAAAAATTAGTATTTACAAGCTCACTCCTAAAAAGCCCCTGCTGTCTCAATTTCACCTTCTAAACACTTAACAGGCAGAAAATCCCCTTTGTAATCAGTTCCTCTAACAGATTTTCATTCCCAGTGTGTTTATCTGGTAAGAGGGTAAGACAACACATTTTGCTATTAAAAAAATAAATAAATAAATAAATTTAAAAAAAACAAGCTAATTCCCTGGGGGTACACGATGGCACTACAGGGGGTACTTAAATGGGACATATCATGCTAAATCCACTTTTTTAGCCATTAAATACATTTTGTTGTATATTGTATATATAGTGTTTAGAAGTACAGAAAAGTTCAAATTAGTCTCTTCAGGTGCTCCGTTGATATCTTTATATTCTGTTTTGGTCATATTTTTCAATCTGTTTCGATTTTTCTATTCTCTATTACGATTTTTGAACAATAACGTCACAGTATTTACAGCGGAACTGCCAAATTAGGACATCGACTCCAGGTCCAACACTTCGAGCAATCCGCCATTTTTATTTCTCGCTTTTATTTTGTAGTCCAAGCTCAAGGATGCTGAAGTTACGAGAGGATAAGTCAAAATGTTGGGTTGTTGGATGTAGTAACCCACACGCTTCATTACAACGTCTCCCAGCATCAGAACCTTTTCAAAGTGCCTGGTTGAGTTTTATTTTTTATAGAAATGTACCCACATCTGTGGGTAAGGTCATTTTTGTGTGCGTGAAGCACTTCAAGGATGACTGCTTCTGCAACCTCCGCCAGTATAAAGAAGGATTTGCAGAAAGACTTTGTCTGATTGAGGGTTCAATTCCTTCTATCTTTGGAGACGACGAACAGAGCACTTTGGTAAGCTGTAAATAACGCTAAAAAGTGTCATGATAAGACGTCCCTGTCATTGTTTTGTTAGCATTAGCAGTTGCACCGTCTTCATATGTTAGCGCTGTGTGCTCGTTTTAGATCCTTGATGATATGGCCTACGTGGTTTAATTAAAGTCTAAAGCTTTCATTAGTCATTTCATTTTGCCGTATTAAAATGCATTTTGTGACGTTAGCTTGCCGCTAGCTCCGTGCTTGTGTTAGCTCACTTGTTAGGGTTCTGCATGTTCATCATCTACATTTTCATCTCGCTCCGCCGGGTCAGACTCTGGCTCGAACATGTAAAGCTGGATGGACAAGTCTTCTGTTGTTGACGTTTTGTAAATAACGTGTGAATAAACATTTTCTGCGCAGCTAAGCAATCGTATCTCTCCGAACAGGGTGGAGTTGAACCAAGTGTCACCTCTGCAACCTGGAAAGGGGGCGGGGTATGAAGTGTCTCATTTGCATTTAAAGAGACCACACCAAAACGAGTTGCTCTCAGAAGCACATCAGAAAAGGGGTAGAAAAGGGGCCTGTGGAGCTATAATAATGAGGAATTCAGACCCAAGCATTGCAGTTCCGCTTCATATAGACCACAACTGTATGATTTATATGTAAAAAGGAAGGATTTAAAGGCATGATATGTCTTCTTTAAGCGAGAGAAAGTGGAAAATTAACAAACGAAAAGTTTAAAATAACAGGGCTGTATAATATTTATTTTTACTTAAAGTAATAATCATAATAATGATGATAAATGATCTTAATTAGAACATGAACTGAAAATACAAAGGTCCACACCAGATATAAGATAACCGGAAATTATAAAAACTAGAAATACATTTATTCAGGATGCGATAAATACAGTTTCATTCCACTTATTTACAAAATGGGATTCTTTAAAATATGTGTCATCACTCATTCATTCCATCATTATGCTCTAAAGTTGTTTTCTCATCGTATTCTAAGCAAAATGTCGTAGTCAGACAAAGAGGGTACTTGGGTTTAGAAATAAGAAAATGGGGGGACTTGATCCAAAAAAGCTTGAAAACCATTGCCTTAAAGTAGCCTACTGTATATCAGAGCTGAGAAATACTCAATTAGGTAAATAAAAATGAATAAAAAACAACAACTAAAGCATTAAACTACACAAACTTGAATTTAGTGGAGTTTCTATTATAGCATCTTTATTTGATCATATTAGTGTCAGGCTCTGCATAATAATACAACTCGTTTAGTTTATAGACATAAACATTCCTTATCTAGATTTAGTAGGTCTAGTTAAAGAAATTAATTTTTCCATAATTGTGAAGAAGCAGTATATTATGCAAATAAAAATAAAATGAGAAATAATTATTGTGTCAAAATGTCCAGCATATCAATATAAGTTATTGAAGTGTGGGTAAAACATCGAGTTTTAGCAAGAAAAAAAAAAAAAAAAACATCTAATTCAAATTTAATGAAACTTTTGAAGCTTTTGAAGCTAAAAATCGATCCCATTGTACGCCCTTACTGGATTATTAAATCTGTGTACCCTTCGTTCTTTAGTTATTCCGTTTTAAAACCAAATCAAAATAACATATAAACAGTGTGGTTATTTTGTTTTTATGATTTAAAACCAAAACAGAAATACAGAAAAACCAAAAACCAGATAAACAGCGTTTTTCTGTTTTTTTTTTTTTATATATCTACAGGGACATTAGAGCGAGAACTGCAGTCCGCTGCACTTCGTTTCCCAGGTCCTGAACCAGGTTTCCTCACACAATAGGACTGTTAAGGGTTTATTTCAGCAGTTTTCTGGTCCTGCTCATGTTTTCATTTAGTCTGTGGATGTTTTAGCTCGTAAAAAGCTGCTCACGTTAAGGTTTTGTTTTGAGGTGTTACGATCCAAATAAACTGACTATCGACTGTGAGGCTGGTGTGAGGAACAATAGATGTTAGAACTTCTACCATTTGACACTTTTGCAAAAAAAAAAAAAAAATATACAGCTTTTTTGAGGAGAGTAAAAATGTTTATTTTGCAGTTGATCATAAGAAACGAGGAGCACCAGTAGATTCATTACACCACCTCTGCTTCCACATATGTGCATGTTTTACGTAACATCCATTTTTTGGTTTTGATTTACTTATGTATTAATAACGTTTCAAATCACCAGTAATGTGACTTAATCCGTTGCTTCTGTTTATGTCCAGACCGGGATCAAAAATCCGCCCAGTCACCAGTTTATCTAGATACTATTTGGACCGTAACACTGTTTGGTAAAGTTGGCAGATATTCACAGATTCAGACTTCCAGCGGTCGTTCTGTGTGGTGACATTAAAACATATGAAGCTATTGTCCTAGTTTCCCCCTAAATTTCCAAATATCACACAAACAGAACCAGATTTGACTTTAAAATTGAAAAAACGCTGCTTGTTTGGTTTTTCTGTTTCTTGTTTTAAATGAATAAAACCAAAAAACCAACCCGTTTTTTCAACTTTTCAATTTGGTTTTGAAATGAAATAACCAAAGGTACACAGATTCTATTACTACAACAGCAAACAGCTTTACATAGTGGCCTACAATTGGATATATATTTCATTTTATTTTTAAAGAAAGACATCATGTCCTTCAGTCAATGAGATTTCAACTGTTTTTCAAAAATGTGAATGAAGAAACCCATATCTGCAAAATAAATCAGTGTGGTGAAAACTAAACCTAGAATACTTTCTAAAACCAAACCGACTGGTCAAACCTAATTCGTTTGGGAGCACAGGAGAACAAAATAGTACCGTAATATGTTCACCAAGATTTGGTTTGACCTGAACACACAGAAAAACAAAAAAACTGTCTTCTTTCAGATTCAGGAGGACACAGCAGGGCGGTGGGGACGGAGGGTGAAGTGGTTTCACAGCTTGGGTGCAATCTTGCTGTTTGAAATTGTCTGATTTTTTTTTTTTTTTTTTTTTTCTCCAACCAAGCTTGAATCAAAGCTCCAAGTCGCTATTTTCTAGATGTTTTGTAAAACCTCAGAGAAAAATAACAATGTGCATGTTAAGGAAATCCTTTTAACATACACGTAAGTTAGCAAAACAATATTAAGTCATGAAGGCTTTACTTTACTTTCCCTGTTACCATGACAACCTAGTCATAGTAGCGAGTAGAAGATTGGCTTGTCAATCAAATCTAATGAGAAAAACAACCAGTACGCTATATGTAATACATTTGCTCATATGATGATAATGTGTGTGGTATTTTTCTTGATTCGTTACTTTTGAACAAACACTTTGACCCTTGTTAACGACCTTGTCTCTTTTTTATTTTTTATTTAATGTATACGTGGTTGCTTTATTCAATAAAATCTTATAACCCAGTCCAACCCGTGTATAAAATGTGTTTATTTTTAGTTAATACAGCTTATCCTATCTAATGCACGTGAGCTAATCATCTTGTCTGAGATTAAACAAGTACAATACAAAAAACATGTTTTTCTTTCATAAATTACACCTTAAAATAGTCGACTCTCCCCCACCCCTTCCATTGTACTACCCTGACTCCTTCTTCCTTGTTTCCTTCCCCCTCACCTTTTGTTTCTTACCCTTCTGGGCTGGTGATGGTCACAATTATGCAATAAAATAAATTCATTTATTTAACTGCAATAATAAAACATGCATAGCTGTCGCCAGAGGTGACAAGTAACTAAGTACAAATACTTTGTTACTCTACTTAAGTAGTTTTTTTCTGATATTTTACTTGAGTATTTATTTTTTTTGGCAACTTTTTACTTTTTTAAACAAATATCTGTCATTTCTACTCCTTACATTTTAAAAATGTGAGCTTGTTACTTTTCAGACCTTGTCACTCAAACTAAACACGTTACTACCAGCTTTTCAGCTCATCACGACTCGTTCTCAGACCAAAAAGGTACACGTTTCCATTCCAAAAACGTGGAGAACATGATTCTCTTGAGGCTAAATGAAAAATGTTCGTCGTTTGAGCTTTTTTTCTGTTAAACAGGTCACTTAGTTTTATGGTTAACATTTTCAAGTTTTCAAAGCTTCAAAGTTTTTTTGAGCATTTGCCTTTTTTTTTTTTTTTTTTTTTTTTTTTTTTTTTTTCTCATTTTATCTACACATTGTATTTATTATGAGTGCTAAATTCTCCAGGTGTTCCAAGGTAACATATTTAATTCATTCCCATGTACCAGTTTTCTACAAGAATTTACTGTGTTGAAAACCCGGTCTTATTATTAAAACATTTGTTTTACTTTTTCATTTTTTACTTAAGTACATTTAGTTGCATTAACTTTTTTACTTTTACCCAAGTAAGCGAGCAACTTCAATACCTTCACCAGTCATTTTTTATTCAAGTATCTATACTTTTACTTGAGTACAGAGCTCGCCAGGGGACATCACGAGGAAATTAATTATTGTGTTATTTCTCATTTATTTGTGATAAAATGCAATAACTATCCATTCATGTTCCATTTTGTGTGCGGATGATGACCCGGAAGTGTCACCCAAATATGAATTTTTGCGTTATTTTGCAATAGTATTGCATTATTTTAAAATAGTTAGTGTTTTATTACAAATTATTGCAAAATAATGCAATAAATAATTTCCTCGTGATGTCCCCAGGCGGGTGCCGTGCTTGAGTACTGAAGACTAGTATTTTTGCCACCTTTGGCACTACATATAGTGTTGACCTTCAACAGCATGTGCAGACAAAAGGGAACAAAAACAAAAGAAAAACAACATAAATTACATTAATACAATGGCTTTCAAAACCAGTCATCACTATACATTCTCAAACTCTGTTTTTATATTTAAATTGACAGCTCGAAATAAAGAATATAAGAACATTTTCAAAAGTAAGGGTTTTAAAAACCTTTTTTTTTTTTCTTTTTTTTTTAGCATTTTAAAATTAGCTTAAGTGATTTGGATGGTCAACTGTCCAACTAAGCAAACTAAAGGTTTCTGCAGTATTCCTGCTATAGATGCAAAAAATACTTTAAATAGAGCTTTAATTACCACTGAAATAATCCCAAAGCACTTTACAATATCAGCCACATTCACACGTCCATGGTGACATACAATGCATGAGCTAATCTACCAATGGGAGGATCTCAGTGTCCTTGTCATATTATCATATTATTTTATTTTAATTTATTTTTTCAACCTGTGTGTCTGTGTGTTGGACAGGATTTGTATGGGGTGGGAGTTTTTTTTTTTTTTTTTTAACTTTGTAAAAGCACTTTGAGCTGCATATTTTGTATGAAAAGTGCTTTTTATAAATACAGATTCAATGTATTTGATTTAAAACATCAACCGTCCAGCCTGGGGATTTAACCCCCAACCCCTCAATTCCACTGGAGGGTTGTCACCTCTTGATTTAACGGAAATCAACACAGGGATGAAATAATGAATGAAATCAACACACAGAAGGTGGAGCCTAACAAATACTTCAAAGCGTTTCTATTCCTGTGCTTTCCCTTGATTGTCCTGTCATCTCAGCAAATTTGAATCACCTGTCCTGCTACGCTACGTTTGACACCGAGAAGATTCACAGGGTTATTTTTAAACCAAATGAGATTGCATCAGAGTTTAAAGTGTGCTTCTTCATGCTCTCCTTCAGCTTCTTTTGATGTTGGGATGTTGAGCCATTACCTCATTAAAATGGGTAAATCCTGCATTTCCTTGAAGCTGCTTATTCATCAAACTTACTTATTATCCTGCATAATGAGGTAATTTGTTACTACGGTAAATCTTAGCAACACAGCGATACAGTTAAAATACAATACTGTGCCAGGCTGGAGAGCAACTATTTTATTTTTTGTTTGGTTTATGTAGAATAAATAAATAAATGAATGAATGAATTAATTAATTCAGGCATTAAAAAACCACAATTAAAAAGTTTAACTAAAAATAAAATGTTTCATTGGTAAAATGGTGCATTTTACTAAAAAAATAAAAGTTTAATGATTTGTCCATTTCAGCACTGTAAATAAATACCAAGCACAGTTAAAAAAATAATCCATATTTTGAGTTATTTAGGATTGTCTGTTCACACAAACATGCTGTATTCACAGATGATTTGCTCCCCCTATTATTTTATTTATTTATTTTTTGACAGCTGACGGCAGTTATGGCACTCTAACAATAAATGTGTAGTTTTTGTAGTTGTGCGTCTTTGCTCTTTTGCAATGCGCGTGCACAAATGTAGAGGCGTGGCTTTTGGGTAGATTGGCAGAGGCAGGGGAGGAAGTAGAGCTGTTGAGGGCGGGACATCGAGACGTTCTCTGTGAAACTCCGGATAGCAGCTTTAAAGGTCCCATGTTATGCTATTTTTCACCCATCTCCATTTGTTCTAAGAACCTCAAAAACACAGTATTTAAGGTTTATTTTCCCAAACTTGCCTGTTTTCCAGAGTTTTAGCCTCTGAAAAGTCACTTTCTGACTTACTCTACACAAACTTACTTATGCATATTCATGAGTGGGCGTGTCTATAGACGGGACACTGACTTCCTCCTGGTGACGTAGGGCCAGAGGACGGCCCACCCTCCTTCCACCCACTCCGTAGCTGAGCTCATGCTGCTTTATAAACACGAGACAGAGCGTGGGGGCGGGGCGTTCACCAGTGCATACATAGA
Source organism: Gouania willdenowi (assembly GCF_900634775.1). NCBI lineage: Eukaryota > Metazoa > Chordata > Actinopteri > Blenniiformes > Gobiesocidae > Gouania > Gouania willdenowi. The sequence goes on along the minus strand of NC_041055.1, from coordinate 24,621,242 downwards.
CTGTAGAAAATACATACATAGCACTGTGCGAAGGACGCTGAAATGCTCACCTTCGTGGGTGTGTCTGTTTACATGTCAATCACGGCAGAGAGCTTCCTGGAGGCGCGGCTTCTACAGCTCAGTGCCGCGTCAAATTCGTCATCAAAGTGGGAACGCGTCATCAAATTGAAGCGAGGTGTTTGGGCTCACCCTGCAGTAAGAAAGGAGCAAATCACCCTCTAACTAATGGTTGAGGGAATCAATGAAAAAAAAACACTTTGGGCATGTGTATGAAGCCCTAATAGCACTTTATCATGTTTAAAGCACAGAAAAGTTGATTTAGGTTAACATGGGCCCTTTAATACCTGCAGTGTGAACAGACGTAACAAGCACTTTGAATAGACAACCATGAATACAGTGGCTTGCAAGGAACAAACATGAGTAAACTGATTTACTTTACTATTTGTATTGCGTTCCCAGTTGTTTTACAATGTTTTAACATTATCAATATGCTTAATGTCTTTTTGGAAGCTTTAAGTTGACTCGGAAGGCAGAGGGGCGGGGCAAATGATACAAAGTGCTGCACCCTGCATAATGAACAGGAGGGAGAGACACAAGAAGACTGACATATTCGAACACCGAGTAGACAGCGTAGGTCATGGGAAATGAGAAAAGGTAAATGGAGAAAAGTTTGGTCACATTTTAATGAAGTGACTGAAGCATTTTAACGTCACAAAGAACAGATACGGCAGCAGTCCGTCCATCAGTGACAATAACTGGACCTTTTGTTATCATCTACGATTTTAGCGGACTGCTTAATGTTTGGTATAAAAATAAAACCAAATAGATAATAAGTATTTCATATAACTAATGTTTTGCTTTCATAAAAACAAATCTAAGGAGACATGTCTACTGTTTTTGAAATATAGTAAGACAGAGAAGGAAAGTGATTATTACGTTCTGTCGGACAAACAGAACATTCAGTGCTTCAAAAATATGGAATTATTGAAAGTGCTTAAAAAGCTGTCATTACATTCACTTTTCAGATATTTGGACGTTTAGTTTCCAGTCATTTCATTAGAAAGCTATAATTATATTAGGCTCTCAACTAAGTACAGACGTTGTTGTGCTGCTTCTATTCCTTTTCCTTTAAAATTAAAGTAAAAGTTGTGTTTCCCACACATCCCTCGTTTCTTTCATTCCAGTAAAGTGGTTGTGGAAAATAGATTTGAAAAAAGTGAGCACTAAGAAGTAACCCGGGCAACGATCACAAAAGTTCTGTGCACCCCTGATTGATAGTATTAGTATATCATAATACTAAAAGTCACCATCATTGATTAGCCACTTTCAAATTGATACATCTGTTGCAAGGTGATGACGTCATTAATACATGTATGGATTTCTGAGACATCCACAGCTGTATTCTGTATTGTAGATGACTCATAGATCAAAGAAGATGGCAGCTCCCCCTAAAACTAAATAAAATACAAGTTTTTGTGCTCCATCACTGACGACATTTATGTCATGCTCCGAGCCATAATCCATGTAGCTGTATGAAACAGCCTCGCTTACTGAAACAACAATAAGGCTGGTTACAGCACAGCAGTCTCCTGGCACTGCTGACTGATGTTGTGTTTTACTTACACAGCACAAAGTCACACTAATGATGTTCAAGCTTCCAATCATCTCATCGATTCCAAACAAATGACAATATGTATCAGTTAGAACTGTACAATGATTGGGTAAAAGTGTTTAATGACTTCTCAGAATGTGTTGATCAATCAATACAAAGTAGAGGGCTGTCCACAATGTAAACACATCCAACACATACCAACTCATTTAATGTCACAGATCTTTAAAAATAAGTCTCTTATTCCTAAATGTCAAATGTCAAGCAGGGAGTAGAGAAAATTATTTCAAAGAAATATTATTTGTGAACAGAATACACAATCTACAGCAGGGTTGGGGTCAGTTGCATTTTTCAATTACAATTATGTATTCAATTATCCATGTTCAATTACAACACCATTAAGGTGACGGCATATTTTCCAATTACAATTCAATATACAAATACTTTTCCCCCCTGAAAGTCAATTAGAATTACATTCTCAATTACATATATTCACAATTACTAAGCCTGAATAACTAAATTAATAACCCCATAAAATATTTTTATGTCACTTCCCAGAATTTCTTTTCTAATTCTTTCAATTTTTTTTGCCTTGCCTCCGAAATGTGGGTGTTTTTCCCACATTTTTTCTCATTTGTCATACCTTACTGGATGTTCAACCCAAATTAAAGGAGCATAGGGCAGAATCTAGAAATCAGACTCCAGCCTAGACTATTTATTAAGAGCCTTAAAAGACATGGATATAATGAAAAGTGTGTATAGACAGAGGCATAAACATGCGGCCTTTCACATGGACACACACGAACTTATTAAACAAATTCTAATTACATCACAATTGTAATTAAATATCAATTACGCAGTTACAATTATCATTGACGCAAACCCTGATCAACAGGGATCCAGTATATTGGAGCCAAGAACCAAACAGTACTAATGAAGAATGTTAGGCAATGACTGTGTAATCCGCAGCCTTAGTGACTCAAAGAGTAAGTCAATTCAGAAGCTGATTGAATTCCTTGGCAACAGTGGAAATGAGTATGAGAAAAATGATCCTGCAAACACAAGGCTCAAAGTTAATCAGAGTGGGTGGTGGTTGTGACCTTTTAAGATAATGTACATAGACTGAGTGGACATTCTTTATCTAGAAGTACTTGACTGGTGGTAGAGCGCGTGGCACTGTAAGTGGGAGGGTGAACCGGCTAGGGCGTGAAAACCAAAAACCAAAAACACGGTCATTTGTTGCTGGTCCATTGTTGAATGTTGAGGAAAGAACAAACGAAGGAGAAGAAATGTTCTGCGCGCTCGCTTAGACCATTAGTCGAGACTCTCTTTTTCTCGTTTCTGTTTGTTTGGCCCGAGAAGTCGCTACCATAGTAACGACGCCCTTAAGCAACTAGCCAATGCAACTGCATCAAAGGATGTTTGGGGCAGTTCAACAAGATCAAGGTGATAAAATTATCAGATGTTTGCAGAGTCCAACTACTATAGTGAGTCTGAATCCTGGTGTAAAAGCAGAAAGTAAATACCTATTTGGGTCCATACACCATATCAAATAGGATATTTACTTAGTTATTTTTGATCTACAATACCAGTACCTACGCTCTCCATTTCTTCCCTGTCTACCTCTTATGCAAGCTTCTTTCTGGACCATCTTTTTCTCTCCAAGCACAAACTGCACTCTCCATGTTTTTGCAGAGACAACGTGGCGAGGGACGCAAATCACAAAAGTGTTTGTCTGTCTGTGTTAGATGTGCAGCAGACAAATGCAATCTCCAGAGAATACCAAACATAATTTCTTACTAAACATGACAAATCCCTTCCACAGTGGCATAAGGTATATAACGGAGATATTAAACCATTGTTGCAACCCATGGCTTAACGTCTGTCCAGGCTCATGCCCCAAAACAAGCCACGCTAGAGAACTCACTCATATGTGCTGTCCCTTATTAGAGAAAAAGAAAAGTAGCGTAACTTCTAGATAATCTGCCATCTTGAGAAGAAGAAAAACATTTGAGGGTTGTACCGCCTAGCCCGAGGTTTAGCATAAAAGTATTTGCAACTTCAAAAAGCTGAAGAAATGTTTAAAGAAGAAAGAAACTGAAAATAACTTTGTTGGCAAAGAAGATAGAGACTAAAGCGTTTCTCGACCTTGGAAATCTCCTCACCAAATTAAGTGAAGGACAATTGCTTCAGAAAGTTGAAAGATCAGGTTTTTTTTTTTTTTTTTTTTTTTTATCATTAATAATATAACAAAATTAGTAATTTGGCAAAAATATATATTTTAATTGAATGCAAAAGTCTGGGACAAACCTTTCCATTTGGGCTATTATTAGGCTAAAAAAAAAGACATCTTTTCCAGGCCTGTCATTTGCCAATAAAGAACTAAACTGGTCTTTAAAGCACAAGGGTAATGCATTTGGTGCATGAGAATAAAACTACTCTCAAAACTTATGAAGCTTTGAATTGGAGTCAATGGAGGACTTAAGTGTTTCTTTGAGGAAACACAGTTCTCTGATTTTTCCAGATAAGTCGAGATCACCTTAGAAAGAGAAGGGTATGTGCTTAGATTGAGGGGAAAAAAAAGACTTTTAATATCTTCTTCCAGCTTTAAAAACATCAAAGAACGTACTGCTCATCTCAAACAATTTGACCACCATTAGACAATCTTTTTTGATTCCCCTCCCCCCTTCCAGTGTGGCTGTCAATGCATGTAATTCCTTCCTTGTACTTAATTGTCTCTTGTTTGAGGATTAAAGACTGGGATATTATTCTGAAGCGAACAATACTACTAATGAGAAACATGTGCTATTGGCATTCCTGGATGTGAGGTCTGTAAGATGACTGCTCGCATTGAGAAAGCCACCCATGTACTGTATGCATGTTGAGTACACTTCCATGAATCACAATCTGTCTAACAATGATAAGAATAGCTACACTGTGTTTTAGTTATCTAATTATACGTTGCACCTGTATTATGAATATTTTCTTGCACTCAATGATTAGATTGCACAGCTCAAGCAACTGTTTTGAATCCAGTCTTTGATCAAAGCTTTAAAAGAGACTTAAGAACGTAATGATACTAGAACACAAGAGGATATCTATACCAAGGAAATCACGTTTTTATGCCTGAAGGAAGACTCAGGAGCAAATCTATACCAAACCAACAACCAACTCAAAGAAAATCACAGAAATTCACTTCTTCAGAAGATACAAAGTGTTCTTCGTTTTTCATGTATGATTGCAAATAATCTTGACCCTGAGAATTTCGACCCCCACTGACTGGATGTCAAGTACTTTCAGGCAAGCAATGTGTACACACATGATTTGTTTACCTTGTAGATGGATCTTGCTTTCCGGGCTCTGAAGAAGGATTGAGCTCACCGAGTCCAGATTGTCATAGCTACTGCATCCCAGAGGCCCCGTTCGTGTCTCCGTCACCTGAAAGAGAATTAAGGCTTTGTGAGAGCTGTGATTCAGGGGAAGCTTTACTTTGTGTGTGGGCGTAAATGTGCAAAGAGCTGCCTGGACAATAAGGGCACAGATGTAGTAAGGAAGTTGAGAGTTTTTGGTCTTTGTGTCAATAATTAGCATTTCAAGATTCATTTGTGAATAATTCATACATTGATTTACAATGCACATTTGAAAAGTTCATTCAAATATATTAATTTTACTTTTGTTACCATAGATATGACATTTTACTCTTTTTTTTTTGAGTGATATAAAAAATTGTATTCTTCCAACTAAACCACCGACTATTTCTCCTAAATGTTATGGATGAAATGGGTGATATCTGAACTAACTGCATGTCTAAATTGCCGAAGGAAGTATATTTATTGCATTCATAAATTACAACTTATAATAAAGGCATTCTAGCAGCAACTGAACTATCCAACATTTTTGGTAGATTTAAAAAGGATTTTTAAAGGGAATCAATACGTATAAACTTTTTTTGCACATTTAATCATGAAAATGTTAGAGCCCCTGTTTTGCTGGTGAGATTTGATTGATTCTAAATCAGTTTTTACATTTTTTTTCCTGGTTACATAAAACCTAAATAACAGTTACTGTTTCCATTGTGTAATTTATAATAGTTTTAGAGCAAATTTTTCAATGATGTTGACTTATATACAGTATATATGTATGTTGTGCACAATATTTTTGGACAGTATTTGCCAAAAAATTTAATATTGGTCGTCATCTGTATTGGTTTTTTCACCGATATTTTATTATTTATAATAATTCTTTAAAAAACCTACAAAATAATCCAATGTTTGCATTAGGTTGACACTACATGTAGTGGAGTCTCTTCTTGACAAATATGCATGTTTTTACCTGCAAAAGCAACTAAACTAAACCACCACCAGCCCTCCCTATGGAATGGCTATGACAAGTTTTGAGGAAAATGCTTAAAAGGTGGATTTTTTTTTCCACACCAATATTGAAAAACTTATATGTGCTGTTGTTTTGAGATGTGTTAAAAATAAATATGGCACTTTTTGCCATAATTGGTTGAGGTTGAATTCAACCTCAACCATAATTGAGGTTGGATTCGTTTTCTTATTTTACACAGATGATGTTTTATGTGGAATACATCCAGTGGGCCATTGCAGTAAAAGTTGGCCTAACATGGTAATACAATGGAGAGAAAATCACGGTGGGGGAGGGGGTCTATGCACTGTATATATGGGTATCAGCTAATATCGAAAATTAAGCGTTGGACATTATCAGATATTGGCAAAAAGCTAGAACCGAACCGCTATTTTTTTATGCAGAAATTTATCCAGAATTTATTTTACTGCTTCAATCTGAGCTATTTTTGCACCGATTAAACTGAAAGCTTTGTTTAACCTCTTGATAAAACAAACTGGTCTGGCATTGGTGTAAGTGCACATGCGTCTTCCTGACAGTGGGATATCATTTTTCCTGTCTTTTAATGATGATACCATACCAGATGGTATGCTGACAAGCAGGATATTAGACAGATGCAAATCATACCCTTGGCATACGGCTGTTTAGGAGTAGGTTAGATAAATGGGAGGAGGTGGGATGGCAGGAAACTCAAAAGAAAAACAGGGACAAAACTCCCCAGAGTAACTGTAGACAGCCTCTTTAGTATTCAAACAGCCTGCTATAAGTAAACCTTGCAACATTATTCTAGGGCATTGATTCTCAAACGTTTTCTGAATGAACATTTTTCAACAAAACTTTAACAAAATGGGTTAAACATGTCCTTTATTGAAAATTGTAAAAAAATAGTGACTATTGTTCCTTAAAGGTCCCATGTTGTGCTATTTTTCACGCATCTCCATTTGTTATAAGAACCCCAAAAACATAGTATTTGAGGTTTATTTTCCCAAACTCGCCTGTTTTCCAGAGTTTTAGACTCTGAAAAGTCCCTTTCTGAGCAACTCCACACAAACAAGCTGATTTGCGGCCTACCTATGCATATTCATGAGTGGGCGTGTCTATAGACGGGACACTGACTTCCTCCTCCCCGCACGTTGACGTAGGGCCAGAGGACGGCCCGCCCTCCTTCCACCCACTCCGTAGCCGAACTCATGCTGCTTTATGAACAAGAGACACAGCGTGGGGGCGGGGTGTTCGCGGTACATAAATAGACTGTAGAAAATACATACATAGCACTGCACGAAGGACGTTGAAATGCTCACCTTCGTGGGCGTGTCTGTTTACATGTCAATCATGGCAGAGAGCTTAATGGAGGCGCGGCTTCTCCAGCTCAGTGCCGCGTCAAATTCGTCATCAAAGTGGGAACGCGTCATCAAATTGGAGCGAGGTGTTTGAGCTCACCCTGCAGTAAGAAAGGAGCAAATCACCCTCTAACTAACGATTGAGGGAATTAATGAAAAAAACACTTTGGGCATGTGTATGAAGCCCATATAGCACTTTATGATGTTTAAAACACAGAAAAGTCTATTTAGCTTAACATGGGCCCTTTAAAACTAATAAAAATTACATAAAATCAGCAATCACACATTCTCGAATAGTAATAATAAAGTTATTTGTGTGCAAACAAAAACATATTTTTCCTGTTTTTCCTGCCGAATGTTCAGCAAGGGGCAGAAAGTGTTATTTATTTTCCTGAATCGTCATGTAGGACTCTACAACCTACCTATCAATAACTTCTTCAGGTCCTGGACTTTCAGCTTTAGAACTATGATGGCAATATTAAGGCTCCTATCAGCATTTAGTTTAGGTGAGTTACATTTGACAGACACACATTCAAAGTTGAAAGACCTTTGGTTGGGCTGGTTTTGTGTTGTTTTGGGGTTTTTGGACGCTAACTTCATGATTCCATTTCACAGACTTCCAAAGCTAATGGAAGAGGCTAATGTGATTGGTGAGAGTCGGTGAGAGGCATCAGCAGGCCTGCTGCCCTGAACCTCTCCAGCACCCATGAGATGCGACGTTATCCTGGATTTCCACTGGATCTGTAACTACTCCGCTATGTGTAACTGCAGCGCAATCTGCAGTTTGTCAATCCTCACCGCCTCCAGTTTTTCTGCGTATCTGTTGCAGCAAGGACTCAGAAGATCCTGCCAATTCTAATCGTGTGATATATACATGTGATTCAACCATGGATAAATGCAATATTTATATGCGAAATACAATTTTAAAAGTGCTTGGAATGGGCCAAATGGAAACGTCTTGTCCCCCCGAGTGCAAATATGTGCTCGGTTTTGTAATAAAGTCTGAAAGGTTGGTGTTTTTCTCTACCAGGGGTAACCTCGGTCAATGGATAGAATTACAATCCGCCTTGAACACGGAGAATTTTATTCTGAAAACAATCCAGAAATGTTATTCTGTGTCTATGCACTACGAACTGCTGCAGGACAGCTCCGGCGACCGGCAAAAATAGAGGGGCTGCAGAGGGCTGCAGCATGACACAGCTGTGCTGGAGTTTCGGAACAGTTTCGGATGCGGTGGAAATTGGGGGTAAGACGTGGTTCCAAAGGTGCTGCAGATCTTGTGGGTGCCTAACAAGAGGCTCCTTCTCACCACAACCTCTCAGAAGCTCGTTAAAAAAATTGGTCGAGGACCGTGTCTCACCTACGGCCCAATGGTACCTGAAGTCAACATGTCCCGCTCAGCCAGGGATCAGATGATCTCTTCCATAATGGAGATAATTCATCAGAAGCCATCAGACAGAATATTTTAAACTCATTTTCAGCAGTTGATGAACCACTTTTCTGGAAGTGCAGTCCAACACATCACTGCACTATTTTAGCCTCTGGCTCACCAAGACGTTGCTGTAAGAGCTGAGAGGGACAATGTTACTGGATCCAGTGAAGAAGTGTGCCAGTCTTCCCCACCAAGACCTGAACCATAGCATCTGATGAAGATCCTGCTGCTGATCAAACGGAGGAACTTGAGGACGTCATATTGTATCAATGACCTGAAACTCCTGCCAACATCGAGCTTTCAGCGCACTCTTACTCTTTTTAGGGTACAACACTGCTACCCACTGTTGGATACACTGCATAGTGAATACGAACTGGTATGACATAGTGATGCCTAAATTATCAAGATGAAGTGATTCTTGGTCCCAGAAGAAATTGATATCATATCTTTACAAGGTGGATTCCCAAACTTAGAAAAAGTAAGCCTGTAGTACATTTATTTTGGCTAATAGGGTTTCAAAGTTTAAGTGAGAACATTTCCTTCCAGTTGCAGTGAGAGCAGGGAGAACGGTAATGGGAGATGAGGGAGCACATTATTTTTTAATTATAGCCATTTTGGTCCAATATGTCACTTAAGAATTAATTTAGAGCCTCAGGTTAATTCTCCATTCCAAATAGGAGACATTTACAGTTTTTTTGGCTCAAATAAGGCAATTCTTATTTGACATGTGAAATGACCATAGACTATTTGGGAAAAAGGCTGAAGGACTTATTAGTTCCTGTTTGATGTATTGCTTATGTTGAAATCTATAAAGTCAAATATTTGAAAACTTGTTTTTTTTGTTTCCTCTCACACACACGTTTTGTTCTAATTTTTTCAAAAAAAATCCTTAAAGATGGATTTAGCATTACCAATTATTGTCCCGAATACCCTTGCTATTCTAGGTATTTCAAAACATTAAATATAAAGTTTGCTTGTGGTTTTTCTGTAGCAGCAGCAGCAGCAGGAGTATAAAACTTTAATCACCACAGTGGAAACTTTCTTTAGGGGCCTTTCAAATAATAAATAGATGCTGTGTTCACGATCACAATGTCCATTCAGTGGATTTAAAAACTTTATGTATCTTAAAACAATTTAAAACACATAAGGGATCATTGATTCTACCTATTCAACACTTGCCCGGTGGGTTTCTTTTTGTGCTTTCATTCACACGAGCAGCAGCGGGCTTTGAAATGCACTTCATGAGCCTCAACAAAGAGAATCTGCAGATTGATTACAAGGCTGCACTTGCCTATCACAATCCACCATCTTGATGGCTGCTGACCATGCTCTTTTTTTTTTCTTCTTTTCTCTCCCTTTTGTTGAGCTTATCGCTGAATAAATTACCTTCCTCCAAAAGGTTGTGTTCCGTGATACGTAGTGACAAGGCAAAGTGCATCCTTGGACCGTGCCATCTACAGATAGTTTCTCAGGTATTCTATAGGATGTGAAGGCACGCAGCGGCGGAACAAAGAAAACAAGTAAATGAGGCTGTCAGTTACAGACAGTGTCCCATTAATCTGTGTACTGTTTGTTCTTTGGTTATTCCGTTTTAATACGAAATCAAAATAACAAATAAGCAGTGTGGTCCGTGTACCTTCCATTAATTGGTTATTTCGTTTCAAAACAAAATAAAAAAAAATAGAAAAAAACGGATCATTTTTTTCTTTCATTAATTGAAAACCAGTGACAGCAAAACGAAAACGAAAAAACCACATACTAAATAAATCCGTGTACCCTTCGTTCTTTGGTAATTTCATTTTAAAACCAAATCAAAATAACAAATAAACAGTGTGGTTATTTTGTTTTATGCAATTAAATCCAAAACAGAAATACAGAAAAAAAGAAAAAAACAGAAAAGCAATGTTTTTTTTTTGTTTTAAAATTTAATCTTCTGTTTGTGCGATATTTGGATATTAAAGGGAAAACTATGGACGAGAGCTTCATGTTTAAACTCACCGTACAGAGTGACCCACAGACCGGGGCAGACTTTTATTCTGCTGCGTTTGATAAAAATGATTTTGTAGCATGTTGCCCACCTCACACAGATGGCAAAGAGGCGTAGTTTGAAAGTCGATGACGTTTCGTTCAAGAATTATTGATGCTGGAAGTCTGAATCTGTGAATATCGCGCCAACTTTACCGAAGAGTGTTACGGTCCAAATAGTATCCAAATAAACTGGTGACTGACTATCGACTGTGAAGTTTGTGTGAGGAATAATAGACGTTAGAACTCCTTTGAGTTGAGACTTTTGCAAAAACAATTACACAATTTTTTTGCACATTATAATATTGCTAGCCACTAACGGCAGGCGTCAACACACACGGAAGTTGATCACAGAAACGAGGGGCACCAGTAGATTCATTACACCACTTCTGGTTCCTTTAATCACATATCATGTACATGCTTTTCGTAACATACATTTTTTATTTTGGTTTTTTTATATATTAATAAGGTTTCAGTTCACTAGTTCGTCAGTAATGTGACTTATGCGTTGCCCCTTGTTTTGTACAGGTCCAACCCCATCTGTGGGTCCCCTCTGTGTGGTGACCTTAAAACATGAAGCTCTCATCCTAGTTCCACAAAAACTGAACAAAAATTTAATTTTAAAAGAGAAAAATGCTGCTTGTCTTGTTTTGGATTTTTGTGTATTTCTGTTTTGTTTTTAAATTAGTAAAATTAAATCACCACACCGTTTGTTATTTTAATTTGGTTTTGAAACGGAATAACCAAAGAACTCACAGTACATGGATTCCCATTATTCCTTGAGGTATTATATTTTTAAATGAAGAACAGACATACCCAGCTTTATGGATTACAGACTAACCCTTGTGATCTGAATGACCTTATTGGAGCTGTGCGCAATAGTTGTTAGCGTCTCTTTTTTCTCTCTATCCAGCATATGGCACGAAAGTGCTGTGCACCAGATTATGAAAATGGAGAATAACGTAATAAAACTACAAGGAGCAATCAAAGGACTGAAGTGGGCCGAGGGGGACTTAGAGGATTTGGATTATTAAGCAGAACACAACAGTGGAATCCCAGTGGGCCCAAATTGTATCACAGCCCACAGTCAGAAAGCACGGTTCTGGAACATCCTCAGTAATTGTCATCTGTCATCAAGAGAATAACCCAACCAAGTAAATAAGAAATGAGTCACACGAGATCCTCAGTCTACGCCGTTTCTATAGGTTACAGTGTTTACAGTATATATCTATATACGATTTCCCCAAACAATAACGTTTGCTTTATTTGCTGTGCAAAATCCTGATGATGACACACACATGCAACTCGCCTGCAGTTTGTAAACTGTGTGTGGGCATTTGTGTACAAATAATATTAGTTGAATATGCACCAAAGCTAAACCTTTTGACCTCAGCTGTAAACATTTATTATTACATGTTGAAATGACAAAAATCACATATTAAAAGTTTCTCAACCCTATTTCACTTTTAATGTACCAACTAATTCAATGGGATTTCATGAGTTTGCATTTTCACTCCCAGACAATAATACAGTGCTAATTAAAAATCCAATTATGAAATACAATTGCTTTAGTATAAACAAAAGGAAATCTGTAGTTAACTTATGAAAGAACACAAATTGAATCAGGAGCAGCAGTAGCAGCAGCTCACTAGGTAGGAGAAGGTCGTGCATAAACCAAAGGACTCATAGAAACATTAGAAACATGGCTGCAGGTTGATTAGAGTTTTGTCAATGCGTGCTCATGCATACACTTTACTCATTTAGGCTGAAATGAATGTGAATAAGTATGTGACGGCGACCAGAAGAGACCAAAAGCAAGAGGTAGTTTTTCTCCTTGAGAAAAAATACTGTAAAATGTACATTATTATCAATATCATTATCCTTTTAGATGAAACATTTTTGTGATTGTTCAAGGGTTCATCTTTCTGTTAAACTTGTGGTTCATATAATAGGTACAAATATGTGTGTCTTTATTATTCAATCAAAAGAAATATTGCTTCAATCATAAAACATTTTCAATGAAAAACTTCACTTCAATTAGAAAAAAAAATCCTCTTTAATTAAAGAAAGTGTTTGAATGCAAATTTTTTTTTGGCGTAAAATAGTTATTTATTAACATTTATTAACATTTTTCTTTTTCTTTCTTCTTTTTTAATATGATGAAAATTTGTTTTTTTAAAGTTTTTTTAAACTACTTAAAAAATGTCTTTTCAATTAAAAAAAAACCAAAAAAAACTTTAAAAAAAAAGACCTTCCATACATTTTTAAATGAAGAATAAAGACACAAATTTACCTCCGTATGAACACTTTTTCTTTGATTGAAACTGTATTTTTTGTTCAGTTCAGTTTTTTTTTAATTGAAAAAACTTATTTTGATTAAATAATGACAAAAATCTACCTCCATATCTTTAGCCCCTCCCTTAGCAAGCACGGATGAACCTCCTACCAAACTCACTTGATGCATAAGTGTTTTTAATCTTTTCACATTCTGAAAACTATCAACGTTTTAAATTAATTAATAATAGTGTCACACTCGTGCAGCACTTCTACAAAAAAAAAAAACTGAGGATTAACAGACTTTCTATCACTTTTTAATGCATTTCGAGTCCTTAATTTAGCAATAATCCACTTTGCACCACATTAATTAAAATGATCACACCATATGGAGCTCACATAATAATTTCCATTGCCAGTTTAACTCATCGGGGGTAGCTTCGTGCTCGCTGTTGAATATTTGACAAATCCAAGATCATACTTTCTCAAACTGAACCATCCATGTGTGCACTGATATGTAGCCTTAAAGAAAAAGAAGTAGAAGAAGAAGTAGAAGGAGAAGAAGCATGACGTAATGAGAGGAGTGATCGGGGAAGGTTCAACCGTCTTCATCAAACATCTTCTCTAGTGAGCTTTCCTAATCTGCCCATCACATCATGTACCATTTACTTAATGACCTGCTATTTATGGCTGCGTGAAAATCAAGACACATTCTCCTCTGTAATTTTCCAGCCTGGGTATAGTCGGAGCCCTCTGAGGACGTTTTTTCTTCTTCTTCTTCTTCTTCTGCTTCATATCATGTAACAATGTTCCAGTGTGTCACATTGTAGGCGACTCTGTTGGAGCCCACCAACATATACCTGCATGAATATTTTAAAACCTTTGAATGACTCATGCGTAAAAGTCATTGTTATTGGAACTCATTAGTTTCAAGTGATACTGAGAAAATGTTGAACTCTAGGGGCATTTCCAATTATAACCAATGCACCGAACCCCCCCCCCCTCAAGTGTTGTAAATCAAACCACACTGAATATAAAATATGTCATACTTGCTTGTGGCGAATGCAAATGAAGTTGTGATGCAGCTCCAAACGTGGCGTGTGCAGTAGAAGAAGAAGAAAAAAAAAAATATCTGGGCCAAATACTGTTTGCATGTCAAATTTATCTTACCTCACACAAGGCTTAGATGACTATGACTGTGAAACATTGTGATTGAACGACTGTGTCCACCAACATCCATCCCACCACGGTTGGGCTCAATTACATGTTTCAGTTATCCCTGTTCACTTCCAATTCAATTACGATTACAATGACCAGCAATCTTTCCAATTACAAATAAATTACACGTATTTTGTGTCCTCTGAAAATATATGAATTACGTTCTCAATTATTAAAGTTCAATAACAATTAATCAGAATTACTGAGCCTGAAAGAGGGTTGGGGTCATTTACAATTGTAATTACATAATTAATGATTAATCACAATTAGAGAGTAATTACAATTGCAATAGTAGTTTAAACAAAAAGACAGTCATCAACATCCCCCACCAAAAAAAAAAACGGGACAAGGGCAATAACTCAGGAAAAAAATAAGTGCGAGCATCTCATTTTCAAACTCCATCAAGGTATTGATACCCTGAAGCCACACACCAGATTTGGTTATCGTATGTTTAACAGTTTCTGAGCTCAAAACTATATCCCCCTTCCACACTTTGTGGCAGTAATAAAAATACCACTATGAAAAAAAGTCTGCTAGCTTCATGCTAACGTCTGTGGCTATGTTCATGCAAACATTTACCGCAATCGGCAGTGATTTATGCAACACACCATTTATACTTAACTTTCACAAACACAGTCTTAGGAGTGTTATCAAACAGTACACTTAAACATACTCACAAGTATATGTTTTTTTCAAGCAAAAAATACAAGAACTTAGTTAATAGACACCAGTAGGTCATGGGCTTTCAAGATAGCGACTTCCGACTACTACGGTGTAGGTCAAAACACAAACAAAGAGCCTTTTTTGATAATAATAATAATAATAATAATAATAATAATAATAATAATAATAATAACTACATATGTGTAGAACTGTACATAGAACTGAAACATGGTTCCCCAGTTTTGCATTTTATATGTATATATTTTATTAATTAAAATTGACAATTTTTTTTAAATTTTCATAGCAATTACAATTACAAAGTCAATTATATGAACTCAATTATAATTTAATTATGATTACGACAGCAACAGATTTTTTAAAATTACAATATCAATTATAATTAAGAAAACTGTATTTCATTATCAATTACACAATTATAAATATAATTGACCCCAACCCTGCATCCAACCCATCCCACTCAGCCATCCATCCATCCACAGCACTGCAGCATCATCAGGAAATATGCATATTGATTGCTGGTGTAAATCTGCCCACAGTCACCGCATGGATAGGTGACCTTGTGAGAAGTGCAGTAAGCCCACTCCCCCTGTAGGAACGCACGCTTGCACACTTTATGCATGGATGAATATAGAGTACACACGCCTCAGTCAGTGTGCATGACGTCAACGACAGAAAGCCTCAAGAGATACTGTACAGTCAATTCCCCCATCACACACTTCTTCTTCTGGCATAATCACATATTTCCATAAGAAGACTTTCACTCGTAAAATTGACATTTACGTTCTATTAAAAACACTCCATTGGGTATCCTTATTTTCATTCCTAAATAACCCTGTTTTCCCATAGGAGTGCTATCAAATTCAGCCACACTGAGGAAAACAACCATGTCATTTACTTCAATGAGAAGGGAGATGTATTGGTCACAGTGGGGAAAGACATCATTCTGAACTGACGTGTGTGTGCGTGCGTGCGTGCGTGCGTGCGTGCGTGCGTGCGTGCGTGCGTGCGTGCGTGCGTGCGTACAGTACACACCAATCAACCACCTGCTTAATAAAGTGTGGTTTGTGTGTTGTCTTGAAATTGTTCAAGCACGAACTCCTCCAAGATCTCTTTATCACTGAGGGAATCCTATAGAATTCAATGAACTAGATCTGTTCTTCAAACCTATTTAACATATGCTGATTGTGACTGACGTTCGGCCCATTTAAAGACAAATATGCACAAATGTAAGCTTCGTGTGAATGAATACACAGCAGTGGTTTTCAATAATGGATGAATGGAAGTGTAGGTTACCATTATTCAAATAGATGATCGTTCATTTACTTAAAGCTGCTGGAAACAATCATTTTTGATCAGATAAAGACACAGTGTAGGCCTCATTGATAAAAAAAAAATCGACAATTATTTGCTTGAAAAAAAATGTAAATGTTAAAATTGATGCTCAAAAGTTTGTTTAGATCCCCACTATAAATACTTTATTATTGACATTGTCTGTAAAGTTTCACGCATTGCATTGTGGGACGTGGACACCCCGTAAACATATACATAGAAGTTTTTTTTTTTTTATTTTTATTTTTATTTCTTTGAAACAAAATAAATACTGTAAAGTGATAACAGTGGAGGTAAAAACAGCAAACATTTCAACCTTCTATGTCTTTTTTTTTTATCAAAATATCTCCAATGAATTGATCTATAAGGCCTAAATATTCAATCTGAGGTCCCAATAGAAATAAAAATCCATGTTTGGTAAATATATCTGTACCTATGATTGTTTCAACAATAACAGTTATACTGCAGTTTGCTGTTAAATGCATGTTAAATATTTAAACACCACAAAATTGAGGGAGTATGAACAAGTTAATTGGATTACAGCATTTATGTGATATCTGTAATAAAAGGCGTGAGCAACATATGCATGATTATTAACAATCCAATGGAAACCCTCGCACACACTCTAAAATGTCATTACATTGTGTCCGCGAGGCTACTTGTGCAACAATAAAAGCTGTTTGCCCTTCAAAGCATGAAAATGTATATTTACAATTACACGCTGACAAAGCAAACTCTTGCTAGAGAAAAAAAAAAAAAGATGGAGGGAACAGGAAAAACAAGGATCTTTACTTAATCACATTTTTGGGGAAACTTTAAGGCTCGACTTGTGCACAGTGCTGTCGCTGTTGCAAAAGTCCCATCCCATTAATATTTCATATGTTTATTTTGGGTGAAGTTGGTGTGAATCATTTGTTAAACCACTCAGAATCCCAGCTTTCATTCGCTTTAAGAGATTGCTGAAGTGGTGCTCCAGGTGTTGTGAGTTTGATTGGGATAAACACGGAATAATCTTGTCTTCTAACAGGAAAGTATTAAATATACGGTGAAACTAAAACCCTATAATGATAAAAAAAAAAACAACACCTGTACAATTACGCATCTGAAATACATATATATATAAATATATTTAAATATTCTTTACTTCTATCAAAAAATTTACATTTGTGCACTGGTATTTGAAACAGAAGATGTGCTGAAGGCACATTAATGAAGGCATGCACCATATCCAAGCATTAATTCATTCATTTTGTGACCAATTTTAGTTTGATTTGGGGAAATTTTGCAGAATAACTTCAAGGAATGCCAAACAAATACTGTATAATGTTTAAAGAGATGATATAGACGTTATGAACTGATAATGTGTCTGAGATCTTAGATAAACAAAGGGTATAATTATGATAAAAATGCATTTAATTATTTTTTTTATCTTATTTTGTTTATAAATCTGAGTGAAAGATGAATTTAAGGAGGGTAGCCTACAATTTTTTTGGTCCTGTTTTGTTGTGTCCTATTGTTGAGTTATGCTGTAATTGCACAAACAGAATTAACTTCATGTTTGTGCTTGAGGCTACATGTTTAAAGAGACCAAAATAAACTAAACTCAAGACAATTGCAGGATTTTGAATGAAATGTGTTCTTTCAAAAAACGACTTGGAATTTAATTTAATTTGTGTATTTAGATTGTACTGAATTAGTTGGTAATTTTATGTTTTTCTTGTCATTTTAACTTCCAACAGCGGGCCAAATTGGATGCTCCAAAGGGCCAGATTTGGCCCCCAGGCCTTGAGTTTAGACACGTGATGTATAAAAACATTTATTCACACTAGTTTTTACTTTAGTTTTTTCCACGCAATTTTACTTCTTAAAACCAATTTAAATTACAATTCACAGAAATCCTCCCTTCTGTTTCAGCAATTTGTTTTCAGTACACTAACTATTGCAACTTGCACAGCATGTGCAAACTGTTGGGGTCTAATAACAGGCAAACAATTGTTTGCATTTGTCACTAGGGAAAAAAAAAAAAAAAACAAGGAAAAAGTGAAACAAGTATGCTTTGCATTAGTGGCTGCACAGATGTCTGATGTCATTGAAGACTGATTGCTATATATCCTGCTGCTGTTCTGCTCAGACGCCTCATTAGTAGTCTGATAATAACACGGTTAATCAAGAAATGCTTGCAAAGATTACACAGCCTATATTTTCTCTTTTAAAAGTCTGTGAATATGTATGCATTTGTTATATTTTTAAACCATTAACCAAAGAGGTAACTTATTAGAGTAAAGCATGTAGTAAATTAGCTGTTAATATCTTGTCTTTACACGTATTTGTGAAAAAAAGGAATAATTCACATAATATGCTAGGTTAATGCTAATGTTAGGCTAATGGCATTGCAAATTTAATGTTAATTCTAGGATAATGTTATTGCTAAGCTAATGCTAATGCTAGGTAAATGCTATTGCTAGGCTACTGCTAGGCTAATGCTAATGCTAGGCTAATGCTAATGCTAGGTAAATGCTATTGCTAGGCTACTGCTATTGCTAGGCTACTGCTATTGCTAGGCTACTGCT
Source organism: Gouania willdenowi (assembly GCF_900634775.1). Classification (NCBI taxonomy): domain Eukaryota; kingdom Metazoa; phylum Chordata; class Actinopteri; order Blenniiformes; family Gobiesocidae; genus Gouania; species Gouania willdenowi. Next base: position 24,602,393 of record NC_041055.1, on the reverse strand, counting down.
AGGGCAATGCCTTTACTTTGCCCAGTAGGAGTGAATGGGGCCCAATGACAGCTGGAAATAGGCACCAGCAGACCCCCGCCACCCTGAAAAAAGGAGCAAGTCGGTCAGAAAATAGAAAATGGATGGATGGATGGGTGTTTAAGAAAAAAAAGCTACATAATTTAAATTTAGAATACATTTTAACCATTGTTAGTGGTAAATCTGGTGGAAGTTTTTCATATTATAGTATCAACTTAATGCTTTTTGACTTTTTTGTTTTTTGGCAATGACATCTAAATGATATGACATATTTACATTTCTTACATACATTTACTGCGTTTCAAGTAAAAAAAAAAAATTAAAAAAAAATCTTAAACATCGCTAAAAAGTTTTCACGCTTTCATTATAAAGTTATTCAGAAGTCTTGATATTTAAATATATCGCAAAAACGCAATGGAACACATTGGTGTGAATACCTTTTTATTTTTCTTTACTTGGGGTGGGGGCGCTATAAGGTTCAAACCATGTGTTAATCCTTTTTCACAATAACAGAATAAGTGTTGACATCCAACTGAAAGGTGACCATTTTCATTCTGAAAATATATATTTCATAGCAAAGAGCTATAAATATTTCAGTGTGTGCTGCGTCAAAACTGCAGCTAATCAGCAATTGCAACATAAGGTATTCTGCATATGTTTGCCTGCTATAAATGCTGAGCCTACATTCCCACAAAAAATATGAATTTTTCCTCTTTGATAGTAGAACTTTGAATCATCCTTATCTTTAATGCTATACGTCTCATTTCTAATGAATCTCACCTTCATTACAGCACCTCATCTAATACCCTTTAGTAGGTTATAGGAGTCTTTTCTTTTATGTGATAAGCCACATGCAAAGAGTTACTCATAATGGAGTTAAATGAATGAATATTTACACAGCTATAATTTATAGATGAATAAATCAGAGCTCAGTTTCCCATTATTCTATTTAAATGCAGAATAAACTGCTCAATTTCAGACAGGAAATGTCTAAAACATGTGCTGTGCTTATCCGGATTGTGAGTTTGCACTGCACAGCAGCTCTCACCGTCAAACTGAATCAATATTGGAGGAGCAAAAGTCGCCGTTCTCCGTGTTTATAGATCCGGGGGCTCTGATCACTGTCTGTCTGCTTCCAAAGTGACCCAAGAATTGCAAATCCAGCTGCTTTTATTTATAGACCAGCCTCACCTCGACCAGGTCTGACTTCTCATTCAGGGATACACAGTATGTAAGAATTAGTAATCAGTATATGGTCTTTATTTTACAATATAGCTGAATAATTTATATCATTTTCTCTTTTTGGGGGTGTTTTTTTCCCAATTCATACTTTGTGAGGAACAGCTTCTCATGATGGAAGTATATGATATTATTTTGAAGGAAAAACACCCCAATAAAGAGAAAATGTAGAAGATAATTAATATTATCACTATAACTGCAATACCATTAATATATTATTTCATAACAGTGATGATGTCATCAGTCCTACCTCCACAGTGATGATGTCATCAGTCCTACCTCCACAGTGATGTCATCAGTCCGACCTCTACAATGATGTAATCAGTCCTACCTCTACAATGATGATGTAATCATTCCTACCCTCTACAATGATGATGTAATCAGTCCTACCTCTATAGTGATGATGTCATCCGCCCACTTTTCTATTACATTACATATTTCGCACAAGCACTGCACTAGTGTTTTCAAAGATAATTGTTGTCCTAATGCACTGGTTTTTATATTTTTTATATAACTAATAAACAACAAATGATCATAAGACACAGAGACAGGCTACAATGGATTCATGTAAATTATTTTTAATATTTGCGAGTGGTGAAATAAACCAAAGTTGGGTTCCAAATAAAAAATTATATACCAAGAAAGAATAATCTTTATACAATTATAACAGAGATCATGTTTTTTTTTTTTTAATCAAATTCCCACATGCAGTTATGGGCCAATGAAAATAGTAAAGAGTATTTTTTTTCAAATTTCAAGAGACTCTCACCCAAGAACCAATGCATATATGTGACTAATCATTAGTGATTTGAACAGTCTATGTACATAGCTCAAAGCTGATCAAATTACAGGGAGCTGAGGTATAAGCAAAGTTGTTTACTGAAGCATTTACATGAAAACATATTCAAGCCCCAAACCCTGAAAAACCTTTTTCCAATTTTGAGGAGCTGGCATGTCTACCAGACAGGATGTATTGGAGATCTTTTTTGTATATTCTGAGAGAGTAGGTGGAGTTGTATTACTATACCAAATTTCAGTTTCCTCTGCGATGTAGTTCCTGAGATATTGGAAGCTGAAAATGGGAAAATAAGGATCCGCAGAAATCAACACATACCCCCCTCATTGGCCATGTTTCAAAAAGAGATAATCAGATGAAACTAGAAATGTACAGTGTAACTATTGAATAATCACAAAACAATTGGTAGACATTTGTGCATGAAATGTCCTGAAAATGTGTTGAAATGACATAGAATAAATAAATTAAATCAATGCTTACGCAAATAACTGCACGAATGTGTACGGTACGATTTTCACTCAGTGCTGGTACACACTTTTTTATGGAAGCCCATTCCTGCCAGTAAAAAAAAAAAAAAAAAACACACGCACACACACACACACACACACACACACTGACAGTATAAAAGGAAACAAAAACTAGGAAAACTAAAAAAAAATAATCTAAGTTATAATAAAACAATAAAAAAACACGCAATCTGCCAGTAAAAAACAAACAAAAAACACATCCCGAACATTAAAAAAAAAAACTAGTAAAAGTAAAAAAACAAAACAAAAAAATAAAATAAAAAAAATTGGAAGTCATAATTATGAGACACTAAGTCATAATTATTATTATAAAAAAACAAACAAAAAAAAAAACATCTGGACAGTAAAAAAAAAACAAACTAGGAAAAGCAAAAGTAAAAAATAAAATCTAAGTCAGTTTTTTTTTTTTTCTTACTGGCAGTAATGGGCTTCCATATTTTCCCACAACTTTCACTGATTAATTAAAAAAAAAAAAAGTCCAAGCAAACTAAAAATATGTATATTTATTTACAAGATCACCATTTGGATCTACTCTATAATATGGTCCAAAAACCATTTCAACCAGTTTAAATTGCATATGCGTAATTCCAACTTTGTATTTCATCTGCTGACCTTTCATTATTCCTTAACCAGGAACAAAGCAAATTTATTCAAATTCTGAATCATGTCTATAACCTATTGAGAACTAAAGCAGATGTTTAAGATTATGTAATCATGTCTCACTCGTCAAAATGCTAATAGCATTGATTTTTCATAATTAAATCATGCCAAAAGCAATTACACATATACTCTCAGATGCTCAGTGCTGATTGCTGGAGTCCTAGACAGTGCATCTGTAATCTAAGATATTAAAACTATTCATAATACACATTGAATAAAGAATGCACTTTGTTCCAGTGAGAAGGCAAAATAAGTGCAGTTCTATTTATACAGTATGACTTACTCAGCACCTTTTGTATACACAGACATGTTGGTTCCACTTGACAGAACAAACCCATTAGGTGGTTATTCTGCTCTATTAGAGGAGCAGACGACATTCATAGTGTGCTTCAAGATGTCTTATTAGACAAATTTAGAAGATGTGATGAAAAGGTATCGTTTTTCCGCTTTTAAGAAGAAGAAAAAAAAATCTACTGTACAAAAATATTTCTGACCCTTTTCGAAACTTGGATATTTCTTCATCTTTCCAATGCACAGTTCTATCAGATGAGTAAATATCCTAGCTGAAATAGCAGCATGTGTGTGTGTGTGTATGTGTGTGTGTGTATGGAACCACAGCACACCACTTCTGCCATTGCTCTCCTGAGAAGCTGACTCAGCAGCCACTGTCAAGTTTGCTTAATTTTGCCTTGCTCGGCTTCCTTCTACCTAAAGTCGCATCCGCCAAAGCCTCTTAATCCACTTGTCAGTCAGAACAACAAAAAGCTGGGCCAGTGTTCTTTCAACGGAGGCAGAAAGGTGGAGTTGTTGTGTTGAATAACGCTCCGAAATGTTTAAAATTTTATGGTTATAGACCAATATTAATAAGATTAACCAATGCTGCAAGCAATACAACCAGAGCGAATAAAATGCCCAAATGTAAACATCTATACAGTATATACAGTAATGCACATTGTTGCACAAAAAACTACAATGGTTTAAGGACAAACTTGGCACTTAAGTAGATCATTAAAAGTCACTGAATGTTAAAGTCAATTCAATTCAACTTTATCTATACAGCGCAAATTACAACAATAGTCATCTCGGGTTGGAGTCAATTATAATTGTAATTGGTAATTAATTATAATTATGACAAAATTATAAATCGGAATTGGACAATATGTTGATGTTGTAATTGAATTGTAACTGTGTTCAGATGATTTACTTTGTAATGGTAATTAGCATGAACATTCTATAAAAAAAAAACTGTCATATTTATAATATTGTAATAACGATTATTTATCATATTTAATAAAACCTGTTTTTATGTTTAACCTTTGTTAAATTATTGTTTTTGGCTTATTTTTGTTTTATGTTTTATTTTGTTACACTTGTAAGTTATTTGTATGTTGTAAATTGCAAATAAAAATAAAGTTAAAAAAAAAAAAAAAAAACTGTCATTCACAATTGAATTAAACACAAACCTGGGCTACCATGTTATAGTTCTATGACTTTCACATATGTGTTTACCGATTATTAAAATATGTCTCATATCAAGTTTAGTTTAGTTAGTTTTCTTAAGGATCATTTAAAAAAAAAAAAAAAATATATATATATATATATATTAAAACCAATATTTTCATGGATAGTGAAGTCTAACAATGCAAAATAAAAAAATAAAAATAAAAAAAATAAAAAAAATGGATGATAGATAATATTTTTTTGTGTATTTTACTGCTGATTTAAGACATGGGTCAAAACCAACTCGTAAAAAAATAAAAAAAAGCTAACACAAGGAAGGTTACGTTTTATGGGATTATTTAATCAAGGCTCAGTAGTTGTGATTAAATGTAATTGAAGTTTAATAACATAGAATGTAATTATAATTGACTTTCAAGAGGGAAATAATAATTGTACTTTTAATTTTAATTAGAAAAAATGCAGGTCAACATAATTGTGGTTGAGTTGTAATTAAACATGGATAATTGAACCCTGACATTTACAAACAAATACATCGAACATTCAAACTGTGATATTTTATCGACATAATGTCCTTTAAATATGTTTTTAATTTGTATGGAATAAAAAAGTGGGATGGAATTGCATTTTTACATGACCAGGTTTTTTTTTTTTTTTTCTTTCCCCAGTTTTGAATCCTGTGATTGCAGAGCCGTGACAAATCAGAGGAGTCTAAATAATTATGATCAGCAGGCCTTGAAATGAACACCCGCAAACCCACTCTGAGTAGGTAAAATTCAATTGTGCCAGATAACGCATTTCAAGCTCAGGTCCTGCTGGCTGAGATTTTTTTAATTTTTTAACTTTTTAATGTTCTTTCCATTCTCCCACATCAATTATCTGCCTCTGTAAAGCGTTCGCAACAGTCGGTTTCAAATACTTTTTTTAAGTGTAGCCTCAAACTTTGTACTTTCTTGATGATTGCTTTGGTTTTCGGGTAAGTTTTTGTTGTGTAATATTCAAAATCACTACGTTTCACAAGACCACGGCTGTATTTTATGGGCAGCGCACCCCATAATAAAAAAGGATCAACTGAAGAGATGTGCATTTACACAGCGAGGATATTGATTTTGTCGCTGTGCGGCTGCAAACGTGTTTTAAATTTGTTTTTGTTGTTACACATATGGCATATCTACGATGAACTTCATTGGCTCTGGGTCAATACAACAATACTGGGAACTTAATAGGAGCAACACACACCACGCACTGAATGAAGACTTCTTAAATCAAGATGACATTAGTCACAATAAAAACAACACTGTATATATATATATATATATATATATATATATATGCTTTTTTTTTTCTTTTTTCACTGGTTGTGCTTTTAGTTATCGCAAATATTCTGGCTTACATGTTGGATGGTGTTATCAACACATGTCAAAAACCACTATCACTAAATTAAATATCTAATTACCGTACTCCGGGAATACATAGAAATAAATAATATTAATTATCCTGCTCAGTCATTTATTAGTTCTTACTGATACTGTGATAAAAGTTGCCAATCTCTGCCTTACAGTGGAGGTCACAAAATTGTAATTTTCTGAACAGACGGCCATGTTACTAAAACTAATACCATTATTTTGAATAATGACCAATCTGAGCATTAATACCGAAAAGTGTGCTGTCTATATTTCTGTTTTATGTGTTTTTGTTGTTGTTTTGTATAGTTTTCGGTGATTTTTGTTTATTTTGGGTAGTCGATATGAGGATTTTTCTGTCATTTTGTGTATCTTAGCTGTCATTTTGTATATTTTTGTGATATTATTGAAGTCGTTTTATGTATTTTTATTATCCTTTTGTGTGTATTTCTGTAATTGGAGTAATTCGTTAACATTTTTTTATATTATTCTGTTGTTTTAGTGTGTTTTTGGAGTCAGTTTGTGTGTTTTGCGAGTAATTGTGTGTATCCTTCCAGTTGTTTTGTGTATTTTTGTCATTTTGGATATTATCGTGTTGGGGGCCAAACAAAATTAGACCAAGCGCCTCGAGTCATGTGGCCCCCGGGCCGCCAGTTGCCCATGTCTGCTGTAAGGTATTTGATTTTTGTAAATGAATCTGTGGATAACTTTTATTACTTTCCAGGTTTACAACTCCTTTCAATTACAATTAAAGATGTAGTGCTGTAACTATGCTGGTGTCATTATTATCACATATAAATAAATAAATAAATAAATAAATAAATAAATAAATAAATAAATAGCGTAAGTCAAACAATTGCGTGGCTTTTCTATTTCTCAGTACATCATACAGACTAAATCAAGGGAACTTGATTTAGTCTGTATGACATATATTCATAGTTAGTTCATGTTAACTAATAAGTCATGGAAACACAAAACCTAAGTCAATTGTTTTCTCTACATGTAAATCATGTTTCTTATTTATTAATTATTACAATGTTCTTCCTCGAGGCAGCACAACTAGTCACGTGGGCTGATCATTATTGAAACATGGTCCAATGAGAAGGATTTTTTTTTGTGTATTTGTTTGATGCTATTCATGTTTCAACAACTGTTGCTACTAGACTAAATCGTGTTATTTACTGTCCCTAGCTGAACCAGTCTGGGAATAATGGTGATGGGCAAGTCGGTAGAGGCGGGGGAGATTAGTCTCCTCAAGCTGTTAATCTTTGTTTGTCATTTGATGATCAAAAGCAGAAAATAAAGCAATTTGATTGCATAGAGAGAAAACAATCTAATTTAGGTAGCAGTGCTTCAATGGATGTTTTTCTATTGCTTTGTGCCCCTCTTCATGAAATAAAACAACTTTTTTTTCTTTTTTTTTTTAAAGCAGCTTTAGGTTTGACTATGATGTTATGATCTACATAAATAGACGGAATGCTTATGATCACAGTTTGATCCAATGTTTGTAAATGTATCTCAGATTTCCTACAGCTTTACCCTCACGGTGGCACAATTTGCATAGGCTTCTATTTATCACATCCACTTGTTTTATTAACAGATTTAGTGAAATGTGTTAATCATAGCAATGCATCTCAATATATAATTAATTGACTTTGTGTATGTACAATTATCCACTAATTTGTATATGTTTGTTGTTATTAAAAAGAACAAGGCATTCAATCTCACTGCAGAAATACATGTTGCATGTGTAATTATACTCAAACAAGGTTAAACAGATCAGGAGAGTCACTTCTATTGAATTTACCATACATTGTGTCACCTGTAATCATATTGTTCAGTTTTCATGGACATAGGGTGTTTCAGTCAGGGATGTCCAGAAGGCGGCAGGCGGAGTCGCCTACTACTCTCTTTCCGGCCGCCTTCTACTCTTAAAGCTGCAGTCCGTAGAATCCTCTCTCTGCTCTGTTTTGAAACCAAAACAGAAACTGAACCTCCCTTACCTGTATATTTTCTCAATGCTCTTAGCGACTTTTTTCTCAGTATAGACTAGTGACAAATGTATGGACTTTATCTTGTGTTATTGGAGATTTTTCTGGTGTTTTAGAGACTCTAACATGAACGCACGTATCACTCTAGTTACTGTCCAGAGCAACGCGGCCGCTGCCGTCAGGTCGTCCCCGCCAGAGAGCTCACAGAGGCGGCTGTGATCCCTTAAGATTGCCGCTCTTAGCGGACTGACAACCATCACTCTGCTTCCAGACTATAGAATTAATTCACCTTGAATAAGTTTATCTTGGTTTACACACGTCTGTTATCTCTCTCTCTCTCTCTCTGACACCTGTGTGTGTGGGGCGAACCCCGCACAGTCACGGGGATACATGAGGACACAAAGAGATATGTTCCTCCTCAGCATGTTTGTGGCTTTAAACTGTTGCTTCTCCACCTCAGTCTGCCATTTTCCTCTTGATTTGCTGTGTCACTGTTGTGCCAAACGCTGTTATGGAGACTTTTGCTGGGACGTCCGCCGAGGGTACCTGAACACCCCTCGGCTTCAGCCGAGCAGCCAATAGTAACGTCAAAAATAGCTCATGGAGCACAAGTGTTTGTAGAAAGATCTCTGATTGGATCTATAAATGTCATTTTACAGAGCCAGGAGTAGGAGAATAACTTCACTGTCCACTCAGAACACTTTGATTACAATATGCTCAAAGATTTAAAGCTTTAAACATCTGCATAAATGATTCCTAACCCCTTTAGCACCGAAAAACATTACGTTAATATCTATAATAGTCAGGTTTTTCTATTAGCTCAATTCTTTGTCATCATTATCATGGATACCGGATTTCAACTTGTAAATGCATCATGCAAACAAAAACTTGGCGAGAAAATATATCATGCTTAGAAGAGTGCTACACAATAGACAGAAGAAAAGCCACAAATAAACTAATATAATGCACCAAAAGCCACCATATAGCATCACTTGTGTAAAATTTACCAGGGTTGTGGTGGGTGTGAGGGGTGGGGGGCATGCCCCCTCAACCCCCTAAGTGTCGCACGTCATTGGCGCACAGCGGTGGCAACTCGCTGCAAAGTTTAGCCTTCTACTTTTTTTTTATTTTTCTTAGGCCTACTACTTTTTTTCATGACATCTCATATTTTGGTAACATAATCACTCACACTTTAAAGGCTTGGAAGAAATGTATATGCCCATTAACAACAAAAGCGTCCATTTTTTCAAAATATTGTGATGAAATGCGCAATTCAGAACAAATCCAGATGAAACTGGGTGAAGTGAAAAGGAATCAACCCGACGACCAAAATTCACAAAGATCGATCAATTATGAACCATTATGAATTTTTTTTACCTTTTTAAACTGATCCAGAATCAGTATATTGATCTGGATCCACTCCAAATCTAAATTTCATCATTCATGGCGGTTTATCTTTGGTTACAATTTTGTCAAAACTCGCCCAGTACTTTTGACGTAATCCCACTAACTGACAAACATAGTGGGGGTGATAAAAAATATACTACTTTTGAATGACAAACCTGTAGAGCATCTATAGAAAACAGTAGAACGTATATGGTTTTCAATTAATCCAACAAACCTTGATGGCATTGGTGGAAATCTGGATCTCGTGCAGCTTTCTCATGGTGCCATCGCGGTCAATGAAGTAGGACGAGGCCAACTGATGGAGGGCTTCCACATTCTGAGTAGCGTTGGCGAGCTTCCTGTCCAGCTTGTTTTTAGCCAGGTACATAGTGAGTGATTCCTCACCTACAGGGAGCAGATAAAAAATAAATGTCAGACCCTTTGAGATCAGCGTTTTCACATTATGAAAGTAGCGCTTAAAGGTTCTCAGTAGTCCTGGTCTTGTTACTTAGGATAAACAGAGAAGGCAACTATCACTAAGTTCACACTGCAGGTCTTAATGCACAATTCAGATTTGCAGTGATGGCTGCGACATATTTACAGCATGTGCGATGACGTAGGAGTCGGATAGAAAGCGCCTCGGCCATCCAGACTGCAAAATACAGATACGTATCGGATATAGGATTACATATGAAAGTAACCGTGGTTGGGTTTGAAAATATTGGAATTGTGCTGTTCAGACTGTTTTTACCAGATCAAATACAGGTTGCACTTGGTCAAAAAGATCAGATTTGGGTAGCATTTGCCTGCAGTGTGAACAACAAAATAGACTTTGTGACTCTGGCGACAAGATTACATTCAAAATCAACGTAAATGATGTCAAGCAATCGCCCTCCAAGCGACGCGACTCACACAATTCCTGCAACTCAATCGCGCAATCTGAGTCGCTGGAAGTCGCTCAACGTTGAAAATGTTGAACTTTTCAATTGACTATGAATGACGCTATGTTGCAACATCCAAGTTTATCCCTACGTCACTTCTCTGGTCGTCACGTCACTGGTCACTGATGAAGCTATGAAGCGAGCAAAAATCGGAACTATGTTCAAGTGACTATCAAGCGATTTAAGCAACTATAGTTGCGCTCGATGTGACCTTAACACACTTGGACAATGAATAACATGGTATATGCAGTGTATTGCAGTAACCTGTCCACTGTTAAAACCAAACAACCAGTAAGCCAACAGACGGCTCAAAACAGGGAAGTCTACTCCTCTGTTAGGAAGTGCTCAGTACACAGAACCTGCAGTAAACAGCACATTTAATTCAATCAAGGTGATGTACGGATTCTGGCCAGAGATCACCGTGGGTTAAAAAGGGGGAAAGGAACAACCTTTAAAAAGTGACCCTTATTGAACTCAGGAGGGTGATTCCAATCCATCCACTATCCATGATCCAATCATCTGCTCCTTTCTCAGAAAACTCAGCACTCAACCCCACCCTATGTCAAGCAATCCAAAAGAGCCATCGCTAAGTCCATGACTTTTATAAAGGCCAATCAACACCAGGAACATAAATTGTAGATGCTGAACCCATCATCATCAAGAATATAAAAGGCCTCTTAGATGTAAGGTGGAACAACGTTAAGGAAAGTCTTTCAGTTTTGTAGTTTTGACCAACTGCCATAGAGACAGTTTTATTGGAAGATTAGGTAACATATTGTAGAATTCTCACCTCAACCACACAGGTACATTAGGCTATAGGGTGGAGAATAGATATATTACACTTGTTTTTTTTTTCAAACTACTCCAGGCAAGAGGAAGACAAACACATAACAACCAAAAAGGAAGCAACATCACGGATCGAAGGGATTTGATTAGTGCCAGAAATAAATAGGAACATGGAGGATGTGCTGCAACGGTTGATACGTAGATGGATAGCCAACTCAGGCTCAACTCAGGATGGAAGGACAGTTTCTTCATGCCCCGAATATCGATTAAGGAAAACCTCCCAATGTTGTTTTTGAATAGGTTTGAGCTAAATATATAACATACTGTATTTTCAACAAATGTCTTTGTTCTTTTGTAATGTGAATGAAAACCAAGATCCCTAACATGACTCTCTAATGAACCAGTTTCTCGCTTATTAGGGAGCATTATAAAAATATATTCATATTTAGACCCGCTTGTTCCAGTTTTTTTAGGGTTGCGGGGGTCTGCCGGTGCCTATCTCTGGCTCACACTAAGCACTAGGCAGGGGGTACACCCTGGACAAGG